>NC_138778.1:114086412-114372912 GCF_965119305.1 Pelophylax lessonae
TTTCCTTTTCCAAAATGACTGCGCACCAGTATACAAAGCAGATTCTGAAACCCAATACTAATGTTCTTAAGTGCACTATTATATATTGTTACCCCAGATGTGGCTATGCATAAGTGTTCATGATTAGGGTACCCCTAGAAGGTGTTTGTAAAGTACCTGGCACCTAGATGTTAGTGTTGGCTGGCTTTCAGTGGGACCCTTTTGTAGGTGGTGCACACAACGCTGTCCCTTTTTAGGAGTATGTAATGGATACCTGCAGGGCTGCTATGTAAAGAGCAATATGTTGTGCTGTGTGTAGCAAGGAATTAAGTCCTGTTTTGTCTCTGCTCACCACTCCTGACAGGCAACAGGTCTGGTTTCATACACTATGCAGTCAGCAGTTTTAGACGTCGGGTCCCAGAGGCACAGTCTTTCAGCTCTGGTTCTTACAAACTGCAGTCTTTGCCAGACTCTGGAAGACTTGGCAGCAGGTTCTTTCTCCTGATGTAGGCAGACAGGCACAAGCAGCACATCCCGGCTCCATGACTCTCTTTCTGGTGTCACATCCTGCCACAGGTCCTCTCAGCGCTGTTTCTCCTTGGTAAAGACAACTTGGTCTCTAGATTTGCCTGCGAAAAGCAGGCTTGTGTCCAGGGATTTTAGCTCCTGTAGTTCAGAGCCCACCTGCCCCTATTCGCTTGTACTATTCTGCGTCCCTTTATGAAGTATAATTCCCATAATCCAAGGCTCCTCCACAGCAAGCCCTCTCCCCATCTCTGATTCCAGCTCTCCTGATGCCTGATAGGCTCAAGCCCAATGCCAAGTGGAAGGGGGTTGAGGTATGAGCAGAGGATTTCACAAAGAGGCTCAGCCAGCAATGAGGAGGAGGAGGAAATCTGGCTGCACCCTCTATTTACATAGCAGACCAGCAGGACGGGCGTATAGGAATAGGAGATTACAAAGCTGGTGGCATGAAAAATAGATTACGGGGCCAATAAATTGTTAATGTGTATGAAATATTTTTGGAGAATAAGGATACCATTTAGTGTCACTACGTCTGTGGGCAATACAATTGACCTGACCTATCCTCTTTCTGTAGACATTGAAGCGTAACTCCACTTTCGTTGAGAAAAAAACACTCACCTATGGGTGATCTATGTACATTGCGAGGATTATAACAATTTTTGTTGCAGATTCCAATTTTTTTTTTTTTTTTTTATTCTGAAGAAATCAGTAGTTTCACAATTAGCAATCAGCTGTGAAGCTGCAAAGCACTAATGATGAAATCTGCTGGGCCTGCATCCCTTATAGACCTGTTCCTATTGGATGTATCTCACCAAAAATGACATTTTGTTGCAGAGGATGCCAGAGGATGTCTTTGGCTCACCAATTTTCCCAGAAGTCTGCCTATCACACAAGCAGGAAATGTTTCTGGGGTGTGTTCAGTCTAGAACTGTGTACAGAACAGCTCCAGGTAGCCATATTGCATTGCATTTCTTGAAAATTACAGTGGCTGTAGATTGAAAAGGAAAGGTAGTTTTTTTTTTTAACACTTCTGGACCAGGCCTTTTTCTAACACTTGTTGTTTACAAGTTTTAAAATCATTTTTTTGGCTAGAAAATCACTTGGAACTCCCAAACATTATACATTTTTTTTATTTTTTAGCAGAGACCCTAGAGAATAAAATGGAGATCGTTGCAATATTTTTTATCAAACCGTATTTGTGCAGCGGTCTTACAAATGCAATTTTTTTGGAAAATATACACTTTTTGATTAAAAAAATAAGAAAACTGTAAAGTTAGCCCATTTTTTTTTTCTATAATGTGAAAGATAATGTTACGCCGAGTAAATACATACCCAACATGTCATGCTTCAAAATTGCGCACGCTCGTGGAATGGCAACAATCATTGGTACTTAAAAATCCCCATAGGCAACATTTCAAAAAATTCTACAGGTTACCAGTTTAGAGTTACAGAAAAGATGTATTGCTCTCGCTCTAACGATCGCAGTGATAACTCACATGTGTCGTTTGAACACTGTTTACATATGTGGGTGCAACTTGAGTATGCGTTCGCTTTTGCAAACTTTTTTTTTTTTTTTTACACTTTTTTTTTTTTTATCACTTTTATTCCTATTACAAGGAATGTAAACATCCCTTGTAATAGAAAGAAGCATACCAGGACCTTAATGTGAGATCTGGGGTCAAAAAGACCTCCGATGTCACATCTACAGTAAAAAAGGGGAAAAAAATATTTTTTTCATGATGGGGGGAAAAAAATGGGCTCTATTAAACCGTTGCTAGGAAGTGACGTATGATGTTGCTCCGGTCCTCCAATGCCATAGAGTGGTGTGGGGGCCATCTTGCCCTCACTCGACTTCCTGCCTGGGAGGACAGCGGACCAAACCATTTTCCACGCTACAACGGGTCCGGTAAGTGGGGGGAAAATGACCGGGAAGCGGCGGGAGGGGGGTACAATTGAAGTCAATGCAAGTCGCCTCCAGGTCGCCCCAAAGTAGTACAGGACCCTTTTTCTAAGTCGGAGCGACTTGTGTCGCTCCTATTAGAACGGGTCCTGTGCTATTCAATGGCGGGCGACCAAGTCCCCTGACAAGTCGCGCTAGTGTGAATGGAGTCTTAGTGGTAGAAGTAACACCAATAGTAAGAACAGTTTGCAACAAAAGAAGGATTAACAAATGTTGCTATAATTCTTGATCACCAAATCCTTATTGGGTTCAAACCGTAAGCAGAGGTTGATCATCAAACTAATTAATATTACAAGGAACAGAGAATGTAGTGTTATGCCCCATACACACGTGCAGATTATCTGCAGACTTTTGTCTGCAGACTTACCAAAACCATATAATATGAGGTCAAATCTAAACACTTTCAATTTGTATGCAATCCGGCAGGCCCTTGCACTACATAGAAAAGGTAAGTCTGCAGACAAAAGTCTGCAGATAATCTGCACGTGTGTATGGGGCATTAGGTAATGAATCGCACCGAACATTCAGACTTAAGGGAGATGTTAGGGGATATGCTCTTTTAAGTATTTAGAAGCTCTAGGGTGAGATAGCCCAGCTTGCCATTTTTAATTTTTGATAGAATGATAGAATAGTTCTTATAGGCTAACGGGAAAGGTAATTTTTAATAACATTCAATTACAACATGACGTGTGTTGCAATTGTAAACGCTATATTTTTTTCTTTAATTGCTATTTCCCCCCCCCACAAAAGTAGAGTTTTCCTCCAGCAGAACTTCTGAACACCACAAAATGAAAACCCTATTTAGGGCTCTTTCACACAGCCGCTCCGTATGTCCGCAAATCATCCTATTTTTTTGCGGATGATTTGCGGACATAATGTAAGTGAATGGCATTGCGGATGTCAGCGGAATACCATCCGCTGACAATCCGATTTTCTTCCTTTCAGTTCTGTTCCGTTTTTTGGAACGGAACAGAACCCTATTTTTCCTCCGTTCAAAAAACGGAAAGGAAGGAAAATCGGATGTCAGCGGTGTCATCTGCTGACATCCGCAATGCCCATAGACTTACATTATGTCCGTATATCATCCGCAAACGGATGGGATGATATGCGGGCATACGGAGCGGATGACACAAATGTCATCCGCTCCGTGAAAAAAAAAAAAGTCCCGCAGCGGACAAAAACAGCGGAGCGGCCGTCTGAAAGAGCGCTTAATTTATTTTTAATATTAAAAGCCCCCCTAGCATTTCTTGCCACGGCCATCTTGAGTAGGGGCATATGATCCATGTAGCATTTACTTCTTGGAAACCATCTGCCCTTAGGCCAGTCATGCAGAAAGAAGGGGGTGCTTAGCTGAGAAAACCCCCCTCTTCCAGATTAACGAAAATGAAATGTCCATTAGGACTCATGGGATATGTGACATTATTTTGACCTAGGCCAGAAACCAGTAAGCATCTGAGAGAATAAAAAAAAAAAAAAAAAAGGCAAGTAATGAGAGGAAACTTTCATGGTAACATGAGCATTTTCTCTTCTCTTTTTTTTCTTTAGGTCATTGCAGTGGTCATGGATCTTTTCACAGATGTTGACATCTTATGTGATCTCATAGAAGCAGCAAGCAAAAGAAGAGTACCTGTTTACCTGTTACTCGATGAAAAAAATCTGAAGTACTTCAAAGAAATGTTTCAGAAGTTGGGATTCGACAAAATTCATCTACCTGTAAGTTTCAATTGCAAATAATATAAAAAACTATTTTAAGCATGTCTTCCAAAGCATTTTCCTGTAAGACCAAGTTTCCGGCTGTGAGATGGGGCTTCATTGAAGAAAGGCATCAGTTTACTAAGCTTTACCGCCTGCGATAATGTTACTCATTTACATAAATTATTGCATGCAGGTAATTCAGTGTCCAATTCACCAAAAAAAAAAAAAAAAAAAAAAATGATGCAGTATTTAATGGGGGAAAAAAAATGTGCCGATTAAATATCGCATAAAAAGCCTAAAAAAAGTCCAATTCACAAACAGACCAGAGAGTAAAACAGCATGTGGTAATCGCCACCAGGGTTTTGCTGGTGATATCACATGCTGTATTTGTCGAAAAAAAAGAAAAAGCATGGGGGTCGTGGGACCCAGGCTGTTATTTTTTTACAAATAGCTGGATGCTAAGCAGTGGGCCGGGAAGCCGGCAGCAGCGTCCTTAACAACTGATGACTCCTTAGCTGTCAGCGGGCTTCCCCACTAACAGCTGATTGCTTTTTTTTTTTTTTTTTTTTTTTTTTTTACAGACCACTTTAAAAGTATGGGTGCTGTGTTTTTTTTTTTTTTTCAAATGTCCCCTCCCCTTCCTGAACCATACCAGGCCACATGCCTTTAACATAGGGGGTGGGTGTTTTGGGGCATGGAGGACTCTGCCCCTCCCACCCCAAAGCAACTTGTCCCCTTGTTGATGTGGACAAGAGCCTCATTCCCTCAACTGTGTCTGGTGGGGGGGGGGGCTCTGCGGTCAGGTGGCTTATCGGAATCTGGTAGCCCCCTTTAACAAGAAGGCCACTGGATCTCGCCCCCGCCTATGTGAATGAGTATGGGGTACATTATATTAAAGTGTCTATAATTAACAAAAAAACCCAGAGACAGTTTTTGACAAATCCTTTATTAAAAAAATGAAACGGTGTCCCTGATGTAAATCCATCGTCAATCACAATACCCACCACACTGCCGAGCTCTGCTCACGAGGACAGCTGGCTGCTGAATGCCTCCTTTGCCATTTGTCAGATGTTATATAAGTAGGGGCGGGGCCACCTGGTGCCCACCCCGTGATGTCACCAACTCAGCATGCACTGGTCTGTGATGTCACGAGGGGGGCAGTGCCACCAGATAACGTCACCAGGTGGACACACCCTTACCTATATAAGGACTGTCAAACAACAAAGGAGGCATTCAGTGGCCAGCTGTCCTTGCAAAGGAGCTTTTTTTTTTTTCCTCGTTTTTTTTCCGGCGGTGATTGACCATGGCTTTATCAGGGGACACTGCTTTTTATTTTTGTTTTAATAAAGGTTTTGTCAAAAACTGTCTTTTTTCTTACTTTTTGACGCTTTTTTGGTAAATAGGTAGGGGTACCCCTACTCATTCACATTGGGGGGGCATCGGGGTCTTGGGGGGGGGGGGCCTTGTGAATGGGGCTCCCACATTACGATAAGCCCCCCGTCCGCAGACCCCCACAACCACTGGCCACGGTTGTGGAGATGAGGCCCTTGGCCCCATCAACATGGGGACCAGGTGCTTTGGGGTGCTCTGACCTGCATGCTGCCATAAGGGGCGGTATGGATTTTGGGGGAAACCCCACTTTTTTTCTTCTCTTCATTCCTTCCTTCCTCTTCCTCAGCGGGTAAGTCTGCTGACAGCTGATGAGTCATCTGTCAAGGATACGGCAGCCAGCTTCTCGGTCCACTCCTTGGCAACCAGCTTAATGCGGTATATTACCGCATTTTAATAATAATAATGCAGTAATTATAATGGTAAATTCTTAGAGTTGAACTTTCACAGCTGATTTACTGCATGCAGTATTTTACTGTATTTTATTTGCAGTTATTTTCCCGCATCCAATTTGCATGTCAGGAGCCTGTGACTGGCTCTCAATGAAGCCGGTTCACCCAGCTCCGGGACGGCTGCAGAGTGAATTGCACAGGAGTCCTGTGCCTCTTCTGGTCCGTTTCAGGTCCAAATTCAGGCAAAAATTCAGACTGAAATTGGACCTGAAATGGTGAACAGGGACGCACCGGACCCCTGCTGTGAGCCACTCTGCATGGAGGTGTGAACCCAGCCTTAATGTTGAATGAAACTGAATCTAAAATAAGTAGGAGACCTAACCCATTTTTTTTTCTCCTTTAACCGCTTGCCGACCGCCGCAAGTACATATACTGCGGCGGTCAGCCCCGGCCAGGCAAAGTGACGTATATATATGTCACTAGCCTGTCACTGGCTTGTGAGCCAATAGCGGGCGCCCGCCCCGGCTCGTTCACTGAGGAGTCCGTGCGTGTGACCGGCGGACCTGATGTCCGCCGGTCACACTGCGATCGTCGGTAGAGAGGGAGAAAGGCAGGTGGCTTATGTAAACAAGCCACCTGTCATTCATCTCCTGTGTAAAAATGGAGATCAGACGGTTCTACTATGTAGGACCGTTGATCTCTGTTTTTACAGTAGTAGCCATGTCCAATCACAGTTAGAAGCACGCCCCTAGGACACACTTAACCCCTCCCTCTCCAATACAGTTAACCCCTTCCCTGCCAGTGTCATTTTTACAGTAACAGTGCATATGTATAGCACTGATTACCGCAGTAATGTCACTGGTAACCCCAAAAGTGTCAAAAATGTCAGTCAAGGGTCCGATCTGTCCGCCGCAATGTCGCAGTACCGCAAAAAAAATCGCAGATCGCCGCCATTACTCGTTTAAAAAAAAAAAAAAAACACCAAAAATTACAAAAATCTTTCCCTTTGTTAGTAAACGCCATAACTTTTGCGCAAACCAATCAAAATACGCTTTTTGCGGGTTTTTTTTTTTTTTATTTTTACCAAACATATGTAGCATAAAACAAATTGGCCGAAAATGTTAAAACATTTTAGATTTTTACTTTTTTTTTTTTTTTTTGGGAATTTCAAATAAAAAATGTGAAAAATATTGTCATTTTTGCAAAATTTACGCTATTTTTTTGTTTATAGCGCATGATCAAAAAATCGCACAGGTGATCAAATCCCACCAAAAGAAAGCTCTGTTTGTGGGAAAAAAAGGACGTCAAATTTGTTTAGGTACAGCGTCGCACGACCGCACAATTGTCCGTTAAAGTCACACAGCAAAAAATCGCAAAAAAAACCCTGGTCAGGAAGGGGGTAAAATCTTCTGGGGCTTAAGTGGTTAATCCAGTTTTAGAATGCTATGATAGAACTGGCTTTGCACAATAATCCATTCTTGTCTCACTACTTGCCTCGCCATTTGAGGAAATGCTGGCTTGTAGCTTTTGTATATAGATCCGTTCAGCTGCAGTCAGGTTGAGACATACTGTATGCATCTATACTTGACACTTTCCTAACTGGCCTATAGTACTATGATGGCCGGGCGGGAGCACTGTTGTTCTAAGAGGACACCATATGATGTCCTCCCAGAACGTGCCTCTCAATCGGCCACGCAGCAGCACAATCTTTCATTTGCCAATGACTAATCACTGTACTGATTTGCTGCCAGTGTCATGTGATCGCTGTGACCAATCACAGCAGATCACATGACAATAGTAAACAATAGTAAAAATAGTTATTTATACCAATGAAATTAACTGGTACATAATGGGAAAAAAAAATTCTGATCCTTTCCCCAGAGTAGTATTGTTACTACTGTTGGAAAACAAAAAAGTAATACAAAAGGAAATTTTTTTTTTTTTTTTTTTTAAATTGAAAAAAATAAATATATATATATATATATATATATATATATATATATATATATATATATTTTTTTTTTTTTTACATACTATCACCAGTCAGTGTCCCTGATCACCACTACACTGGTTATATGATAACACTGTACTGCACTGGTGACAGTATGTAAAATAAAAATAGTAAAAAAAAAAGAATACATTTAAATAATATAAAAATGTGAATTCTTTTTTTTTTTTCCTAATTTCTAAATAATTGTGACAAAAATTACAACTTTTCCATGCCTCTTACTAAATACCTTGGACTGTCTACTTTCCAAAAAGGGGTCATTTGGGGGATATATGTACTGTCCTGATTAGTGTTGAGCGAACACGGACTGTATTATTCGTGTTCGTACCGAATAATTGGATTTTTTGTACCCGAACACGGACACGGACACTTTACTGTATGTTCGGGTAAAAATCCGTGTTCGGTCGTTTTATTTCCGGGTTTTGCATGCTTTGGCGCTCTTTTCATGGCGGGCTTTCAACAGCCAATCAACAATCGTTTAACTGGTGTGCCTTAAGCCATCCCAGCCATGCCTGCAAATGTCTCAGTAGCTGTGATTGGCCGTCTGAAGCATGTGACCAAGTCTTTATAAGTTCGAGGCAGCCGCAGCGGCGTCATTATGCTGCTTAGATTCAGGGACAGAGCACACATCAACGTGCTGGCTGCTGATTAGGGAAAGATAGGCAGGAAAAAACCATTTGTGTCCGGATAGAATTGAGGGACAGGTCGGAGTGTTTAGGCAGGGCGAGTTGTAGGCATTTTAGGGATAGAGTCTGCTGAATTATATAGGGTCAGTGTCTTCTACAAACTACAATCGATATTGCTGTGTGGGGGGTGGGGTCTGCACTCAATCCTGATCTACGATCTCTTCTCAATCCTGTTAGGGACAGAGTCTGCTGAATTTTAGGGAAACTGTGTTCTACAAACTACAATCGATATTGCTGTGTGGTGTGGGATTGGAGATAGGCAGGTGTCAGTGATCCACATCCATTTTTCTGTGTGTGAGCTGCAGTGAACACAATCTTTTTGGGCTGCAGTGAACACAATCTTTTTGGGCTGCAGTGAACACAATCTTTTTGGGCTGCAGTGAACACAATCTTTTTGGGCTGCAGTGAACACAATCTTTTTGGGGTGCAGTGAACAAAATCTTTTTGGGGTGCAGTGAACACAATCCTTTTTGGTGTGCAGTGAACACAATCTTTGTGGGGTGCAGTGAACAAAATCCTTTGTGGGGTGCAGTGAACACAATCTTTTTGGGGTGCAGTGAACAAAATCCTTTTTGGGGTGCAGTGAACACAATCTTTTTGGGGTGCAGTGAACAAAATCCTTTGTGGGGTGCAGTGAACACAATCTTTTTGGGGTGCAGTGAACACAATCTTTTTGGGGTGGAGTGAACAACATCCTTTTTGGGGTGCAGTGAACAAAATCCTTTTTGGGGTGCAGTGAACAAAATCATTTTTGGGGTGCAGTGAACACAATCTTTTTGGGGTGCAGTGAACACAATCTTTGTGGGGTGCAGTGAACACAATCTTTTTGGGGTGCAGTGAACAACATCCTTTTTGGGGTGCAGTGAACAACATCCTTTTTGGGGTGCAGTGAACACAATCTTTTTGGGGTGCAGTGAACACAATCTTTGTGGGGTACAGTGAACAGAATCTTTGTGGGGTGCAGTGAACACAATCTTTGGGGGGTACAGTGAACACAATCTTTGTGAGGTGCAGTGAACACAATCTTTGTGGGGTGCAGTGAACACAATCATTGTGGGGTGCAGTGAACTCAATCTTTGTGGGGTGGAGTGAACAACATCCTTTTTGGGGTGCAGTGAACAACATCCTTTTTGGGGTGCAGTGAACACAATCTTTTTGGGGTGCAGTGAACACAATCTTTGTGGGGTACAGTGAACAGAATCTTTGTGGGGTGCAGTGAACACAATCTTTGGGGGGTACAGTGAACACAATCTTTGTGAGGTGCAGTGAACACAATCTTTGTGGGGTGCAGTGAACACAATCATTGTGGGGTGCAGTGAACTCAATCTTTGTGGGGTACAGTGAACACAATCTCATACTTCTGAAGGTTTGAGGGTGCTGCCTGTTCCATACTCCCCCTACTCCTCATCTAGCCTTTTAGGGGTACAAACAATAGTAATTGGGGCCTAGTGTGGTTGTGTACGTGTGATATACATACACTTTTTTGGGATCATATTTTCTATTCCGCTATTTAATCAAAAACCTTTGGGGATCAGTTAAATTGGGGGATAGTCTGTGTTGGTACGTGTGAGAGAGATCCACCTTTCCAAGTTGTTGGGGTTCATCTCATACTTCTGAAGGTTTGAGGGTGCTGCCTGTTCCATACTCCCCCTACTCCTAGCCTTTTAGGGGTACAAACAATAGTAATTGGGGCCTAGTGTGGTTGTGTACGTGTGATATACATACACTTTTTTGGGATCATATTTTCTATTCCGCTATTTAATCAAAAACCTTTGGGGATCAGTTAAATTGGG
Source organism: Pelophylax lessonae (assembly GCF_965119305.1). Classification (NCBI taxonomy): domain Eukaryota; kingdom Metazoa; phylum Chordata; class Amphibia; order Anura; family Ranidae; genus Pelophylax; species Pelophylax lessonae. The sequence continues at coordinate 114,096,840 of NC_138778.1, forward strand.
GGATAGTCTGTGTTGGTACGTGTGAGAGAGATCCACCTTTCCAAGTTGTTGGGGTTCATCTCATACTTCTGAAGGTTTGAGGGTGCTGCCTGTTCCATACTCCCCCTACTCCTAGCCTTTTAGGGGTACAAACAATAGTAATTGGGGCCTAGTGTGGTTGTGTACGTGTGATATACATACACTTTTTTGGGATCATATTTTCTATTCCGCTATTTAATCAAAAACCTTTGGGGATCAGTTAAATTGGGGGATAGTCTGTGTTGGTACGTGTGAGAGAGATCCACCTTTCCAAGTTGTTGGGGTTCATCTCATACTTCTGAAGGTTTGAGGGTGCTGCCTGTTCCATACTCCCCCTACTCCTAGCCTTTTAGGGGTACAAACAATAGTAATTGGGGCCTAGTGTGGTTGTGTACGTGTGATATACATACACTTTTTTGGGATCATATTTTCTATTCCGCTATTTAATCAAAAACCTTTGGGGATCAGTTAAATTGGGGGATAGTCTGTGTTGGTACGTGTGAGAGAGATCCACCTTTCCAAGTTGTTGGGGTTCATCTCATACTTCTGAAGGTTTGAGGGTGCTGCCTGTTCCATACTCCCCCTACTCCTAGCCTTTTAGGGGTACAAACAATAGTAATTGGGGCCTAGTGTGGTTGTGTACGTGTGATATACATACACTTTTTTGGGATCATATTTTCTATTCCGCTATTTAATCAAAAACCTTTGGGGATCAGTTAAATTGGGGGATAGTCTGTGTTGGTACGTGTGAGAGAGATCCACCTTTCCAAGTTGTTGGGGTTCATCTCATAATTCTGAAGGTTTGAGGGTGCTGCCTGTTCCATACTCCCCCTACTCCTAGCCTTTTAGGGGTACAAACAATAGTAATTGGGGCCTAGTGTGGTTGTGTACGTGTGATATACATAAACTTTTTTGGGATCATATTTTCTATTCCGCTATTTAATCAAAAACCTCTGGGGATCAGTTAAATTGGGGGATAGTCTGTGTTGGTACGTGTGAGAGAGATCCACCTTTCCAAGTTGTTGGGGTTCATCTCATACTTCTGAAGGTTTGAGGGTGCTGCCTGTTCCATACTCCCCCTACTCCTAGCCTTTTAGGGGTACAAACAATAGTAATTGGGGCCTAGTGTGGTTGTGTACGTGTGATATACATACACTTTTTTGGGATCATATTTTCTATTCCGCTATTTAATCAAAAACCTTTGGGGATCAGTTAAATTGGGGGATAGTCTGTGTTGGTACGTGTGAGAGAGATCCACCTTTCCAAGTTGTTGGGGTTCATCTCATACTTCTGAAGGTTTGAGGGTGCTGCCTGTTCCATACTCCCCCTACTCCTAGCCTTTTAGGGGTACAAACAATAGTAATTGGGGCCTAGTGTGGTTGTGTACGTGTGATATACATACACTTTTTTGGGATCATATTTTCTATTCCGCTATTTAATCAAAAACCTTTGGGGATCAGTTAAATTGGGGGATAGTCTGTGTTGGTACGTGTGAGAGAGATCCACCTTTCCAAGTTGTTGGGGTTCATCTCATACTTCTGAAGGTTTGAGGGTGCTGCCTGTTCCATACTCCCCCTACTCCTAGCCTTTTAGGGGTACAAACAATAGTAATTGGGGCCTAGTGTGGTTGTGTACGTGTGATATACATACACTTTTTTGGGATCATATTTTCTATTCCGCTATTTAATCAAAAACCTTTGGGGATCAGTTAAATTGGGGGATAGTCTGTGTTGGTACGTGTGAGAGAGATCCACCTTTCCAAGTTGTTGGGGTTCATCTCATACTTCTGAAGGTTTGAGGGTGCTGCCTGTTCCATACTCCCCCTACTCCTAGCCTTTTAGGGGTACAAACAATAGTAATTGGGGCCTAGTGTGGTTGTGTACGTGTGATATACATACACTTTTTTGGGATCATATTTTCTATTCCGCTATTTAATCAAAAACCTCTGGGGATCAGTTAAATTGGGGGATAGTCTGTGTTGGTACGTGTGAGAGAGATCCACCTTTCCAAGTTGTTGGGGTTCATCTCATACTTCTGAAGGTTTGAGGGTGCTGCCTGTTCCATACTCCCCCTACTCCTAGCCTTTTAGGGGTACAAACAATAGTAATTGGGGCCTAGTGTGGTTGTGTACGTGTGATATACATACACTTTTTTGGGATCATATTTTCTATTCCGCTATTTAATCAAAAACCTTTGGGGATCAGTTAAATTGGGGGATAGTCTGTGTTGGTACGTGTGAGAGAGATCCACCTTTCCAAGTTGTTGGGGTTCATCTCATACTTCTGAAGGTTTGAGGGTGCTGCCTGTTCCATACTCCCCCTACTCCTCATCTAGCCTTTTAGGGGTACAAACAATAGTAATTGGGGCCTAGTGTGGTTGTGTACGTGCGAGATACATACACTTTTTTTGATCATATTTCCTATTCCGCTATTCAATAAAAACCTTTGAGGATCAATTGAATTGCGGGATAGTCTGTGTCGGTACGTGTGAGAGAGATCCACCTTTCCAAGTTGTTGGGGTTCATCTCATACTTCTGAAGGTTTGAGGGTGCTGCCTGTTCCATACTCCCCCTACTCCTCATCTAGCCTTTTAGGGGTACAAACAATAGTAATTGGGGCCTAGTGTGGTTGTGTACGTGTGATATACATACACTTTTTTTGGATCATATTTTCTATTCCGCTATTTAATCAAAAACCTTTGGGGATCAGTTAAATTGGGGGATAGTCTGTGTTGGTACGTGTGAGAGAGATCCACCTTTCCAAGTTGTTGGGGTTCATCTCATACTTCTGAAGGTTTGAGGGTGCTGCCTGTTCCATACTCCCCCTACTCCTCATCTAGCCTTTTAGGGGTACAAACAATAGTAATTGGGGCCTAGTGTGGTTGTGTACGTGCGAGATACATACACTTTTTTTGATCATATTTCCTATTCCGCTATTCAATAAAAACCTTTGAGGATCAATTGAATTGCGGGATAGTCTGTGTCGGTACGTGTGAGAGAGATCCACCTTTCCAAGTTGTTGGGGTTCATCTCATACTTCTGAAGGTTTGAGGGTGCTGCCTGTTCCATACCCCCCCTACTCCTCATCTAGCCTTTTAGGGGTACAAACAATAGTAATTGGGGCCTAGTGTGGTTGTGTACGTGCGAGATACATACACTTTTTTTGATCATATTTCCTATTCCGCTATTCAATAAAAACCTTTGAGGATCAATTGAATTGCGGGATAGTCTGTGTCGGTACGTGTGAGAGAGATCCACCTTTCCAAGTTGTTGGGGTTCATCTCATACTTCTGAAGGTTTGAGGGTGCTGCCTGTTCCATACCCCCCCTACTCCTCATCTAGCCTTTTAGGGGTACAAACAATAGTAATTGGGGCCTAGTGTGGTTGTGTACGTGCGAGATACATACACTTTTTTTGATCATATTTCCTATTCCGCTATTCAATAAAAACCTTTGAGGATCAATTGAATTGCGGGATAGTCTGTGTCGGTACGTGTGAGAGAGATCCACCTTTCCAAGTTGTTGGGGTTCATCTCATACTTCTGAAGGTTTGAGGGTGCTGCCTGTTCCATACCCCCCCTACTCCTCATCTAGCCTTTTAGGGGTACAAACAATAGTAATTGGGGCCTAGTGTGGTTGTGTACGTGCGAGATACATACACTTTTTTTGATCATATTTCCTATTCCGCTATTCAATAAAAACCTTTGAGGATCAATTGAATTGCGGGATAGTCTGTGTCGGTACGTGTGAGAGAGATCCACCTTTCCAAGTTGTTGGGGTTCATCTCATACTTCTGAAGGTTTGAGGGTGCTGCCTGTTCCATACTCCCCCTACTCCTCATCTAGCCTTTTAGGGGTACAAACAATAGTAATTGGGGCCTAGTGTGGTTGTGTACGTGTGATATACATACACTTTTTTTGGATCATATTTTCTATTCCGCTATTCAATAAAAACCTTTCTAGGGCAAGATCTTAAATTACAGAAATATGAGGAGACCGTCAAATAAGGGCCGTGGCCTGGGTCGTGGTGCTGCTGGTAGAGCTCCTGTTGCAAGGAGAGGACATGGTCGATCTGTGCCAGCTACACGCACAAGTGAAACACCTTCCTCAAGTGTGAGTAGGCGACAGAACCTGCATCAGTATTTGGTAGGGCATCAAACGCCCCTAGAAGTGATGAGGCCAGAACAAGTTGAGGCGATAGTAGATTGGTTTGCTGCTGACAGTGCCTCCAGTTCCTTCACATTGTCTCCCACCCAGTCTACTGCAGAAAGGTCAGAGTTGGCACCTGCAGCCAATGTCCAACCGTCTTTCACCTCACCCCCTTGCAAATCAGGCCAGCAGTCTGAGCCCCAAGCCATACAGCAGTCTCTTATTCTTTTTGAGGACTCTGTCAGCAGGGTTTCCCAGGGCCATCCACCTAGCCCTGCCCCAGAAGTGGAAGAGATTGAGTGCAGCGATGCCCAACCACTTATTTCTCAAGATGAGTACATGCAAGGATCATCGCAGCACGTCTCCGATGATGACGAAACGCAGGTGCCAACTGCTGCGGCGTTCAGCATTGTGGAGACCGACAAGGAGGGCAGGGGTGAAGACTGGGTGGAAGATGATGTGGAGGACGATGAGGTCCTCGACCCCACATGGAATGAACGTCATGCAGGTGACCTGAGTAGTTTGGAGGAAGAGGCGGTGGTCGCACAGAGCCACCAGCACAGCAGAAGAGGGAGCAGGGTGCAGAAGCGGATGAAACAAACAAAGATAAAATTCCCAGTTCAATTTGCCAACCAGTCTGCTTACCAACCAAATTGGCCTGTCTAACAGTTTGCGTCAATACAGGGGTTTAGTTAGCACACATTTGCAAACGCATGTGAAAGCTGCAGGGCCACGTCAAGGCTCCCTGTTACCTGCAGTCCTAACTCTAATGAATTTTAAAGAGTCTCCACAGTGGGAGCACATGCAAGCTAATGGATAGATAGGGGGCAGGTGAGCCTGGAGGTGGCCCATCCCTCCTGAAAGGTAATTGGGGGCATAATGGAAGCCCAGCTGATGGTATTACAGCAAAGGCACCCAGTATGTCCACTCACCAGTACACATATACAACAAAGAAAATGGCCTCTGCCCCCACCTATAACTGGCCTTCATAGCAAAGAACACATGGAAGGGCAACGCACATGAAACAAACAAAGATAAAATTCCCAGTTCAATTTGCCAACCAGTCTGCTTACCAACCAAATTGGCCTGTCTAACAGTTTGCGTCAATACAGGGGTTTAGTTAGCACACATTTGCAAACGCATGTGAAAGCTGCAGGGCCACGTCAAGGCTCCCTGTTACCTGCAGTCCTAACTCTAATGAATTTTAAAGAGTCTCCACAGTGGGAGCACATGCAAGCTAATGGATAGATAGGGGGCAGGTGAGCCTGGAGGTGGCCCATCCCTCCTGAAAGGTAATTGGGGGCATAATGGAAGCCCAGCTGATGGTATTACAGCAAAGGCACCCAGTATGTCCACTCACCAGTACACATATACAACAAAGAAAATGGCCTCTGCCCCCACCTATAACTGGCCTTCATAGCAAAGAACACATGGAAGGGCAACGCACATGAAACAAACAAAGATAAAATTCCCAGTTCAATTTGCCAACCAGTCTGCTAACCAACCAAATTGGCCTGTCTAACAGTTTGCGTCAATACAGGGGTTTAGTTAGCACACATTTGCAAACGCATGTGAAAGCTGCAGGGCCACGTCAAGGCTCCCTGTTACCTGCAGTCCTAACTCTAATGAATTTTAAAGAGTCTCCACAGTGGGAGCACATGCAAGCTAATGGATAGATAGGGGGCAGGTGAGCCTGGAGGTGGCCCATCCCTCCTGAAAGGTAATTGGGGGCATAATGGAAGCCCAGCTGATGGTATTACAGCAAAGGCACCCAGTATGTCCACTCACCAGTACACATATACAACAAAGAAAATGGCCTCTGCCCCCACCTATAACTGGCCTTCATAGCAAAGAACACATGGAAGGGCAACGCACATGAAACAAACAAAGATAAAATTCCCAGTTCAATTTGCCAACCAGTCTGCTTACCAACCAAATTGGCCTGTCTAACAGTTTGCGTCAATACAGGGGTTTAGTTAGCACACATTTGCAAACGCATGTGAAAGCTGCAGGGCCACGTCAAGGCTCCCTGTTACCTGCAGTCCTAACTCTAATGAATTTTAAAGAGTCTCCACAGTGGGAGCACATGCAAGCTAATGGATAGATAGGGGGCAGGTGAGCCTGGAGGTGGCCCATCCCTCCTGAAAGGTAATTGGGGGCATAATGGAAGCCCAGCTGATGGTATTACAGCAAAGGCACCCAGTATGTCCACTCACCAGTACACATATACAACAAAGAAAATGGCCTCTGCCCCCACCTATAACTGGCCTTCATAGCAAAGAACACATGGAAGGGCAACGCACATGAAACAAACAAAGATAAAATTCCCAGTTCAATTTGCCAACCAGTCTGCTTACCAACCAAATTGGCCTGTCTAACAGTTTGCGTCAATACAGGGGTTTAGTTAGCACACATTTGCAAACGCATGTGAAAGCTGCAGGGCCACGTCAAGGCTCCCTGTTACCTGCAGTCCTAACTCTAATGAATTTTAAAGAGTCTCCACAGTGGGAGCACATGCAAGCTAATGGATAGATAGGGGGCAGGTGAGCCTGGAGGTGGCCCATCCCTCCTGAAAGGTAATTGGGGGCATAATGGAAGCCCAGCTGATGGTATTACAGCAAAGGCACCCAGTATGTCCACTCACCAGTACACATATACAACAAAGAAAATGGCCTCTGCCCCCACCTATAACTGGCCTTCATAGCAAAGAACACATGGAAGGGCAACGCACATGAAACAAACAAAGATAAAATTCCCAGTTCAATTTGCCAACCAGTCTGCTTACCAACCAAATTGGCCTGTCTAACAGTTTGCGTCAATACAGGGGTTTAGTTAGCACACATTTGCAAACGCATGTGAAAGCTGCAGGGCCACGTCAAGGCTCCCTGTTACCTGCAGTCCTAACTCTAATGAATTTTAAAGAGTCTCCACAGTGGGAGCACATGCAAGCTAATGGATAGATAGGGGGCAGGTGAGCCTGGAGGTGGCCCATCCCTCCTGAAAGGTAATTGGGGGCATAATGGAAGCCCAGCTGATGGTATTACAGCAAAGGCACCCAGTATGTCCACTCACCAGTACACATATACAACAAAGAAAATGGCCTCTGCCCCCACCTATAACTGGCCTTCATAGCAAAGAACACATGGAAGGGCAACGCACATGAAACAAACAAAGATAAAATTCCCAGTTCAATTTGCCAACCAGTCTGCTTACCAACCAAATTGGCCTGTCTAACAGTTTGCGTCAATACAGGGGTTTAGTTAGCACACATTTGCAAACGCATGTGAAAGCTGCAGGGCCACGTCAAGGCTCCCTGTTACCTGCAGTCCTAACTCTAATGAATTTTAAAGAGTCTCCACAGTGGGAGCACATGCAAGCTAATGGATAGATAGGGGGCAGGTGAGCCTGGAGGTGGCCCATCCCTCCTGAAAGGTAATTGGGGGCATAATGGAAGCCCAGCTGATGGTATTACAGCAAAGGCACCCAGTATGTCCACTCACCAGTACACATATACAACAAAGAAAATGGCCTCTGCCCCCACCTATAACTGGCCTTCATAGCAAAGAACACATGGAAGGGCAACGCACATGAAACAAACAAAGATAAAATTCCCAGTTCAATTTGCCAACCAGTCTGCTTACCAACCAAATTGGCCTGTCTAACAGTTTGCGTCAATACATAAGCAGACTGGTTGGCAAATTGAACTGGGAATTTTATCTTTGTTTGTTTCATGTGCGTTGCCCTTCCATGTGTTCTTTGCTATGAAGGCCAGTTATAGGTGGGGGCAGAGGCCATTTTCTTTGTTGTATAGGGTGCAGAAGCGGAGCGGCCGTGCCCTAGACACTACGCCCGCTACTGCCCAACGCAGCAAGGGAACGAGCGCACCAAAGTCAGCTCAAAGGAGTTCTCTAGCGTGGAAGTTCTTTAGAAAATGTGCTGATGACAGGACACGAGTGGTTTGCACCCTGTGCAATCAGAGCTTGAAGCGAGGCATGAACCTTCTCAACCTGAGCACAACCTGCATGATCAGGCATCTAAGTGCAAAGCACGAGCTGCAGTGGAGTACACACCTTCAAAACCAAGAAACGTCTCTGGCTCATCCTGCTTCCTCTTCTGCTGCAGTCTCGGCCGCTCCAGCCACATCTGTAGTGATACCGGCACCTGCCACCCCGCAAACAGACGATCTGTCAGCAACACCACCACCTGGGTCACCAACAACCATCTCCACAATGTCCCGTGGAAGCGTTCAGCTTTCCATCTCCCAAACACTTGAGAGGAAGAGGAAGTACCCCCCTACCCACCCGCGATCCCTGGCCCTGAATGCCAGCATTTCAAAATTATTGGCCTTTGAAATGCTGTCATTCCGTCTGGTGGAGACGCACAGTTTTAAAAACCTTATGTCGGTGGCTGTCCCACAGTACGTCGTGCCCAGCCGCCACTACTTTTCCAGGCAAGCCATCCCTTCCCTGCACAACCAAGTGGGGGAAAATATCAGGTGTGCACTGCGCAACGCCATCTGTGCCAAGGTCCACCTAACTACGGATACGTGGACCAGTAAGCACGGTCAGGGGCGTTATATCTCCCTAACGGCACACTGGGTAAATGCAGTGGCGGATGGGCCTGAGGCGGATAGCAATTTGGCGCATGTCCTTCCACCACCGAGGATTGCAGGGCGCTTCAGTTTGCCTCCTGTTCGTAACTCCTCCTACTCCGCTTCCTCATCCTCTACCGCCTCCTCATCCGGACAGCGTAACACCTTCACCACCAACTTCAGCACGGCCAGGGGTAAACGACAGCAGGCAGTTTTACAACTTGCCTGTTTGGGGGACAAACCACACACCGCGCAGGAGTTGTGGAGGAGCATGGAACAGCAGACAAATGAGTGGTTGCTGCCAGCGAGCCTCAAGCCCGGCCTGGTGGTGTGTGATAACGGGCGAAATCTCATAGCAGCTCTGGGCCTAGCCGGTTTGACGCACATCCCTTGCCTGGCGCATGTGCTGAATTTGGTGGTGCAGAGGTTCCTTAAAAACTACCCCGATATGTCAGAGCTGCTGCAGAAAGTGCGGGCCGTTTGTGCGCACTTTCGGCGTTCTCACCCTGCTGCTGCTCGCCTGGCAGCGCTGCAGCGTAACTTCGGCCTTCCCGCTCACCGCCTCATATGTGACGTGCCCACAAGGTGGAACTCCACCTTGCACATGCTGGAAAGACTGTGCGAGCAGCAGCAGGCCATAGTGGAGTTTCAGCTGCAGCACGCACGCGTGAGTCGCTCTGCGGAACAGCACCACTTCACCACCAATAACTGGGCCTCCATGCGAGACCTGTGTGCCTTGTTGCGCTGTTTTGAGTACTCCACCAACATGGCCAGTGGCAATGACGCCGTTCTCAGCTTAACTATCCCACTTCTATGCCTCCTTGAAAAAACAATTCGGGCGATGATGGAAGAGGATGTGGCACAGGATGAGGAGGAGGAGGAGGATGAAGAGGTAACATTTCCAAGGCTTTCAGGGCAGTCATTCGCAAGGGGCTCCGAGGGTGGGTTCCTGCACACGCAAACGCCAGGGACGCAATTGTCCAGCAGGGGCACAGTTCTGGAGGATGAGGAGGATGAGGAGGAGGAGGAGCTGGAGGAGGAGATGGAACCATGTTCACAGCAGGGTGGCACCCAGGCCAGCTCATGGCCATCACTGGTGCGTGGCTGGGGGGATACAGAGGACACGGACGATACACCTCCCACAGAGGACAGCCTTTCGTCGCCTCTGGGCAGCCTGGCACACATGAGCGATTACATGCTGCAGTGTCTCCACAACGACCGCCGAGTTGCCCACATTCTAACTTGTGCTGATTACTGGGTGGCCACGCTGCTGGATCCCCGTTACAAGGACAACGTACCGTCCTTAATTCACTCACTGGAGCGCGATCGCAAGATGCGCGAGTACAAGCGCACGCTGGTAGACGCCATGCTGCTGGCATTCCCATCTGACAGCGGGGCCACAGTGGAAGCACAAGGCAGAGGAGGAGGAGGAGGAGGTCGCCAACGCAACCAGGGCACCGCCAGCACCTCAGAAGGCAGGGTTAGCATGGCCGAAATGTGGAAAAGCTTTGTCAGCACGCCACAACAAACAGCAGCACCAGCAGCTCAGATGGAACGTCTTAGCAGGAGGCAGCATTTTACCAACATGGTGGAGCAGTATGTGTGCACACGCCTACATGTAGTGAATGATGGGTCTGCCCCCTTCAACTTCTGGGTCTCCAAATTGGGCACATGGCCTGAGCTTGCCCTTTACGCCTTGGAGGTGCTGGCGTGCCCTGCAGCCAGTGTATTATCTGAACGGGTATTTAGCACGGCTGGGGGCGTTATAACAGACAAGCGCAGCCGCCTGTCCAGAGACAATGTGGACAAGCTCACGTTCATTAAAATGAACCAGGCATGGATCCCACGGGACTTTTCCGTACCTTATGCAGAATAGCAATGGATACCGACCTTACCCACCCATTGTTCCATTTTTGCTCTTTCTCACTCTTTTGGGGTGTACCCTCATTTAAAATTTGTGAAAAGAAGCAGTGTTGGCTACCTTGTCCTCCTCCTCAGGGCCAGATTAATGTAGGGGCTATTGGAGCTGCAGCTCCAGGCCCCTACCTTTTATATAGGCCCCGGGTTGGCCATATTCACTGTTACCGCTCTTCTGTCACTTGTAAACACAGAAGTCTGGCTTCTATGCTCGCTTCCCCAGGCAGCACCCTCAGAACCTCCCCACACAGCGTGAAGGCCGGACAAGGAGGGACAGTTGGCGATGCATGGATGTGTTTATGGGCTTCAGAGACAGCATCCCATGTTGAATTAGGCATGCATGGCTGCACCCTTCCTCCTCTGGGTGCATGGCAAGGCACGGCCCTTAAGGCCCTTCAAAATCCTCAGCACCAAGCCCATGATGCTGTTAATCCGGCCCTGGTCCTCCTCCACCGCCGCTTCCACCTACACCGCCCATAGGTGTGCGCAGCCTATTGCATTAAGGTGTGCACCCCAAAGTTGAAATACACATGCATGTGTTTGCCAGCAGGGAGAGTAATGTATCGGGGCCATGTACCTGTAGGCAAGGAGAAATAGAGCAGAGCAGGTCCCAGGGAGATCTTTCCCATCTCCTCACTGGCAATGCTATGTGCCCTAGGTGATTAGGGTGTGCCCAGGCACACCCAGCACACCCTGTGCGCACGCCTATGTCACCGCCACATCCACCACCACCTCAACCTCCCTCCTACTCCATATGGGCCTCGTCCTTCAGAGATGAAGAAGAACATTGTTTTATTTTTCTGTTTTTTTTTTGTTGTTTTAAGTTATTTCCCTATCCACATTTGTTTGCAGAGCACTTGCCATGCTCTTAATTACGTTTTGCTGCCATTTGCAGCACTCTAGCCCTTTCCTTTGGTGTTTTAGAGCCATTTTAGTGCCTTAAAGTTCGGGTCCCCATTGACTTCAATGGGGTTCGGTGTCCGGGAAAAGTTCGGTAAAAGTCCGGGACACGGACCCGGACTTTTTTTTAAAGTTCGGCCGAACCCGTCGAACACGGACATCTAGGTGTTCGCTCAACCCTAGTCCTGATGTTTTTCAGGCCTCAAGAAATGAGATAGGCCAACAGTACATCTGGATTGATCCATTTTCAGATCTATACCATAGTTTTTGGACTCTATAACTTTCCTACATTCTAAATAATAAAACCCTGATTTGGGTTATTTTCACCAAAGAAACGTTTTGATCTAATTTTATGAAGGAGGATTATTTGCAAAATTTTATAACCAAAACAAAGAAAAAACCAGCAAAAGAAAGCTCTATTTGTGTTAAATAAATTAAAATAAAAATAAAAAAAATTCCTATGGGTACGGTGTTGCATGACCGTGCAATTGTCATTCAAAGTACAATAGCACTGAAAGCTGAAAATTTGGCCTAGGCAGCAAGTGAGTGAAAGTGCCCGGTATTGAAGGGGATAAAGATTACCTTCAGCCTTACCTTTTCCCACACTTGTAGCAAGTCTTCCCCCTATTTTGGAATGGATTACTCTCAATTTCCTGCAAACTTTCATCTCTACCCCAGGGAGTGGGATGAGGACACATATTGTGCCCCAGGGATGCATTACATTTTTAAATCGGAGTTTCAGTCCCCCAGGTCATTTTTTTTTTTTTTTTTTTATTTTGTTTTGTTTTTTTTGAATACTCCGCCATAATTGTCTCCAATTCAAATCTAACGTTTGGATAATGACATTAATGTTCTTTTTAGTTTTTAAATCGTTTAAACCTAACCTGGTCTTGGAAGCATCTGAAACTTTCTTGTATTCCTTTCCTGGGATTCGGGGGCAGCTGGCTACCCAGCATGCACCGCCCAATCTAATGCCTCCACAGTAATGCCACTGCACGGCGCTCTTTCATCCCGACACACTGCCATAGCATTGGTGGCGGCGGAATTTGCCGCCCGGTTGCTATAGCAACCTGTCATTAGCAGAAAACATGGGATGGAAATTGGAAATGAAAAGGAAATAGCGTGAGATTTCGGCACTAGGTGATTCGCGTGGACTCCTGGGATAGATGATCCCAGGCGATATCCCAGGAGTCCATGGGAACTGCCTAGTGACAAAATCACATAGGCAGCTACAGAAATTAAAGGCAAAAAAGGGACACGTGTTTCTAATTGTGCTTTCAACCTTGCACCATTGAAATACTGGGAGCATGCTGACTGGTTTAATTCTTTAACAGGAAAAAGCAATTGGTTTTTCAATGCTTCATAAAAAAATACACAGTTCTGCAATATATTTTGTTTTTTTTTTTTTAGAATATGAAGATCCGAACTATAACCGGAGATACATACTGTACGAAGTCTGGGAAGAAGTTCTCTGGACAGGCTCTATCAAAAATTCTTTTGATTGACTGTGAGCATGTCATCGCTGGTTCCTACAGGTAACATGACTCTTAGCACTTATAATATCATCTTGGGCTTGAACAAGTCCACCTGGGTCACCAGGGATTGTACCCAACGTCTTATACATAGGGGTTGATTTACTAAAGGGAAATAGACTGGACACTCTGCAAATGAGCTTGGTAAATAAGAAGCTCTGCTGACTTCCATTATCCAATCAAATGCAATCAAAATCCTTGCATGTGGTTGGGTATTCTTTGTAAAGTGAAGCTTTGTCACATTCACTAAGCTCTGGAGCAACTGCACTTGCCATTTGCCTTTAGTAAATCAACCTCATCGTGTTGTTGGTTGGCCATAGACTTTAGAACCAAACCTCAAGCAACTGGTGTACCTTGTGTGGCTTTGATATCTCATTTACTGACAGCCTTACTACTGGCTCATTGGTCTGCTAGGTGGTCCCATTAGCCAATCACAAAGTGCTGAGGGAAGTAATAGACCACAGCCAGTGACCATGGGAGTCCAGTGCCTTGAAAAAGTAATTATACCCCTTAAAATTCTCCAAATTTTTGCCATGTTAATACCAAAAACGTAAATAGATTTAATTGGATTTTAGGTGATAGACCAACACAAAGTGGCACATAATTGTAAAGTGGAAGGAAAATGATAAATGTTTTTTAAATTCTTTTTACAAATACCTGAAAAGTATGGGGTGCATTTGTATTCAGCTCCCGAGTCAATACTTTGTAGAAATACCTTTTTGCTGCAATTACAGCGGCAAGTCTTTGGGTATGTCTCTACCAGCTTTGCCCATCTAGAGAGTAATTTTTGACAATTCTTCTTTGCAAAATAGCTCAAGCTCTGTCAGATTGGATGGAGAGCGCCTGTAAACAGCAATTTTCAAGTCTTTTTTTTTTTCACAGATTCTCAATTGGATTTGGGTCTGGACTTTGACTGGGCCATTCAAACACATAAATATGCTTTTGATCTAAACCATTCCATTGTAGCTCTGGCTGTATGTTTAGGGTTGTTGTACTATTGGAAGGTGAACCTCCACCCCTTCTCAAGTCTTTTGCTGACTCAAGCAGGTTTTCTTCTAAGATTGCCCTGCATTTGGCTTGATCCATCTTCCCATCAGCTCTGACCAGCTTAAAAAGACAAGGCGCCTCTAAGTGCAGTAGGCTCTGAGTATTTATTAGGTTAAAAATATAAAAGCACTCACATTTGGTAAATATGACATGGGCATAGCAAAGATCTGTCTGGAGTCTTCCTATCCGCTGTGCTGAGTGGTTGCAATGGGGACATCCGGTGATCCGCTTCCTGTAGATGCGTCCTTTCGTCTGTGTCTCAGCCTGGTCGGCATGAGATTTCCTGAAGGGTGTGGACGCAGCGGCTGGTGTCCAATAGAGCGGGTGGTGGGCGGTTACATGTTTCGGAGCTCAGCTCCTTCGTCAGACCTCACCAAATGTGAGTGCTTTTATACTTTTAACCTAATAAATACTCAGAGCCTGCTGCACTTAGAGGCGCCTTGTCTTTTTATCTTTATCACTTTCAGAGCAGCTTCTCCTCTCCAGTGCTGCCGAAGTGCAGTGTCTCACCTAAAGCCTGCTGTATTCCACGGAAGCGCCCATACAACAAACCCTTTTACTCTGACCAGCTTCCCTGTCCCTTCTGAAGAAAACCATCCCTACAACATGATGCTGCTACCACCATGTTTCACAGTGGGGATGGTGTGTTCAGGGTGATGTGCAGTGTGCATTTCTGCCACACATAGCATTTTGCTTTTAGACCAAAAAGTTAAATTTTGGTCTCATCTGACCAGGGCACCTTCTTTCACATATTTGCTGTGTCCCCCACATGGCTTCTCGCAAACTGCAAACTTGACTTCTTATGGTTTTCTTCTTGCCACTCTTCCATAAAGGCCAGATTTGTGAAGTGCACAACTAATAGTTGTCCTGTGGACAGAATCTCCAACCTGAGCTGTGGATCTCTGCAGCTCCTCCAGAGTTACTATGGGCCTCTTGGCTGCTTCCCTGATTAATGTTCTCCTTGCCCAGTCTGTCAGTTTAGGTGGGCTGCCATGTCTTCATAGGTTTGCAGTTGTGCCATACTCTTTCCATTTTTGTATGATGTATTGAACAGTGTTTTGTGAGATGTTCAAAGCTTGGGATATTTTTGTTATTATAATCTAACCCTGCTTTAAGTTTTTTACACACAGGTGGACTCTATTTACTAATTGGGTGACTTCTGAAGGCAATTGGTTCCACTAGATTTTAGTTAGGGGGTATCAGAGTAAAGTGAGCTGAATACAAATGCACGCCACACTTTTCACATATTTATTTTTAAAAAATGTTCAAAGCAGTTTATCATTTTCCTTCCACTTCACAACTATGTGCCACTTTCTGTTGGTCTATCACATAAAATCCCAATAAAATACATTTACATTTTTGGTTGGAACGTGACAAAATCTAGAAAATTTCAAGGAGTATGAATACTTTTTCAAGGCACTGTATATCCATTTATCAGAGTGGTTTCTATGTCTAAGGATGCTCTGCAACAAAGCAGCAAATGCACGCAGCCAGTTGAAAGTCCCAACTGTATTGTTAGCTCAAACATTATTAGGTATATTTATTAAAACAATTGTCTAACAATACACCCAGTGAAAGTAAATGTACTTTTGTTCTGTGGAAATGGTGCAAAATATGTTAACAATCAATTTCCTGATCAGGTCAATTTTTTTCCATTGAGTTAAAACAGAAACTACTGCATTTTGGCCATTGGCTAGGCATTTCCAATGATACATAGCACCATCTTGTGGCCAAATGCAGAACTTTTTTTTGTTTAAAGTCAATGGAAAAAATTTGACTAGCATAGGAAATAGACAATGCTATATCATTTTAGCCCATTTTACAAAAAAAAAAAAAAAAAAAAAAGGGGGTGTACATGTAGTTTCACTGAGTGAAATGTTATGCAAATTGTTTTGTTAAATACACCTGTGTGCTTAAATATGTCACTATTACACCACCGATTTTGGTTACCAACTACATTTTTCACTGCTTTGTTTTACTGTGGTGAGATGTCAAATTTATTTTTAGTGTAAGTATTTATACACGGCATAGATTCAGAAAGGAATGTAACATAAGTTTTGTTGAAGAGAAGAAAAAAAAACATACATTCTGATATTAAGTCCTGGGTCTATGCAGCCTGTCTGCAAATCTTGGTTTTCTTGCTGCACTTGGAACAGAACAATATTTCGGCATGACAGTGAAACCAGGTTGAACAATGTAGGGCCAAGATAAATTTATAAAAAAAAAATGAATTTCAATGATATTACCTAGAAGACTCATTTTAAAACTGGCTGCATGCAGTATTTTTTTAATGTAATAAGACTGTGGTCTTCTCAGAAAAGCTGTGTAATCATTCTAGCAGGGGTAGGAGAGAGCTAAGGGTAGGGCTGGCAGAAAGTTTTTTTTTTTTTTTGGTGAAGTTATGCTACAGCAGCCAATTGGGGGCACACTATCTGACCCACCTGGAAGTATCGGATAGCTGGTATACCCATAGCTCCTTCAAGAGACCTGAGCCTAAACCATTCTAAAGATCAAGAGAGATCTGCTTTTACTGACTACATGTTTCGCTTGACTTGGTGACCCAAAAAGCACTCAAGCTAAAGACCGCTACAACTTTTAGAAGTTGCTCAGTAATGGCAGCTTACATATTTTTGCTCTTAAAGTGATCCTCTCTTTGATAAAAAAAAAAAAATAAAATTAAAGAAGCACCAGCCTGTGAATGAAGATTAGTTCTACTTACCTGTACAGCAGGTGGTGAGTCCAATCATCAAGAGCATTTACTACTCCCAGGTGTCAGATGCCTGGTCCCTTGTCTGCACTTTATGGTGCTGTGGACTGAACACAGTAGTGACATATGGGGCAGCAGATGAATGCACAGCATGCAGTCCAGGGATGCAACATCAACCCATCAAGAAGTGTTAGATGCCAGAGGTCACAAAAGCAGGTAAAATGGAACTTAAGGCCACAATTAAAAATGGGCACAGGCAGGAATTTAATGCAGGAAAGACATGCTTTTTGCCTTCTGTAATTAAAGTCACTTACCTGCCTTTCTGCCCTTGTACAGTGAGCTGTGCACAAGCGGGTCACTGCACAAATTTGGCAATGCCGAATTTGACCAAACTCCTGTGCGTGCCCAAGAGTGACATCGCTGGAGCCGAGGGGAGTATAGTGCTGCTTTAATCAGAGCATCAATTTGACACCTCCTGATGGACATGCAAGAGGCAAAGACAGAATGGCTAAAAAAAACAAAACCAAATACCCTTGCAGTGACCCCCCCTCCCCCCCGCCCACGGGTTAAATGCTCATTATGTTTAGGGGTCCTGGCATAAATAAGAATGCTTACCTTGTTCTACACTCCAGCAGGCTCCCTCCAGTAGTGTGATTAGGACGCTGGGGTCCCTTCTGTAGGGCACTCAGGGCTGCAGTTGCACACTCCACGTACAAAGCAGGGTACATACCCCTGTGTTGTATGTGACCACACCGTGGGACTGCCCACAGACCAGAACTTCAAGGAAGAAGAGGACCGCATCGGAGCTGGGTTTAGGGTAAGTAATACTGCCTCTCCTTCTAGGCCAGGAATCTTCAAACTAAGGCCCTCCAGCTGTTGCAGAACTACACATCCCATGAGGCATTGTAAAACTCTGAAATTCAGACATGACTAGGCATGATGGGAATTGTAGTTCCTGAAAAACTGGAGGGCCGTAGTTTGAAGACCCCCTGCTTTAGACATAACAAGCATTTAACCTTTGCTGTGCCCCCCACACAATGCATGAGTCGATTTTGACTAATTCCTGGAGTTGGGTGTTAAAGGAATACTAAACTCACAGAGTTTAATTTTCATTATCTTTTCTCTTTCTGTATATTCATGATGACACTGTGCAATTATTTAAAAAAAAAAACGAAACACCTTTTTCCTAACCGATATACAGCTGTCACATGACCCATCTCTTTCCCAGCCTGTCTGCAGGCTGGGAAAGCAGAAGAAGCTTCTAGTCCTCTGCTGCTGTTCACATCAAATCAGTATCAAAATTAGATTAAAAAAAAAAAAACAGCCTTTGGGATACAGAGTAAAAATAAATAAGATCAATAAACTATTTTTAAATTGTCATACAAATACATATTTGAAATTAAATCTTTTTTTTTTTTGGCAAGAACATGGTCTGGGCAGATTTCTTCCAGTCACAGGCAGTCACACCACTCCAGTCTGTGTCTTTGAATAAGGAGGTGAAGCCTCAATTAATCTACATGGAATATCCTGACTCCACTGTGTAAATGCCCACATGTGTGACTCTATAGTCACATGTGGTGCTCATATATGATAGGGAGGAAATTCTTTGCATAGAAACTCACTGAGAACTGAGCATGTGCAGAGCTTTAACCACATACTGCCTGCCCACGGGCAAATGACGGCGGACCGGTGCAGGTATTGTTCTGGGACGCCGTCCTATGACGGCGCACCAGAACTGCCCCTCTCGCGCGCCCGCGGGGGCGTGCATTGTGGTGATCGTGGCCGCGCCGTGTTGCTTGGACACGGCGCGACCCCGATCTCAGTAAAGAGCCAATGACATGGCTCTTTACCCACGTGATCGGCTGTGTCCAATGACAGCTGTGTTCAATCACAGCCGGTCACATGTAAATAAGGGAAGCGCCGTTTATCAGCTCTCCTCGCCTCACACTGTCGGAATGTGAGAGGCGAGGAGAGCCAATCAGCGGCTCATCCTCCTCACAGGGGAGACCAGGACAGGTAATAAGGGCACTGATCATCAGTGCCCTGATTACAGAAACGTGAAAATCAGTGCCCATAGTGCTGCCAGTCTGTGCCCATCAGTGCTTGCTCATCTGTGCTGCCTATCAGTGCCCATCAGTGCCACCCACCAGTGCCACCTATCAGTGCCCATCAGTGCGGCATATTGGTACCACCTTATCAGTGCCCATCAGTGCATCCTATCAGTGCCGCCTCATCAGCGCACATCAGTGAAGGAGAAAAATTATTAATTTTCAAAATTTACTCACAGAAAATCAAACTTTTTTTTTTTTTTTTAATTTTCTCATTTTTCTTATTTTCTTTTTTTTTTGTTAGATCTAAAAAAAAACAGCGGTAATTAAATGCCACCAAAAGAAAGCTCTATTTGTGTGAAAAAAAAAATTGATAAATTTTATAAGGGTACAGTGTAGCATGACCACGCAATTGTCATTCAAAGTCTGAGAGCGCTGAAAGATGAAAATTGGCCTGGGTAGGAAGGGGGTGAAAGTGCACTGTACTGAAGTGGTTAAACACTTCTCTGC
Source organism: Pelophylax lessonae (assembly GCF_965119305.1). Lineage (NCBI taxonomy): Eukaryota > Metazoa > Chordata > Amphibia > Anura > Ranidae > Pelophylax > Pelophylax lessonae. Next base: position 114,116,255 of record NC_138778.1, read on the forward strand.
AAAACCCCTGACTGCATTTGGGACATGGACAGAAAGGGGTGATGGAGAACAGCAGGATCAACCCGTTTTTTTTGCAGAATACAGAAATTGTATTTCATAGAGATGGAGTATGAAGTTGCAGCCCCGATCCTCCTCTTCTCGGAGCCCCTGCTGGTGCTCCTGGCCCCTCCCTCCCTGCAGAGTGTCCCCAGAGCAAGCAGCTTGTAATAGGGGCACCCAAGCTGCTGCTCTGTTTGTCAATTTATACACAGAGCCATGACTTGGCCCTGCCCCTCTGTCCCCTTATTGGCTCACTGGCTGTGGCTGTCTTAGCCAATGAGCAGAAAGAGTCACCAGGGAGCTGAGACTTTTGTGCACCTTGCTGAATCAGGGGTCAGGTAAGTATTTGGGGGGCTGCTGCACAGAAAAGGTTTTTTTTTTTAAGAAAAACCTTGAGCCTTTAGAACCACCTTAACTTGGTGCATGCTTGTTCACAAATCTTTAAGAGAAAGTATTAAAGCTGAAAGCGGCTAGCAGTTTTGGAATCTGGTCACCACTAAAAGGCATCTTGCAGTTCATGTTTAGGAAAATATATGGGAAATCCTTTCAGAACCCAGGGTCGTTGATCAGGGCTTTGAGATTACACACACCTTTTAGATTAGGTCCTAAGAAACCGTATACATTTTGTTGAATTATCCTTCCTTCATAGATGTCTCTTCCAACTTTTTGTCTTATCTTTTAGTTTCAGCTGGCTTTCTAGTCAAGTTCACAACAACATGGTGACCTACTTTAAGGGGAACATAGTGGAAGAGTTTGACAGAGAATTCCGCTGCCTGTATGCCTGTTCACTGGAAACTGACTATTTCTCAAGTCTTGAAAATGAGAACGGATCGCTTTTTGGTCAGACTCCTACAAGGCCCAGATGGGCGCCCGTGAAAACCACTGCTATCCCTGTACCAATCATTGAAAATTCTGTCCACTCAGACAGCAACTCTAGTTCTGATAGTCAGTCAAGTGTGAAGACCCCTCCATTTTTTAGGAACCAGGCCGTCACAGTCATTCGTGAAGATAAGCCTGTCATCGCAAAGTTCCTAAATAGAAACTCCCATGATACACGAGAAGAAACAAGTAAACAAAAAGTGGAAAAAGCAAATGACCAGAGACGGCCGTCAGAACCTCAATTGAATCCAAATAACCTCATGGGGATGCATACACTTTCCTTATCAAAATCTACACCTGATCTGGTTGAAAAGCCGTCTTCTGCTTTAAGGACCAAGTTTGAACAAATCCAGAATAAGTTTCTCACCCCACAAATTAAAACATCCCCAAGAATGAAAAGTGATGTGTCCCTAAACAAAGCCTCCAACACCAATGGCTCTTCGACAAACAGGAATGTCCCACTGGTTGACATGAAAAGGGAAGACGCAAGCAAGAGAATGACCCTAGGACATAGTAAACTAGCACTAATAACAGAGAGCAATAACAAAATACTAGAAAATAAGGTCTACAGTCGCTTTCAAATGCGTCCATAGATTTTGCAATGTTATGGACAGAACTATGAATAATCATTATTGCCTGCTTTATGTTGCACTGGCATCCTGTACCGTGGTTTGCAGGGTTGGACTTTGCACAGCCAATATAGGCCATGGCCAAGAGCAGCAGTGCTTTCAGGGGTGGCACACAGCCACCCATACTTCATGTTTATTGTCATTAATGATGTAATTTTGTGTCAATGATAAGCTGCTCCGGCCTGAGATACCAGGCTTAATCCACCTAATACTGCATTACAGGACCCTAGCTTTAGCTGAGCCCATGGAGAGGCATGCCATAATCAAAAGTCAGTTAAAGTAAATGCACCTATATACTGGGCATCAGAAAAACCTTGATGCATTTCACACCTAATGGTGCGAATTCATAATGCTATGTATACGCACCTTTAATTTTTTCCATTCAACCTGGGGGCTATACAGCGCATACAGAGGAATTTTCTGCTGTGGATTTTGTTTACCCCCCCCCCCCCCCCCCCGACGACTTTGATTTCTTTGTTCTCAATCGAAGACTGTTGAACAGGAAGTGGCTGATAGGAATACTCGCATAGATAATTTCAGGAACCGGTCAAAATTTATACAGTGTGTACCTGGCTAAAGGCTCATTAGTATGATGTTATCTGGCACTAGTGTATGTTGGTCTACTGTAAAACACTTTTAGATTGCTGCATGCTTCTCTATGGGCCATCTGTTTGTCTCCAAATGTCATTTGTGCGTATAATAAAATTCTATATTTTTTTTTTTTTGGGATTGCGTGCTTTTTAAAAGAATATTTTATTAGGGCGAAATAGTGTTATGTGTATTTGCATTTCAGTTTTAGGGCACAAATTGAAGCAATACACATAAATGGGCTAAATGCAAAAAAAAATGTAAATGGCATCCTGGCTGATTTTGTGCCTAAGACCTCATCGTTGTAAATCTAAAACACGGACATGCCTGAGGTCCTACTTCTTTATGGGATTATTCCCCTAAAAAAATAATGGAGCTCCACGATCGTCCGGTTTTCGAGACTATCCTGATAATTTGGCTCCTGATGTGCTTCTCAGCTGCCTTCAGTTGCACTAACCTGTTAGGCAACATCACTAACCTGTTCCAACATGCTACCAGTTTATTATAACCCAACAAGGCATGGCACAAGCCTAGTAACAAGTGTCTACTGGACATGAAGCATTGATGCTCAAACCCTTAACACCTATGGATGCATGCAGTTTCACCGCGCTGATGTAAAAAAACTTTTATTGTACATAGTACATAAAAAAAATAAGAATATTCTATTGTAAGCATGAATCGCATGGCATAATTGCATTTTACCACTGCTTTACTTAGTGTATGGAAAGAAGGAACGGTCAATTTTAAAAATAGTAGCACTATATCAGTATTGCGGATTGCATCAATATGGAAAACACAGCCACAAACCCTGGTAATAATCAGTCATATCCTGCTATACCTCCTGTCATTAAGGGTGTGTAATAAGTTACAAGTCTGTTCTCGTCAATTTGAGTCTGCATTGAAAAGTATTAAACATAAATGTGTCAAATTTATTTATTTGATTACTATTTTATAGCGGTGGGTACACAAGACAACCTACAGGGCCATAGATACACACACACACACACACACACACACACACACACACACACACACACGTGTACAGTGATTGTGTCCGTCAGATTCCATATGTCGTTTTTCTAATAAAGGTTTAAAAAATAAATCAAAGCATTAGCTAACCATTATCAATAAACCTATTGTTTTCTAAATGCTTTGAGGACTTTAGAAATTTATAGCACAGGCAATCTTTATATCCAGAGTATAGGTGTTTAGAGAACACAAAAAAAAAAAAAAAAAAAGCATCATTCTTTTAAGTATTTAAAAAAAACGATAAAAACATTAGCTGATGGGAAAACAATAAAATGGAATGTAAACTCAATATATAATATATAATGCAAAGAACCAACACTAGGGGACTTTTTAGGTGTCAATTGTGTTTACGATAACCTCCAAAAAATGTCAACTTTTATTGTAGACTTTAATATTTAAAGCACCTACTCCCATGTAGGGTAAGGATAAATAATGCATATTGACATCACAGATATTCTGTCCATATACTCTTTCCCCAATGACTACATTAGTTTAGGATTATCAAGTAATCATCCAAGCTGTAGCAATAGCAAAGTGGATGGTGGTAGACCTTTGAAGTGTTTCATAGGTAGCCAATAATCTGTTTCATTCCAAATCTTAATATAATATATAATGCACTTTTCAATTTATTATGAATATAAAAACATATATAAACAAATTAAATATATATGTAAATAATGTAATGAATTTTAAATTAAAAATCTGTACTAAAAATCTAATCTTTCCCATAAAAACCCTATCCAAGATGCAAAAATTTTAAATATAAAATATATAAAATAAATATATTATATATTATTATTATTATTATATAATATATATTATATATTATTATATATTTATTAAATAAATATATTCTTTGTAATTATTTTAATCAAAATATGATATAAAACAACTGATAACTGAATAAAATCTACCTAAAACTTCTGAAAATAAATATAAAACTTTATTTTTACTTTTATAATATAATATATTGATTATAATAAATGTAATGTTACGTCAAGCTCTTTGTTGAGGAAGAGGCTATCCAGCTCAAACACTCATAGTGTGTTTTGAATGCTGTTTAAATCTTTCTCTAACCGATAAACAGACCTCCATGAGTCCCAGCTTCTTTGGGTCTTTTTCATTGTATATGTTGAAATATCATGATACACTATGCTAAAGAAATATTAAGCAAAAATAAATATTCTTACTGTGAGCAGCTGCTCCTTTGATATAGTGCTAGGGTCCCTAATATTTAAAACTCTTAGTTAATTATTTGTGATGCACTGTTTAAATGATGTGTAGTTACTGTTTTAAGTGTGACACCACATTATGCAGTCCAAGAATTAAGAAAAAAGGTCAGGCGCTTGCACTCTAAATTCATAGAAATACTACAACGCAACTATAAATGAATGCATAATAGTCTAAAATCTCAATAGGTAGTTTAAAAGTCACACACCATGATTTGAAAAGAAAAGGTGCTCTATATTAGATGTATATTTCTCCTCCTCTTCTTGCTAAATTGCATCGGGGCTTCACCATGGTGTAACACTCCAAAGTACTCACCACAGGTTTATGACCCCTTAATGAAAAGGAAGCTCATAAGTGCTTTAGCCAGACACAATTCCATTGCTAAATTACACCGGGGCTCGGCCATGTGTAAAGCCCCGTACACACGTACGGATCGTCGTCATACAAACGTTCGTCTTTTCTCCCCGGGATGTCGGTGTCTGTTGAAAAGTGCAAAGACAGCACAAGGACAGCACAAGAATTTTGTCCGCAGACTTCAGCTGACTGCAGAAGTGATGTCATGTAATGGTTAACTTTCCCTGTGTTTTTTATTTTTTGAGCATGCCCAGTCTTGCAAATCTGCGGTCTGTCGGCTGATTTCTGTACTGACAGGCGAACAATCGTCCGTTCTGGTGTCGGCATACAAAAATTTTCATGTTTGCAAGAAAGACTCTTGTCCGCGGATTGTGCGCAGACAGCTGTCGGAGGCACCATACTAACAAGCGTACAATCGGCAGATCTTTCGTCCACCGACGTTTGTATGACGACGATCGGTACGTGTGTACGGGCCTTAACACTCCAAAGAGGACAGAAGGCCTGCTTTCATCTAGATCTGCTCTGCATCCTGCCCCCTACTATGATGCTGTGGCCATAGTAAAGATATGAAGGTAGGACTTGATTTGTGAAAGGGAGACTGAGAATTCTGTTGTGAAGGGGGCTGACTCTGATGTGATTGGAGGGACTCTGGCAGACGGGGGACTAGGTGAAGAGAGGCCTAGACATGATGGGGGACTCTAATGTGATGACTCTGACTTTCATGTGCATGGGGGGGGAATTCTGAAGTAATGGAGGGAAGCTGGTGTGATGGAGGCACTCTTATGTGAAGGGGCCCTGACATGATGGGGAACTCTGTGATGACTCTGATTTTAATGTGAATGGGGGGGGGGCTCTGATATAATTGAGGAACTCTGATGTGATGGGGGCTCTAATGTGTGTGGGGGAACACAGGTGTTATGTGGGGACTCTGATGTTACAGAGGCACTTAATTGTAGAGGGGACTTGCTCTGATGTGATGGGACTCCCCTATGTGGTGCCAAGGAGATGATGACCTCCTCATCCTGTGCAGATGGCCGTATGCTTCAGCACAATGAATGTTCTGGATTTTGCATACTTTTTAAAGGGTGCTGGAGCTAAAAAAATAAGAAAATCTGGCCTAATACATGCACTTAATTGTAAATGTTTTAAGATTGTCTGTACATTTTCTTGTTTATTTTTGTAGCATAAGCATGAAGACAAATGAAATAAAAATGCACATTTTAAAAAAAAATGCCTTTATTTCATATGCACATTGCTTTACAATGGAAACATCATTTCAGGGTCAAGACAAACTGCAGAATACTAAAAGTAACACCTAATGGGTTGATGTAAAAAAGAAAATTGCTATGTGAATGGTTCAAAACTCACAAATAATCTCTGTGATGTATGTAATATGAGTGAAATGTCAGTTTCTATGTCCTTTCCCAGGTTGAATGTAGAGCTGACACTCCATTGTTCACCTTAGCTCAGGGCTTCTCAACCATGGCTCCTCCTGAGATTCAGTGGCGGCTGGTGCTCAAAATTTTTGGGGGGGCGCAAAAAGAAAAATGTAATAGGTATTGCTTCGCGTCAAAAAACGCAGTAAAAAATTGCGTGACTTTGAAGTCATGGTACAGGCATGGCACAGGTGATGGTACAGGCATGGCACAGGTTATGGTATAGGCATGGCATAGGTGATGGTACAGGCATGGCACAGATATGGTATAGGCATGTCACAGGTCATGGTACAGGAGATGGTATATGCCCCCTTTCAATGCAGTGACCAGCGTACATGCCCCCTTTCAATGCAGAGACCAGTGTACATGCCCCCTTCAATGCAGAGTTCAGCGTGCGTGCCCCCTTCAATGCAATGAACATTGTGCTGTGCCCCCTTCAATGCAATAAACACTGTGCTGTGCCCCCACAATGCAGAGTTCACCGTGCATGCCCCCTTCAATGTAACTGTGCTGTGCCCCCTTCAATGCAATGAACAATGTGCTGTGCTCCCTTCAATGCAATAAACACTGTTCTGTGCCCCCTTCAATGCAATGAACACTGTGCTATGCCCCCTTCAATGCAATGAACATTGTGCTGTGCCCCAACAATGCAGAGTTCAGCGTGCATGCCCCCTTCAATGCAATAAACACTGTGCTATGCCCCCTTCAATGCAATAAACACTGTGCTGTGCCCCCTTCAATGCAATGAACACTGTGCTGTGCCCCCTTCAATGCAATGAACACTGTGCTATGCCCCCTTCAATGCAATAAACACTGTGCTGTGCCCCCTTCAATGCAATAAACACTGTGCTGTGCCCCCACAATGCAATAAACACTGTGCTGTGCCCCCTTCAATGCAATAAACACTGTGCTGTGCCCCCACAATGCAATGAACACTGTGCTGTGCCCCCTTCAATGCAATAAACACTGTGCTGTGCCCCCTTCAATGCAATAAACACTGTGCCCCCTTCAATGCAATGAACTCTGTGCTGTGCCCCAACAATGCAGAGTTCAGCGTGCATGCCCCCTTCAATGCAACTGTGCTGTGCCCCCTTCAATGCAATAAACACTGTGCAGAGTTCAGCGTGCGTGCCCCCTTCAATGCAACTGTTCCGTGCCCCCATCAATGCAGAGTTCAGCGTGCGAGCCCCTTTCAATGCAGAGCGCCACAGCATTGTCCCCAATCACTGCAGAGCGCCACAGCATTGTACCCCAATGATTGCAGAGCGCCACAGCATTGTCCCCCAATGATTGCAGAGTGCCCACAGCATTGTACCCCAATGGTTGCAGAGCGACACAGCATTGTCCCCCAATAATTGCAGAGCGCCACAGCATTGTCCCCCAATGATTGCAGAGTGCCCACAGCATTGTCCCCCAATGATTGCAGAGCGCCACAGCATTGTCCCCCAATGATTGCAGAGTGCCACAGCATTGTACCCCAATGATTGCAGAGTGGCCACAGCATTGTCCCCCAATGGTTGCAGAGCGCCACAGCATTGTCCCCCAATGATTGCAGAGCGCCACAGCATTGTCCCCCAATTATTGCAGAGCGCCACAGCTTTGTCCCCCAATGATTGCAGAGTGCCAGCATTGTCCCCCAATGATTGCAGAGCGCCAGCTTTGTCCCCCAATGATTGCAGAGTGCCAGCATTGTCCCCCAATGATTGCAGAGTGCCAGCATTGTCCCCCAATGATTGCAGAGTGCCAGCATTGTCCCCCAATGTTTGCAGAGTGCCAGCATTGTCCCCCAATGATTGCAGAGCGCCACAGCATTGTCCCCCAATGATTGCAGAGTGCCAGCATTGTCCCCCAATGATTGCAGAGTGCCAGCATTGTCCCCCAATGTTTGCAGAGTGCCAGCATTGTCCCCCAATGATTGCAGAGCGCCACAGCATTGTCCCCCAATGTTTGCAGAGTTCCAGCATTGTCCCCCAATGTTTGCAGAGTGCCAGCATTGTCCCCCAATGTTTGCAGAGTGCCAGCATTGTCCCCCAATGTTTGCAGAGTGCCAGCATTGTCCCCCAATGATTGCAGAGCGCCAGAGCATTGTCCCCCAATGTTTGCAGAGCGCCACAGCATTGTCCCCCAATGTTTGCAGAGTGCCACAGCATTGTACCCCAATGATTGCAGATTGCCACAGCATTGTCCCCCAATGTTTGCAGAGTGCCAGCATTGTCCCCCAATGTTTGCAGAGTGCCAGCATTGTCCCCCAATGATTGCAGAGCGCCAGCATTGTCCCCCAATGATTGCAGAGCGCCACAGCATTGTCCCCCAATGATTGCAGAGCGCCAGCATTGTCCCCCAATGATTGCAGAGCACCAGCATTGTCCCCCAATGATTGCAGAGCGCCAGCATTGTCCCCCAATGATTGAAGAGTGCCAGCATTGTACCCCAATCGATGCAGAGACCAGCGTGCGTGCTGCCTTCAAACTTACCTGGCGGCGGGGCGGCTCAGCTTCTTCCTCTTCTGCGGCGGGTCCTTCTCCCTCGTCTCGGCGGCGGGAACCGGCGGGCGGCCTGCTCCCTTCAAACTTACCTGGCGGCGGCGCGGCTCAGCTTCTTCCTCCTCTTCTGCGGCGGGTCCTTCTCCCTCGTCTCGGCTGAGCGGCGGTGACGGTGAGTGACTGACGCACGCACCGGCACCGCCTCCAGCGATATCCTGGATGATGATTGGTCCAATCACAGCCAGGATATCAGAAAGTGGGGGTGTCCAATCGCAAAGACTTGCGCCCAGGATACCCCCCTACCCCCCAGAAGGCAGCCAATCGGCACCTCTTCTGGGACGTAACCCCCCCCCCCCCCTAGCCACCAGTTCCTTCAGGCGAGGCCGGCAAACCCAATTTTTTTTTGTACAACTTTATTTGTTCGTTTTTGTTTTTTTTCTTTTTTTTTTTCTTTTTTTTTTTCGGGGGTAGGGGGCGGCGCCCTGGCGCCCCCTATGCACGGGCCGCCACTGCCGAGATTGCTAGGGGTACCTTGAGTAATGAGAAATTTCTGCTTCTCGGATATGTTCCCACTGATACCAATGATCATTTTAGCTATCTGTAAAAGGAGGAATTCTCCCCAATGACCACAAGTGTAAGAAGCATTCTCCCCACAGGCCATCACACTAATGTATCCTGAGTTTTAGATATAGTCAATTTTTTTAAAAATAATAATATAAAAATGAAGGAACACTTTTAATCGTTATAAAGAATATAGAATAAAGAATATAACAGAATATGTAAAAAGGAAATCAAGGACACAAGAATTTGAAATTAACGACGGATTGCAAAAGATAGGACAAACCCCAAAAAAATTTCAAATATATTAATAGTAAATAGGTTAGGTCTGAGCATGTAGGCCCTTTACAAAAAATTCAGAAGTGGGTGACTGGGGACAAAGAGAAGGCAAATTTATTAAATACTTTCTTAAGCTCTGTGTATAGAAAGGAGCATGGGGGAGCTCATGACCATAATGAGGATGGTATTGACAGCCCCAAATGATCCACAATGGCTCAAAAGTGATGTGGTCCAGAAATATATAGACAGAATAAGGGTGGATAAAGCTCCTGGACCAGAAGGCATCCACCCACACATCCTAAAAGAATTGAGCGCTCTCATTTTAAAGCCTTTGCTTCTAATTTTCAGGGACTCGTTAAGGACTGGAATAGTACCACTGGATTGGCGTAGGGCCAATGTGGGGCCTATATTTAAAAAAAGGATCAAAGTCTTTGCCAAGTAACTATAGACCTGTTAGTTTAAATTCTATAGTTGGGAAGATACTGGAGAGTTTAATGAAAGACCACATAGATGAGTTCTTGCTGGAAAAAAAATATTTTAAGCAACAGACAGCATGGATTCATGAAAGACAGAAGTTGTCAAACAAATCTGATTTCTTTTTATGAGGTGGTAAGTAAAACCTTGGACAGAGAGTTGGCTGTGGAAGTAGTATACTTGGATTTTGCAAAAGTGTTTGACACAGTTCCCCACACACGGCTAATGTGTAAGGTAAAGTCTATTGGCTTGGGAAGATCGGTTTGTAATTGGATATAAAATTGGCTAAAAGATAGAATTCAGAGAGTAGTGGTTAATGATTCTTAGGCTCCATGTACACGGGACGTTAGAAAAAACGTGCTGCACAGCCAGTTCTGACGCCGGGAAAAAGCAGCTGTTAAACGTGCTTTTAGTAGCTTTTTCCATTGGTATTATTGCACGTTTGGCCACGTCGCTTTTAGCAGCGTTTTTTCTGCCTCCATTCAAAATCAATGGTTCCCTATAGGAGCCTATTGATTTGAATGGAAGTCGCACCGCAAGTCGGATCAGGATGATCCGACTTGCGGCGCGACTTGCGCTGTGAGAATCTTAAGGGGAACTCCACGCCAAAAATGGGGAAAAAAACGGCGTGGGGGTCCCCCCCAGGTTCCAAACCAGGTTCTTCGGGTCTGGTATGGAATTTGAGGGTAGCCCCACGCCGAAAAAACGGCGTGGGGTCCCCCCCAAAATCCATACCAGACCCTTATCAGAGCATGCAGCCTGGTAGGGCAGGAAGGGGGAGGGGACGAGTAAGCGGCCCCACCCCCTCTGGACCATACCAGGCCACATGCCCTCAACATGGGGGGGTGTTGGTGCTTTGGGGCAGGGGGAGCTCTGCACCCCCCACCTCAAAGCACCTTGCCCCCATGTTGATGAGGACAAGGGCCTCATCCCCACAACCCTGGCCGGTTGTTGTGGGGGTCTGCGGGCAGGGGGCTCATCGGAATCTGGAAGCCCCCTTTAACAAGGGGGCCCCCCAGATCCCGGACCCCCTCCCTATGTGAATGGGTATGGGGTACACTGTACCCCTACCCATTCACCCCATAAAAGACAGTGTATGTAAATAACGACAGGAGACGTTTTGGGAAGTTTATTAAAAATCTTCTTCCGGTCTTCTCCTGCTCTGGTCTTCTCCCTCTCCTGGTCTTCTGCTCTTTTGCTGTCCGCTCTTCTGCTGTCCAATCTTCTGCTCTTTTGCCCTCGGCTCTTCTCTTCTTCCTCCGGTCCTCCTCCGACGATGTATCTGACAGTCATCTGTGACATAAGGGGGCGGGGCCATCTCGGTGACGTCACATGGAGGCCACGCCCACAATGGCTATATAACAAGCTGCAGAGACAGGAGACCGACATAATCACCGGAGACATCGTCGGAGGAGGACCGGAGGAAGAAGAAGAGAAGAGCCAAGGGCAAAAGAGCAGAAGATTGGACAGCAGAAGAGCGGACAGCAAAAGAGCAGAAGACCAGAGCAGGAGAAGACTGGATGAAGATTTTTAATAAACTTCCCAAAACGTCTCCTGTCGTTATTTACATACACTGTCTTTTATGGGGTGAATGGGTAGGGGGTACAGTGTACCCCCTACCCATTCACATAGGGAGGGGGTCCGGGATCTGGGAGATTCCAGATTCCGATGAGCCCCCTGCCGGCAGACCCCCACAACCACCGGCCAGGGTTGTGGGGATGAGGCCCTTGTCCTCATCAACATAGGGGCAAGGTGCTTTGAGGTGGGGGGTGCAGAGCTCCCCCTGCCCCAAAGCACCAACACCCCCCCCATGTTGAGGGCATGTGACCTGGTATGGTCCAGGGGGGTGGGCCGCTCGCTCGTCCCCTCCCCCTTCCTGCCCTACCGGGCTGCATGCTCGGATAAGGGTCTGGTATGAATTTTGGGGGGACCCTCAAATTCCATACCGGACCCGAAGGGCCTGGTTTGGAACCTGGGGGGGACCCCACGCGTTTTTTTTCCCATTTTTGGCGTGGAGTTCCCCCTTAAGATTCTCACAGCGCAAGTCGCGCCGCAAGTCGTATCATCCTGATCCGACTTGCGGTGCGACTTCCATTCAAATCAATAGCCTCCCATAAGGAGCCATTGATTTTGAATGGAAGAAAAAAAAACGTATAACGTGGCTGAACGTATTTTCATCACGTTCGGTCACGTTTGGTCATGTTCGGCCGCGTTTCTGCGTTTCAAACGCCGGAAAACACAAGTTCGAACGCAAATAATTGCGTTCCAAAAAACGTCCCTGAACTCAACTGCCTGCAAATGACTGTAAACGACCCTGTGTACATGGACAGATAAGATAAAATGTAGATGGGTTCAGGGGCTTCTAAAAAAAACGCCCAACTGCTCCTAAACGGCCATTTACAACGTCCCGTGTACATGGAGCCTTACTCTGAATGGTCTAAAGTTATCAGTGGTGTACCCCAAAGTTCAATTTTGGGACCCTTACTTACTTTTTAATATCCTTATAAATGATATAGGATCTGGGATTAAAAGTACCATTTCAGTCTTTGCAGATGACACCAAGCTTTGCAGTGGAATAACTTCCTTACATGATGTCTCCAACTTACAAGTCAACCTCAATGCACTGTTTCATTGGGCAACTATGTGGCAAATGAGGTTTAATATAAAAAACGTGTAGCGCTAAATAGTAATAGATATCAAAGGAAATTCTTAAATACATGTGCACATGAATCCAGAAACATTTTTGAAAGTGAGACGTCCATGTGAAAAGTCCATAAATAGCAGAAAATCAAATGGTAAAAAAACGTTGTGCGGTATAGAAGAAGCACAAGTCCCAGCATGCAGGTGGAGACGGCGTTCCTCTCACGGCAGAGAAAACAAATAGAAGCCCCCCAGTGAAGCAAAGAGACAAATGGCTTCTTACCAGATGATGTTGGCTTCCAAACTAATAGAAAAACCAAATGCGCATAAAGGGGTTAAACCCATCAGGTGCAGATCATCAGAGAAGACCTTCAAAATGTACTCTCAGGAAGACACACGGGGACCACATAGATGTAAAAAGGAAACACAGGGCACATAGCGTGATACCATTTAAAACCAAGGTAATTTATTAAGTTATTACGCTCACATGTTCGTAGAGACAAGCAGGCATATCCTAAATAAACGGTGGAGAAAACACAGGCTGTAGCATTCAATCGTATAAAAGCCGGCTTGGGCGCGTGGTCACAACATGTCTGGTACCGCCCCGACGCAGCGTTTCGTCATAGGATTGACGTCGTCAGGTTGTGGGGGTGCGGGGGGTGATTTATTGGAACCTGGAAGCCCTCTTTGACAAGGGGTCTTTAACCACTTAAGCCCCGGAAGATTTTACCCCCATTCCGACCAGGGGGTATTTTGCGATTCGGCACTGCGTGAATTTAACGCACAATTGCGCGGTCGTGCGACGCTGTACCTAAACGAATTTGACGTCCTTTTTTTCCCACAAACAGAGCTTTCTTTTGGTGGTATTTGATCACCTGTGCGATTTTTTGATCACGCGCTATAAACAAAAAAAGAGCGTCAATTTTGCAAAAATAGCAATATTTTTCACATTTTTTTATATGAAATTCCCCCCAAAAAAAATGTAAAAATCAAAATTTTTAAAAATTTTCGGCCAATTTATTTTATGCTACCTATGTTTGGTAAAAAAAAATCGCAAAAAGCGTATTTTGATTGGTTTGCGCAAAAGTTATCGCGTTTACTAACAAAGGGAAAGATTTTTGTCATTTTTGTTGTTTTTTTTTTTAACGCGTAATGGCGGCGATCTGCGATTTTTTTTGCGGTACTGCGACATTGCGGCGGACAGATCGGACCCTTGACTGACATTTTTGACACTTTTGGGGTTACCAGTGACATTTCTACAGTAATCAGTGCTATACATATGCACTGTTACTGTAAAAATACACTGGTAGTGAAGGGGTTAACTTTATTTGGAAGGGAGGGGCTGTGTGTGTCCCTAGGGGCGTGGTTTCTACTGTGATTGGCTGTGGCTCTAGCTGTAAGGACACTGATCAACGGATCTACATACCAGATCCGTTTTATCAGTGTCTTTGCAGCGAGGAGAATGACAGGCAGTTTGTTTACACAAGCTGCCTGACATTCTCCCTCTCCCCCGCCGATCGCCAAGTGACCGGCGGACATCGGGTCCGCTGGTCACACGCGCGGGGGGGTCCGTGACCACGCGGGATCGGGAGCGCGCCCCGGGGGGCGCGCGCTCGCTCCCTAGACCCTCACAAGCAAGCAACGTAGCCCTACGTTAGTTTGCCTGTGAGGGGCTGACCGCCGACGTAGATAGTCGTGCGGCGGTCGGCAAGTGGTTAACTAGCCCCCTCCCCCATGTGAATGAGTAGGGGGAACATAGTCCAGGAAACCTATCAAACAATTAAGTTTTATCTTTGTTGTATCAATTCTGTATAGCCATTCACTCTCTGCATTAGCCGATTCATTACACTTAAAGCACATCTGTGGTCAAAATGTAAAATAATATATTATTTCTACATTATATTTCAAATATTTCTAGCCTACTCCTACTAGTCTGAACAATCTTGAAGTTAGCAATTTTACTTTGTAAAGAATCCCACACATTTTCTTCCTTAAATTCTGTGACATGTATTCATTAAGACCAGGTAAGTAGGCACTGCCGCGTCACACGTTTCACAGAGCCTGCAATCTGAACTACAGAGGTGCTGAGAGGAGGAGTTTTAGGAGGCGGAGTCAGAAGGGAACCAAAATTTGCAGGCAGAAAGGTACCATGGTATATGTAGTTGAAAAATAAAGAGTAGAGGAGAAGCTGCAAATTATGCAGGAAGTCCAAGAAGTTGTGGAAAAGGACGGTCAGCAGACTGGCAACACTCCCAAAATGAGGAGATTTATTTTCTTCTTGTTTTTTTTTTAGATTTTTTTTCAGGTAAACTTATCTTGATTTGTCAAAATTAACTATTGTTTTGTTTGCATTGTTTTGTATTGTTTTTACAATGCTGCTGATCTAAAATGAGAGGGTATACTGTGACTATAGAACTCTTTTTTTTTTTACCCACTTGCCGACCGCTCACATTGAGCGCACTGCGGCAAAGTGGCTTGTTATCGTCCAGCGACGTAGACCTACGCTGCTGGACTCCTCCCCTTGTGGGCGGCGCACGCGTGCCACCGGAGGCTCGCCCCCACTGTATTCAGACACAGCGGGAGTCGGGCCAGTGGAGGAGAGGCAGTGATCACCGCCGCTCTTCCCTGATCATCGGGGATCGAGTGAGGAGATCCGCCCGCTTGTATAAACAAAGCGGGCGGATCTCCTATGTGACAGGCAGGGACAGATTACAGGATTCAGCATAGCTGAACCTGCGATCTGTGCCTGTGTCACACAGTCCTGTCCCCTCCACACACGTCAGTAAGCACCAGGCATACATTAACCCCTTGATCACCAATAAAGTTAACCCCTTCCCTGCCAGTGTCATTATTCCAGTAACAGTGCATTTTTATAGCACTGATTACTGTAGTAATGTCACTGGTACCCCCAAAAGTGTCAAAAATGTCAGTTAGGGGTCCAATCTGTCCGCCGCAATGTCGCAGTCCCGCAAAAAAAAAAAAATCGCCGAGCGCCACCATTACTAGTTAAAAAAAAAAAAACAATAAAAATGACAAATTTCCTGTAGTTAGTAGCTGCGATAACTTTTGCGCAAACCAATCAAAATACACTTATTGCGATTTTTTTTTTTTACCAAACATATGTAGCAGAAAAATTGGCCTAAAATGTTCAAAAATTTAGATTTTTTAATTTTTTTGGGGGGGAATTTCATATAAAAAAAAATGTGAAAAATATTGTTATTTTTTCAAAATTGTCGCACTTTTTTGTTTATAGCGCAAAAAGTAAAAATCGCACAGGTGATAAAATACCACCAAAAGAAAGCTCTATTTTTGGGGAAAAAAAGGACATACATTTAATTTGGGTACAGTGTCGAACGACCGCGCAATTGTCCGTTAAAATAACGCAGTGCCGAATCGCAAAATATGGCCTGGTCAGGAATGGGGTAAAATCTTCCAGTCTTAAAGCGGTTAAAAATACGCTCATTGAGAATTTTTTTGTCAAAGACGTAGCTAAATACATTTTGGCCTAAATATATGCCAAAAATTGAATATAATGGATATTTTTTAACTGTCAAAGTAGAAAAATATTGTTATTTTTTTCAAAATTGTCACTCCTTTTTAATTAATATCGCAAAAAAATGAAAAGTGCAGAGGTGATCAAATACCACCAAAAGAAAGCGCTGTTGGTGGGGAAAAAAGGACGTAAATTTTGTTTGGGTATGGCGTTGCATGACCGCGCAATTGTCAGTTAAAGTCGCACAGTTCCAAGTTGCAAAAAGTGGCCTGGACGTAAAGCAGGAAAATCCTCCGGTCCTAAAGTGGTTAACCCTTTACTATGTTTGTTAGCTCCATCTAGTGGTCATAATGTGGCATTTTCCTGATTCCTGAGAAAATAGCCTAATAGCATTCATATTTGTCCCTATTCGCACAAAACAAATGTACATAACAGCTTTTACAGGACAACTCTGCAATTTGTTTTATGAATATGCCCCTTAGTTTACAGTATACATATATTACAAACATTATAGGTATGATTTGTGACTTTTGCACAAATGTTAAAACATTCATACTACAATTATTTTTATAAATAGACCAATTGTTAAAGAGTGTTTAAGGGTCAAACTGGAGGAAATGTATTTGTTTTACTATTCTGCCTTTTAACCACTTTAGCCCCGGAGGATTTGGCTGCTCAATGACCAGGCCCTATTTTGCGATTCGGCACTGTGTTTAACGGACAATTGCGCTGTCTTGCAACGCTGTACCCAAATTAAATTGACATCCTTTTTTCCCCACATATAGATGTTTCTTTCGGTGGTATTTGATCACCTGTGCGATTTTTTTTTATTGTGACTTAACAACTACTTTAAGGTATAACAAAAAGCCAAAAACCTATTCTCCTTTTACATGGAGGTTAGGGTAATATAACCTCCAACAGAGTTCCCCCTTACATCAGAGTCTGCAGGGTTCTCCCTTACAGTGCAAGGGGAAACTTTGTGGACACTGATTTTAGGGGGAATGCCAGTAGGAAATCTGATGTGGGGAGGGGACTTTGGTGATCACAGACGACCTACCGCGGAGTGAATACACTAAGGTATTGGGTGGTTACTGATAAAGGGGGAACCCTTATATCAGTGTCCTCCCTTACCTTTGTGTATTCACTCCCCCTTACATCAATGACCCCCCTAGACTTTGTGTCGCCTGGCCGAAGCTGTCACTGACCTGACCTCCTTCATTGCTTGCTCAGCTGTAGAACAGTCAGACACAGTCCTACCCTGGGTGGCTCACTCCTCTGCTTTGTTCATCATCTCCATTCACCAATTCTGTCCTCTTCTCCCCCACCAAGGACTGTCCCAGTGGCGCTCTAGCTCCCGAGTCCTGGCCCGGCTCCACCTGCTGTAATATATCAAAGGCAGCACCAAGAGGTGCCATGATATCACAGTGCTCCTGCCCCCGTCCAACTACTAGCTTGACCGAGCCTGGACAGATTTGAAACTGTACATGTGCAGTTATTGACAGATGGTATAAATATGTCCAAAGGCAGTACTGGGTACGTTATGGGAATGTAAAATAATCACAGTTGTAATAAAACAGTTCTAGGGACTGATATAGCCAACAATAAGCAAGTGAAGCATGCACTGTTTCTGGAGAAAACAAAAGAGCTTCACTATGACAAGCCGGCAAACAGGGTGTGGCCACAGAGTGGCTAAAGGGGTAAGGGTAAAAATAAAAAGCATACTTAAAGTGTTTGTTACCCTAAAAAAAAAAAAAAAAAATGGATCCTGTTCCCTTTAAGCATGAATAAAAGCATAGTGCTTGTACTGTGTAATTTGGCCCCTTGAATATTCTAAAATATATGGCTGATCCTGCCTGATTCTGCCCTCCCCTCTGTAAACTGACCACGGTTTATCATGGCTGCTAAGCCCTGACACCGTGGTCAGTTTGTGCCTTCGTCATCTGCAACTCTCCTCTGTCCTCCTCTCTCCCTCTCCCCCTGCCTGTCAGCTCATGACAGTACTGCCCTGCTCCCCGCCCCTTACCTTCTTACTGCTATAATAATTGTAATATATTCATACCATCCCATCTGTTTAATAACAATATGTGCCTCATAGTACGTGTTTTATAAAAAATATGCAGCTTTCTATCCTATTTCAGAGTGCCTCCCAGCGCTCACATGACTGCTCGTCTCTCTCTTCTCCTCTCCTCCTGGCTGACCTCAGTGGGAATTTTTGGCCCCTCCCACTTTAGCTGTCACCCTGGGAGAAGAGAGTGGCGAGCAGTCATGTGAGCGCCGGGAGGCGTTCTGAAATAAGTTAGAAATCTGCATTTTTTTTATGAAATGCGTACTGTGGGGCACATAATGTTATTAAATAGAGGGGATTGTATGTACCTGACCAAGTCGCTTTACAAACGCTTTAATGTATCCTCAGTCCAGGATTGGCATGCATGATGAATGATAACTCCCCACTCTCTGCAAATATTGCCCAGAGTAAGAGAGAGAGACACTGCTCCAGGTTGTCCCCAGAGATAAATTTTCACTGTTCTACACTGCCCCCTGAGAGAGAAAGAGACTGCACATTGCCCACAGAGAGGGACCACTGCACATTGCCCCCATAGGGAGAGACTGTCCCTGCTCCACACTGCCCCCAGAGTAAGAGACCACTTCCCTTTGCCCCCAGAGAGAGTGACTATCCCTACTCCACATTGACCCCAGAGAGAAAGACTGCTCCATATTGCCTCCAGAGAGAGAATGCTCCACATTGCTCCCAGAGAGTAAGAGGGACCAATCCACTTTGCCCACAGAGAGAGAAACTGCTCCACATTGCCCCCAAAAAGAGACCATTTCACATTTCCCCCAGAGAGAGACAGACCACTCTACATTGTCCCTAGAAAGAGAGACCATTTCATATTGCCTGCAAAGAGAAAGACCACTCCACATTGTCCCCAGAGAGGGACTGCTCCTTATTGCCCCAGAGAGAGAGAGAGTGCTCCACGTTGCCTATAGAGAGACCACTCTACATTGCCCCCCGAGAGAGACTGTTCCACATTGCTCCCAGAGAGACTGCTCCACATTGCCCCCAGAGCGAAATTTCTCTACATTGCCCCAAGCAGAGAAAAAGACTGCCCTACATTGCTCCCAGAGAGACCGTTTCATCCTCCAGACCAGTCCACAACTGCCTCCACACTGAGAGAGGAAGACTGCTTCTGCTCCACATTGCCCCCAGAAAGGGGGGACTCCATGATTACCTAACAAAAAGGAAGGTCTTTGCCAAATTAAACTTTACCTGGGGATTACTCTAGCACCAGATTTCTGCAATCGCTTAAATAGCCAGGAGTCCTGGTTGCCTATAGAGATCGTGAAGCTGCTATATCCTGAGCTACTGTAAAGGCACATGACTGCTACTGGCCACAAAAGAGTTACAAACGGCAACTGGTCAGCAGTTTTAATGCAATTCTGGATGCAGGTTTGGGACCAGGGCCTAATCTCTCCAGTAGCCCAATCTATGTACAGTTTATTAAGTTTAAGCCAAACGATAACCTAAGATAAGGGGATAGGCAGGAGTGTATATCAAGTAGAGGATGATTGTCTCCCTAAAAAAATTCTCCAATGGTCAGAGTAAAAGGTACAGTGTACAATGTGACCTGGCCAATGGACAAGGGAGTTATCAACAGCTACATTAAAAAATGGTTTGTGCACATCATTAAAGGGAATCTGTAAATAGTGTATAAAAACAAAGAAAAATAGGGAATAAAAGGATTGCTGCAACAAAATAAACCCTGGGTGCAAAAAAAAAAAATGTGTATAAGAAATAAGTGCGCTGTCAAAAAAAGTAAGATAAAGTCTTCACCTCTGTGAACAAAAACAAAGTGGCTACATAACCCAACACATTCAAAAACAAGTAACACAAGATAATGTGCCAATATATTCTCTTCAGATTATATATGGATATATATATATATATATATATATAAATAAACACCAAACTCTTCAGGCAGTGAGTGGAAGTTGAAAAAAACAAAATGACACCTATTAAAAAAAAACAATGTATCTGGTTATGTTCTCTAATGCTGTAGGGGTGATAAAAAAAAAATCCACAGATGTTCATAAAAAATGAATCAGAAAAATAATGGCGAATAAAAAATAATAATAAAAAAATATATAATAAAAGTTGTCCCTGAAGCTGATAAATAACCCATAGTCTGATTGTGATTCCAAGGGAAAATAATTCCTCCTTTACAACCAAATCCAACTTAAAAGTAATAACCGCTATTGCAATTCACTGAGGACCTTCGTGACTGTGTGCTAGTGTGCTAGGTCCCTATCAATGAAATTGCTAGCGGCACCAGAATCTATGAAAGCTGAGGTGATGAGAAAACATGGCGGAACTAAGTTGTGCAGGAAAAAATAGTTTATCGTGGGGGGAACCTGGCACTCTAGTCTAAAGACGCAGACCCCACCGGCACTAGACACTTGGCATTTCCTGACTTATTAGGGCAGCCGGTCACTAAGTGGCTGTGGTTGCCACAAAGCAGATTCCCTGGGATCTTTTACTCTTTTTCCCAGAGAACAAATTAGTAGTGCCAGTTTGCATGGACTCCTCCTACTGGAGAGGTTGAGAGGGCCCAAAAAGGTCTGAAGAAGAAGTGGGCAGCATACTAGGGGGCAAGGAAACAAACCTCTCTGCACACCTTTCCCTTAAAGACCTGTCCATACGGATGGCTAATTGGCTATTTGCATGGCTTCATTCAATGACTTTGGTTCAGGGTAGTGTACTAAGGAGTCCTTGATGGAGTCTGATAAGTCTAACCTGAACTGGCTTATTAGAGATGGGTCATTCCTATTGGCGGAAATGAGAACAGTATTGTTCAGCGGTGCGTTTATCCTGATGTGATGACCTAAGGTTAGGACATGGTCAGGATCATCATAGAGTAAACCCAGGGAAAAAATGCTTCGACTGATCCTGGTTCTGGGTCTTCTGTGGGCAGACTAAAAGCCCAACACTGAGGTCCCCCCCGCAACCATGTAATAACCAGATCAACCCACTTTGCTTCAGAACCAGAGGAGCGTGGCTTACACCTAAAGTATAATGTACAATGGTTTTTAAAGTTGGAAAACATATGGGGGACACTAGAAAAATGATAAACCTTGGGCTCTGGCTCCTGCGTTACTGCTGGAGGTGTGCTTACACGCACACACAGTTCCTGGACTTGGCATGTGTAGAGACCATCTTCACAGAAAAAAAACACTTTAAGACCAGGCCTATTTTTGACACTTGGTGTTTACAAGCTAAAATCAGTTTTTTTGCTAGAAAACGACTTAGAACCCCCAAAAATTATATATATTTTTTTAGCAGAGACCCTAGAGAATAAAATGGAGATCGTTGCAATATTTTTTATCACACTGTATTTGTGCAGCGGTCTTCCAAATGCAATTTATTTGGAAAAAATTAAATTTTTTGTAATAAAAAAAAATAGAAAACAGTAAAGTTAGCCCAATAATTTTCCATAATGTGAAAGATAATGTTACGCCGAGTAAATAGATACCCAACATGTCATGCTTCAAAATTGCGCACGCTCGTGGAATGGAGACAAACGTTGGTACTTAAAAATTCCCATAGGCGACACTTTCAAAATTTCTACAGGCAGGGTTCATACACATTTTTACCAATAAAATTTCATGACTTTTCCATGACTTCACGTAAATATTCACGACCTAAAGTTTCATAAAATGTCTATGTATACATGTTAAATAAGAAGAAAATTAAATCTCTATTTAAATAACGCTTGACAGTAACAACGTTTCATAACATAATACATCAAACCCTGAGAACCGCTTAGAAATGGATTAACGTAATCCATGGGAGATAAAAATTAACAGAAACCAAGGGGGAGCAACTAAAAAATAAATAAAAGTGTCCAGCAACACTGTTCTGAACTTAAAGTGCCATAAATTGACCTGATAACAGTATTTAACAAGTTAATTTAAACATTGCCCAAAAACAATCAACACCATTTATTTTTTCATTTCTGAAAGCTTCACATCAATCTGTTTTTCAATTTTGAGCAGAGATTCTTTCTTTTCTTTTGCAGTATGGTGGGAACTGTTGGATTTGCTGATAAAGGTCAGATTGCCTGAAGATTCAGCCTTTTCAGCATATTCATCCGCTGATTTCTCGAGAGCACATATGTCCGCCTCCATCCTAGCCCTCTTTTTTTTTTTTTTTTTTCAGATCTTCCAGCTCATCTGTGAAAGCCTTCCTCTTTAAGTCAACAGCTTGTTGTTCTTTCTTTCTCTTCTCTTCATCCAGGTACCCATCGTACTTGTGCCTGGCTCCTGCAGCTGAAAGGAGCAGCTCCTTTGTGATTTCTACCTTGGTTTTGCCCCCTACAGATCTGACATGGCCAACACAAAGACTCTGAGCCACCAGAGATCTTTCCCTCTGATTCTCAACTATTAATTCTTTGTTGACTGAAAAACCTCTTTCGACGCTTGCCTGACCACGTGATAAGACAAGAAGAAGCTTCACCTCATTCCACGCTCTGGAAAGTGATGGTTTTGTTCCCATTGCCTCATACAGCAGCGTGTCCACTCGAGCAGTTTTGGGGTCAAATTCCCTGAACTGAACCTGAAGAGCAGCCAAATCACAAAACTCAGCCCTGCATCTCCTGCACCATGCCCACCGCCCTGCATCTCCTGCACCATGCCCACCGCCCTGCATCTCCTGCACCATGCCCACAGTCCTGCATCTCCTGCACCATGCATCTCCTGCACCATGCCCTCAGCCCTTCATCTTCTACACAATGCCTGCAGCCCTGCATCTCCTGCACCATGTCCGCAGCCTCTGCATCTCCTGCATCATGCCCACAGCCCCTGCATCTCCTGCACCATGTCTGCAGCCCCTGCATCTCTTGTACCATAAACTGCAAATACAAAAACAAAGAAAGGGCGCACCAGCCTAGTGCATTATCCTCAGCGGGCTTTTAATAACATAAATTTAAAATCAACTACTCACAAACATGCGTAGTAATCCAGCATATCAATTCAATTGAGCAGCATCGTTTGAAAAGTCCAATGTCTCATGAAGACGGAGGGCTGACGTGTTTCGAGGCTGTGCCTCTTCCTCAGAGCCTAATTGATATGCTGGATTACTATGCATGTTTGTGAGTAGTTGATTTTAAATTTATGTTATTAAAAGCCCGCTGAGGATAATGCGCTAGGCTGGTGCGCCCTTTCTTTGTGTTTGTATTTGCAGTATCTTTGACCACCCCGGTCGTAGAGGGCAGCAAAGCTTAGCCATAGTGGATGCCAAGTGTGAGTTCCGGGATAGAGGCAGCCTGAGGACCCAGTTCTGAGCGCAGGAGCAGGGTGCTCAGCATCATTTTTTTTCATTTCTGGATCTCTTGCACCATGCCTGCAGCTTCTTACTCTCCTGTACCATGCCCGCAGCCTCTGCATCTCCTGTACCATGTCCGCAGCCCCTGCATCTCCTGTACCATGTCCGCAGCCCCTGCATCTCCTGTACTGTGTCCGCAGCACCTGCATCTCCTGTACTGTGTCCGCAGCCCCTGCATCTCCTGTACCATGCCCGCAGCCCCTGCATCTCCTATACCATGCCCACAGCCCCTGCATCTCCTGTACCATGCCCGCATCCCCTGCATTTCCTGTTCCATGTCCTCAGCCTCTAACATGTCCTCATGTACTATGTTGGCAGCCCCTGTATCTTCTGTACCATGTCCGCAGCCTCTTCATCTCTTGTACCATGCCCCCAGCCCCTGCATCTCCTGTACGGTGTCTGCAGCCCCTGCATCTCCTGTACCATGCCCGCAGCCCCTGCATCTCCTGTACCATGCCCGCAGCCCCTGCATCTCCTGCACCATGCCCGCAGCCCCTGCATCTCTTGTACCATGTCCGCAGATTCTTCATCTCCTGTATAATGTCCGCACAGCCTATCACCACCTCCTGTACCATGTTAGCACTTTACCACTTTTAACCTGGAATTTGCTATATATATATATATATATATATATATATATATATATATATATATATATATATATATATATAAAGCCCTATATGCTTTCATATCTGTCTTATCTATAATACACTCTTCAAATGTGCTTTAAAATGCATGGTTTTCCCTTTTATGAATAAGAAAATAATGATGTCATGCTGTTGGGTCGGTATAATAATGCTATGGGGCTGGTATGAAATTATTTCCAGGGCTGAATTTTATTCCCAGTCCAGCCAGGCATAGATTGTCCATACTCATTTTCTAGGAGGGATAGATAGTTTGTGCATGTTTATGTTGCTTGTATGTTTTATGATATTCTGTATGTTGTGTATTGTTTTTCCTATGAGTACAGCATTTTTGTTTAGTAAACCAAAATAATATACACTACAGAGGTTTTTTTTATGCTTTCTTGCTTTTACAGCAAAGTAACCTTGAGAGCCGGTTCACATACAGGGGACCCGACTTGCCGGGGCGACCTGTGAAGTCGCGGTTCATATCATTGAAGTCAATGCAGGTCGCTCCAGGTCGCCCCAAAGTAGTACAGGACCTTTTTTCTAAGTCGGAGCGACTTGTGTCACTCCTATTAGAACGGATCCTGTGCTAATCTATGGCAGGCGACCCACGGCGACTTGTCAGGCGACCAAGTCGCCTGACAAGTCGCCCCAGTGTGAACCTGCTCTAAAAGACACAAAACAAAACACAGACTAGCTACTTTTATGTGAGTACCAGCGCTGTCTAACCATAAAGTCCTTAATATATATCTCTGTTCAATATTTGTGCAGAAACATAATACACTGAACAAAATTATAAACGCAACACTTTTGTTTTTGCCACCATTTTTCATGAGCTGAACTCAAAGATCTAAGACTTTTTCTATGTACACAAAAATGGAAAATTGTATCATACTTACCGTAATTTTCCTTTCCTGGTGCCTATCCATGGCAGCATACCAATGATAGAGCTCCGCCTCAACTCCTCCCTCAGGACTAGTGCATAGCATAAAAGACAAGAAGGTCCCTTCCCCCAGCATTCTCCTGTAATTTAGAATACCGAGGGTGGGAGCGTATGCTGCCATGGATAGGCACCATTTTCCTGGTGCCTCCATGGCAGCATACCAATGATAAATAAATAGCTGACACGGGTGGGATAATGCACACAAAAAAGGAATTTTATTCAGACAGAGGACATGGCCGAGTTTAGTGCCCTTCTTCCAAAGTTCACAGTTGTAAGGGATCCTGGATCAATTCTGTAATGCCTGATGAAAGTATGGCAAGAAGACCAGGATGCTGCCCTGCATACCGTCTCCAAAGGAGACATTGGCCCTAGCTGCCCAAGATGCTGCTACAGCCCTCGTGGAATGAGCTTTCACCTGTGTTGGAGGCACCAACTTCTTGGATATGTAAGTTTTTTTTGATTAGCTTCACTACCCAGGAGGCTAGAGTTCTGCTAGTGGCATCTTTCCCTCTATTTTTCCCGTGAGGGATGATGAATAGTCTTTCCGATATATCCTAAAAGATTCGGTGGCAGCCAAGTAGGCTTTCAGCACTCTGGCGATGTCTAATTCGTGGCAAGTATCGGAATCCATGTCAGTAAAAACTGGCAATGCCCAGGGTTCTCTTAGGAAAGCGGATGACGCCACTTTGGGGACAAAGCCATGAATTGGACGGAGTTCCACCCTATCCGGGAAAAAAGGAAATGTGTTCCTCACCAATTCCTAGTGAGTGGAGTTCCGAAATTCTCTTTCCAGATGTTATGGCTAAGAGGAAGACCGTTTTTAATGTAAGATTCCAAAGTGAAATTTGCTCTACTGGGGAAAACGGCTGATCTGAGAGGACTTTCAAAACAAATGAAAGATCCCATTTTGGAAAGGAGCGCCTGGCCGGAGGGCAGATTTTTAATACTCCTCTCAGAAAGGTCACTACTAAGGGGTCTTCTGCCAATCTTCTATTGGATGCGGCCGATATTGCTGCTACCTGAACCTTTAGGGAGCTCAGACCAAGACCCAAATCTAGACCCGTCTGTAAAAAACTGAGGACGTCAATCGTAGAAGGAGAGATCGGGTTGAATCCTTTTCCAGAAGCAAAGGTTTGAAACTTGTTCCAGATTTTATTGTAAACTGCGTTTGTGGAAGGCTTTCTCGCTCCTAGAAGGGTAGAGATGACCTCTGCAGAGCAGCCTAAGGTTTCAAACCTCTGCCTTTCAGCTTCCAAACCCGAAGGTCCAGCTTGTGGGGATTTGGGTGAAACATCCTGCCTTGGGATAACAGGTGAGGAAAGGAGGGGATCCTCGTCGGCGATTCCAGGCTGAGATACATTGCTAGAGGGAACCATGGTCTCTTCGGCCAATAGGGTAGTATTGCCAAGACTTGGACTTCTTCCTTCAGAAGTCTTGAGAGAAAACTCGCAATCAGTGGGCGAGGTGGAAAGGCATAAGCCATCTTGAAGACCCATGGGCATACCAGAGCGTCCACTGCTTCGGCCGATGGGTGAGGAAAGCAGGAGAAGAAACGGGTAAACTTGTTGTTGCTCGGAGAGGCAAACAAATCTACCTGAGGATAGTCCCAGAGATTGACTATCTGCTGGAAGATGTGGGGATGTAGAGACCACTCGTTGCTGTCCGTGAAGTTCCTGGACAGCATATCTGCTTCCATATTCAAAGTGCCTGGAAGATACACAGCTTTCAGGCCGAGGAGATTCTTCTCTGCCCATAAGATTATTGGCTCCACTTCCCTGAGAAGGGATCTGCTGTGTGTGCCCCCTTGTCTCTGAAGATAAGACACTGCTGCTCTGTTGTCCAGACGCAGTAACACTCTCTGACATTTGATGATGGATGTCAAGGCTAACAGTGCTTGGAAAGCCGCTCTGATTTCTAGGATATTCGACACAATCCCGTTGGTAGGGAAAGGCCACCTTCCCTGTACCCTTGTCTCCCCGCAATGGGCTCCCCAGCCCTGTCCGCTGGCATCGGACGTAATTGTGATCCATGAGGGAGAGCCGAGGTGATGCGATTTGGAAAGATTTGTTGCGTCTGTCCACCACTGTAGGCTTCTGAATTGTTGACGCTGACAGACTGATCTTTTGGGAAAGATGTAGTCTCTTCCACTGTGCCAGAAAGGCTACTTGGAAATGCCTCAGATGCCAATGA
Organism: Pelophylax lessonae; assembly: GCF_965119305.1. Lineage (NCBI taxonomy): Eukaryota > Metazoa > Chordata > Amphibia > Anura > Ranidae > Pelophylax > Pelophylax lessonae. The sequence goes on from NC_138778.1 coordinate 114,143,506, forward strand.
GACCAGGGGACTAAAGGGATGCAGGCCGACATAGTGCCTATTAGACTCATGCATTGAGATGCTGTCAGGAAAGAACACCGCCGAACTTGGATCATTTTCTGAATAATGGCTTCCCTCTTCTGAGGAGGCAACGAAACTGAACTTTGTTTCGTGTTGAATAAGGCTCCCAGATAAATCATCTCTTGAGTAGGTATTAACTGGCTCTTCTGTAGGTTTATCAACCATCCCATTTCCGTTAATTCCTGCATTAACATTTCCTTGTGGACTATGAGCTGGTTTGGGTTGGAGGCCAGAAGCAAGATATCGTCTAAATAGTGGTAGACTCTTAGACCTCTTTCTCGAAGTGGAGCCAGGGATGAGATCAGTATCTTTGTGAAAACTCGTGGAGAGGTGGACAAGCCGAAGGGAAGGGCTTGGAATTGGAGGTGCAATTGTCCCACTGCGACTCTCAGGTATTTTTGGAAAGAGGGGAGAATTGGGACATGCAAATACGCATCCTGCAGATCTATAGAGATCATCCAGTCCCCTGGCTGGATGGCATGGATAATCGTTTGCAGGGACTCCATTTTGAACTTTTCGAGAAGAATGTGTCGATTTAGCTTCTTTAGGTCTATAACAGGTCTCCAACCTCCTGTTTTCTTTGGGACCAGAAAAAGGGTAGAATAGAATCCCTTGAAGCGCTCTTCCGAGGGAACAGGAACTGCCGCTTTCTGAAGCTGGAGAGATGACAGGAAATGAGACAGTGCTTGTGCCTTTTGATGGGAGGTCGGCCACGTTGTCTGTTGGAACGAATCTTGAGGAGGATGACCCAAAAAACTCCAAAAATGGCCCTAACGAATAGTCGATAGAACCCAAGGATCCTGGCAGCGGCTTGCCCAGATTGGAAAAAATTGTTTTAGCCTGGCCCCCACTGGGAGGGACAAGGCTAAGTTGGCGTCAAAAAGGTTTTGGCGCCTCTTGGGGAGCGGTAAGGACTTTATTTTTTCTGGAATTTAGGAAGGAAGCTTGAGTGCCTCTCCAGGGTCTCCTGCCCTCTCTGGCCTGTTTTGGCTGTCTGTAATCCCGCACATTAGATGGACGGAATCTTGCTGTAAATGGCCTTGACTTGCGAGCCCTTCTGTCTTGTGGAAGCATGCCCGATTTTCCACCCGACAATCTGGAGATGGCTGTATTTAGTTTCCCCCAAACAAATTTTTCCCATCAAATGGAATCTTGCACCAGTTCTGTTTGGATGCAGGATCGGCTATCCATGGTTTAAGCCATAAAGCTCTTTTTGCCATCACAGAATGGAGCATAGCTCTGGCTGAGCAGCGGATGGTATCAATTGCCGCTTCTCCCGCAAAATCTGCCGAAATCTTGAGCTCTTCCAGGGCTTTGATTATGTCCTCCTTTGGGACGTCCTGACGTAAGGCAGTCTCGACGTTTCCTGTCCAAGACCTAATAGCGGTGGAAACCGAGGTGAGGGCAATTGCTGGTCTGCAAGCTGCACCTGCTGCCAGATAAGATTTTCGTAGGTCCGAGTCAATCCTTCTGTCTAAAGGATCCTTGAAGGAAGTAGAGTCCTCCATAGGTAATGTAATGTTCTTTGCCAGGTGGACCACTGCTGCATCTACAACTGGCATAGAGGCTAAGGAATGCATATCCTGTTCAGCCAAAGGGTATAGCTTGTTCATACGTCCCACCGAAAATTTCTTATCTTTTTTCCGCCATTCATTATCAATGACCTCCTTAATTTCTCCCATTAAAGGGAAATAGATCTGTTTCCTTTTAAGGAATGGAAAGTAGGATTTGGATTTTTGAGGAGTGGGATCTTCCACTTCCTCCCAGGCAATAGCTTCTTTGACCGCCTGAATGAAGGGCTGAACCAAGGAATATTGGAACCCAGATGGATCCCCCTCATCTGAAGATCCGTCAGAGTCTGACTCCCTGGCTGGATGCCCTGCCGGATGCACAGGAGTAATAGTTGCAGAGGGACCTGGCCTTTCGGTACCTGGAACATGAGCAGAAGATTCGGACACAGATTGGGCCGGAGCCGATGCTAGTTCTGAAATCGAATCCTTAACTGTCTGTTTGATCAAGTCTACTACTTGTTTGCTTTCTTGCTCCCGATTGGCCGCATAATCTCTCAAGCAGTCCTTGCAGACTAATTTATCCGGGAGGGGGTTTGCGCCACAAGCCCAACACTTCTTTCTGGAAGTATGATGAGGGGGAGATGGGGAATAGTCCCGCCTCCTTGATCTTGATCTTCCAGATCTATGTTGTGAGGATCGGGATTCTATATGGTCTCTCGTTATCTCGATTTCTCGAAGATCTCTCCGACCTTTTGGAATGGGCGGGGCTGGTGAGAGGGAAATTCCCATCACTCAAAGACATATGCTCTCTTTTTTTATTTTAAATACTCACGTAAAGTTGATCCCATACCTATCAGAAGTGTGAGGATCTTGTGCACGAGATGAGTGACTCATGATGACTTACAAGCAGCAGGGTCAGCTAAGGGAAAGAGAGAGAGAGAGAGAGAAAAAATCCCCATTTTTTTTTTTTTTTTTTAAAGACAATAGGGATGAAGAAAAAGAAAAAAGAGAGAGGGAATAAAACTGTCAGACCTATACGAGACAGATACCCATACATACACGCACATATATATATATATACACACATACACACAGCTGCACAACTATACCCACAGATATACTTGTAAAGATTTTAAATAAAAAACGGAAAATTCCTATCATACTTACCGTAATTTTCCTTTCCTGATAGTCTCCATGGCAGCCTACGTGCGGGTTAACCCCGCCTCCACTCCAAGGGTATAGGACCCCCCTCCCATAAATTTCAGCTCTCAGGTACAGCAGGTGTTCCATATCTTAGCCGAATCCAAGACGAGAGGGTGGGTACTCCGGCTGCCATGGAGACTATCAGGAAAGGAAAATTACGGTAAGTATGATAGGAATTTTCCGTTTTCCTGTCTGTCTCCATGGCAGCCTACGTGTGGGAAATAACTAGCTCACTCCACACGGGTGGGAATGCTTTAGCAAAGAAAATTTTAATTCATGCTATTTGCAGACAAAACAGTCAAACCAAAATTAACTGAGGACAGAGAAGCAGGCTCTACACAATAGTGGGTCATAAAAGTATTGACTGATGACCACGAAGCTGCTCTGCAAATCACATCTGGAGCCACGTGCCGCGAAGCCGCCCAGGAAGTAGAGATACTCCTTGTAGAGTGCGCCGTCACCGCCTCCGGAGGAGCCAGCCCCTCAGCTCTATAGGCCTGTTGGATAGCTGCCACTATCCATGAAGCGATAGTCCTAGATGAAGCAGGTTTACCTCTGTTCTTTCCCCAGAACAGGACAAAGAGGTTGTCAGACTGCCTGAATGGTGCAGTTGCTTGAAGATAGGCTTTTAAGGATTCTCCTACATCCAACGGATGAGGATTGGACTCATTAGATGAACGGAAAGTAGGCAGGACAATCTCCTGATTCTGGTGAAACACTGAGGTGACTTTCGGATTTGAATTCAGCCTGGGTATCAGTACTACCCGATCCGGAAAAAAAGTCAAGAATGGTTCTTTACATCCGAGAGAACTTAATTCAGAGACCCTTTTAGCCGAAGTAATGGCTACCAGGAAGACAGTTCGGATGGTCAGGTCCTTGATAGAAGAAGAGGAATCTATGCCCGATTTGGAGAGGGCATTTAGGACAAGAGGTAGATCCCATTTCGGGAACCTAGGTCTTCTCTGAGGATTGAGCCTGATTGCTCCTTTGAAAAATTGTTGGATTAGTGGGTGTTGGGCCCACATGACCCCGGAGAAGGCCGATAAGGCCGAAACTTGAACTCTAAGAGTTGCCACTGAAAGGGGCATATCCAGACCAGCCTGAAGAAAACTTAGTATTTCTTGAATCCCAGGGACTGAGGAAGACATACCTTCAGGATATGCAGACTCCATGAATCTTGCCCAGATTCTACAGTATACTTTATTAGTACTTGGTCGTCTAGCATTCATCAAGGTGGAAATGGCTGTAGATGGGCAGCCGAGCGATTCCAACCTTTCCCTCTCAAGAACCAGACCGTCAACCGGAGAATTGCAGGACAGGGGTGCACTGATGTTCCCTGAAGAAGCAAGTCTGGTCTGAGGGGAAGAGGGACCGGGTCCCGGTAGCTCAGTTGTAGGAGTAGCGGAAACCATGGCCTGTTCGGCCAGAAAGGCGCCACCATCACTATCTCCACACCTTCCGCTTGAAGTCTTTGCAGGAATTTGAGAATGATGGGTACTGGAGGGAAGGCATAAGCCCTGCTGAACTCCCACCTGTCGGTTAGTGCATCTGTCCCGTAAGCTTGAGGACACTTGCCCCTCGTGACATACTTCTCCAACTTGTGGTTGCAAGGGGAGGCGAACAGATCGACTTCGGGAGATACTCCCAACGACAGAATCCATTTGAACGACTCCACATGGAGCGACCATTCGTTGTGGTTCAACTGGACCCTGGACAGAAAATCCGCTTGAACATTCTGTGAACCTGGGATGTAAACTGCCGAGATGTTTACTAGGTGAGTCTGGGCCCAGGACATGATCGGGTCTAATTCTCGTAGCAGAGAGAGACTCCGTGTCCCACCTTGTCTCTTCACATAAGACACTGCCGTGGTGTTGTCCATCCGAATCATTACAGATTTCCCCTCTAGCAGGTGTTGGAAAGATCGAAGACCCTGGTAGGCTGCTCGGAGTTCCAGTATATTGGAGACTGGAGTGTGTCTCTGAAAAGACCATCTCCCCTGTGTCATCTCTGTCAGACAATGAGCCCCCCAACCTGAGTTGCTGGCGTCTGTTGTGATTATAGTCCATGAGACTGGAACCAGAGAATGACAGTTGAGCAGATTCCTGCGTTGCAGCCACCAAAGAAGACTGTATCTCATGCTGGAGGAGATATGAATGTACTGATCTTTCTCTTCTGTGTTCCATTGTTGTAGGAACCCTTTTTGGAAGGGCCTCATATGCCAGAGAGCCCATTTGACCATTGGAGCCGTGGACACCATGGTGCCAATGATTTTGAGGCACTGAGAGGCTTTCAGCCGAGGAGAGGAAAGAGCCGGAAGGATTCTCTCCCTCACTACCGGTATCTTCTCTAATGGGAGAGAGATTGAATTCTCGACGGTGTCGAATTGCGCCCCAAGATAGACTAGGCGCTGAGTAGGCTCCAGCTGACTCTTTTGTAGGTTTAGCAGCCAGCCAAACTCTTTGAGGGTCGATATGACCTGATCTCTGTGTGCCAATAACTGATCCTTTTCTTGAGACAGAAGCAGAAGATCGTCTAAGTAATGATGTAGACGTATACCTTTCAATCTTATGAAGGCTACCACTGCTAGAAGAACTTTGGTGAATACTCTGGGTGAGGTAGACAGGCCGAAGGGTAGGCAAATGAATTGCAGATGCTGATTCCGAACACAGAAGCGAAGATATTTGTGGAAGTCGGTTGCCACAGGTGCATGAAAATACGCATCCTTTAAATCTATTGAGGCGAGCCAATCTCCCGGCAGTACTGCCCTTTGAATAGTTGAGAGTAGTGTTGAGCGAACACGGACTGTATTATTCGTGTTCGTACCGAATAATTGGATTTTTTTTACCCGAACACGGACACGGACACTTTACTGTATGTTCGGGTAAAAATCCGTGTTCGGTCGTTTTATTTCCGGGTTTTGCATGCTTTGGCGCTCTTTTCATGGCGGGCTTTCAACAGCCAATCAACAATCGTTTAACTGGTGTGCCTTAAGCCATCCCAGCCATGCCTGCAAATGTCTTAGTAGCTGTGATTGGCCGTCTGAAGCATGTGACCAAGTCTTTATAAGTTCGAGGCAGCCGCCGCAGTAGCGTCATTCTGCTGCTTAGCTAAGGGACAGAGCACACATCAATGTGCTGGCTGCTGATTAGGGAAAGATAGGCAGGAAAAAACCATTTGTGTCCGGATAGAATTGAGGGACAGGTCGGAGTGTTTAGGCAGGGCGAGTTGTAGGCATTTTAGGGATAGAGTCTGCTGAATTATAGGGTCAGTGTCTTCTACAAACTACAATCGATATTGCTGTGTGGGGGGTGGGGTGAATCTGCACTCAATCCTGATCTACGATCTCTTCTCAATCCTGTTAGGGACAGAGTCTGCTGAATTTTAGGGAAACTGTGTTCTACAAACTACAATCGATATTGCTGTGTGGTGTGGGATTGGAGATAGGCAGGTGTCAGTGATCCACATCCATTTTTCTGTGTGTGAGCTGCAGTGAACACAATCTTTTTGGGCTGCAGTGAACACAATCTTTTTGGGCTGCAGTGAACACAATCTTTTTGGGGTGCAGTGAACAAAATCTTTTTGGGGTGCAGTGAACACAATCCTTTTTGGTGTGCAGTGAACACAATCTTTGTGGGGTGCAGTGAACAAAATCCTTTGTGGGGTGCAGTGAACACAATCTTTTTGGGGTGCAGTGAACAAAATCCTTTTTGGGGTGCAGTGAACAACATCCTTTTTGGGGTGCAGTGAACACAATCTTTTTGGGGTGCAGTGAACAAAATCCTTTGTGGGGTGCAGTGAACACAATCTTTTTGGGGTGCAGTGAACACAATCTTTTTGGGGTGGAGTGAACAACATCCTTTTTGGGGTGCAGTGAACAAAATCCTTTTTGGGGTGCAGTGAACAAAATCATTTTTGGGGTGCAGTGAACACAATCTTTGTGGGGTGCAGTGAACACAATCTTTTTGGGGTGGAGTGAACAACATCCTTTTTGGGGTGCAGTGAACAACATCCTTTTTGGGGTGCAGTGAACACAATCTTTGTGGGGTACAGTGAACAGAATCTTTGTGGGGTGCAGTGAACACAATCTTTGGGGGGTACAGTGAACACAATCTTTTTGGGGTGCAGTGAACACAATCTTTGTGGGGTGCAGTGAACACAATCTTTTTGGGGTGGAGTGAACAAAATCATTTTTGGGGTGCAGTGAACAACATCCTTTTTGGGGTGCAGTGATCAAAATCCTTTTTGGGGTGCAGTGAACACAATCGTTTTGGGGTGCAGTGAACAAAATCCTTTGTGGGGTGCAGTGAACAGAATCTTTGTGGGGTGCAGTGAACACAATCTTTGGGGGGGTACAGTGAACACAATCTTTTTGGGGTGCAGTGAACACAATCTTTGTGGGGTACAGTGAACAGAATCTTTGTGGGGTGCAGTGAACACAATCTTTGGGGGGTACAGTGAACACAATCTTTTTGGGGTGCAGTGAACACAATCTTTGGGGGGTACAGTGAACACAATCTTTTTGGGGTGCAGTGAACACAATCTTTGTGGGGTGCAGTGAACACAATCTTTGGGGGGGTACAGTGAACACAATCTTTTTGGGGTGCAGTGAACAACATCCTTTTAGGGTGCAGTGAACACAATCTTTGTGGGGTGCAGTGGACAACATCCTTTTAGGGTGCAGTGAACACAATCTTTGTGGGGTACAGTGAACAGAATCTTTGTGGGGTGCAGTGAACACAATCTTTGGGGGGTACAGTGAACACAATCTTTGTGAGGTGCAGTGAACACAATCTTTGTGGGGTGCAGTGAACACAATCATTGTGGGGTGCAGTGAACTCAATCTTTGTGGGGTACAGTGAACACAATCTCATACTTCTGAAGATTTGAGGGTGCTGCCTGTTCCATACTCCCCCTACTCCTCATCTAGCCTTTTAGGGGTACAAACAATAGTAATTGGGGCCTAGTGTGGTTGTGTACGTGTGATATACATACACTTTTTTTGGATCATATTTTCTATTCCGCTATTTAATCAAAAACCTTTGGGGATCAGTTAAATTGGGGGATAGTCTGTGTTGGTACGTGTGAGAGAGATCCACCTTTCCAAGTTGTTGGGGTTCATCTCATACTTCTGAAGGTTTGAGGGTGCTGCCTGTTCCATACTCCCCCTACTCCTAGCCTTTTAGGGGTACAAACAATAGTAATTGGGGCCTAGTGTGGTTGTGTACGTGTGATATACATACACTTTTTTTGGATCATATTTTCTATTCCGCTATTTAATCAAAAACCTTTGGGGATCAGTTAAATTGGGGGATAGTCTGTGTTGGTACGTGTGAGAGAGATCCACCTTTCCAAGTTGTTGGGGTTCATCTCATACTTCTGAAGGTTTGAGGGTGCTGCCTGTTCCATACCCCCCCTACTCCTCATCTAGCCTTTTAGGGGTACAAACAATAGTAATTGGGGCCTAGTGTGGTTGTGTACGTGTGATATACATACACTTTTTTTGGATCATATTTTCTATTCCGCTATTTAATCAAAAACCTTTGGGGATCAGTTAAATTGGGGGATAGTCTGTGTTGGTACGTGTGAGAGAGATCCACCTTTCCAAGTTGTTGGGGTTCATCTCATACTTCTGAAGGTTTGAGGGTGCTGCCTGTTCCATACCCCCCCTACTCCTCATCTAGCCTTTTAGGGGTACAAACAATAGTAATTGGGGCCTAGTGTGGTTGTGTACGTGTGATATACATACACTTTTTTTGGATCATATTTTCTATTCCGCTATTTAATCAAAAACCTTTGGGGATCAGTTAAATTGGGGGATAGTCTGTGTTGGTACGTGTGAGAGAGATCCACCTTTCCAAGTTGTTGGGGTTCATCTCATACTTCTGAAGGTTTGAGGGTGCTGCCTGTTCCATACCCCCCCTACTCCTCATCTAGCCTTTTAGGGGTACAAACAATAGTAATTGGGGCCTAGTGTGGTTGTGTACGTGTGATATACATACACTTTTTTTGGATCATATTTTCTATTCCGCTATTTAATCAAAAACCTTTGGGGATCAGTTAAATTGGGGGATAGTCTGTGTTGGTACGTGTGAGAGAGATCCACCTTTCCAAGTTTTTGGGGTTCATCTCATACTTCTGAAGATTTGAGGGTGCTGCCTGTTCCATACCCCCCCTACTCCTCATCTAGCCTTTTAGGGGTACAAACAATAGTAATTGGGGCCTAGTGTGGTTGTGTACGTGTGATATACATACACTTTTTTTGGATCATATTTTCTATTCCGCTATTTAATCAAAAACCTTTGGGGATCAGTTAAATTGGGGGATAGTCTGTGTTGGTACGTGTGAGAGAGATCCACCTTTCCAAGTTGTTGGGGTTCATCTCATACTTCTGAAGGTTTGAGGGTGCTGCCTGTTCCATACTCCCCCTACTCCTAGCCTTTTAGGGGTACAAACAATAGTAATTGGGGCCTAGTGTGGTTGTGTACGTGTGATATACATACACTTTTTTTGGATCATATTTTCTATTCCGCTATTTAATCAAAAACCTTTGGGGATCAGTTAAATTGGGGGATAGTCTGTGTTGGTACGTGTGAGAGAGATCCACCTTTCCAAGTTGTTGGGGTTCATCTCATACTTCTGAAGGTTTGAGGGTGCTGCCTGTTCCATACCCCCCCTACTCCTCATCTAGCCTTTTAGGGGTACAAACAATAGTAATTGGGGCCTAGTGTGGTTGTGTACGTGTGATATACATACACTTTTTTTGGATCATATTTTCTATTCCGCTATTTAATCAAAAACCTTTGGGGATCAGTTAAATTGGGGGATAGTCTGTGTTGGTACGTGTGAGAGAGATCCACCTTTCCAAGTTGTTGGGGTTCATCTCATACTTCTGAAGGTTTGAGGGTGCTGCCTGTTCCATACTCCCCCTACTCCTCATCTAGCCTTTTAGGGGTACAAACAATAGTAATTGGGGCCCAGTGTGGTTGTGTACGTGTGATATACATACACTTTTTTTGGATCATATTTTCTATTCCGCTATTTAGTCAAAAACCTTTGGGGATCAGTTAAATTGGGGGATAGTCTGTGTTGGTACGTGTGAGAGAGATCCACCTTTCCAAGTTGTTGGGGTTCATCTCATACTTCTGAAGGTTTGAGGGTGCTGCCTGTTCCATACCCCCCCTACTCCTCATCTAGCCTTTTAGGGGTACAAACAATAGTAATTGGGGCCTAGTGTGGTTGTGTACGTGTGATATACATACACTTTTTTTGGATCATATTTTCTATTCCGCTATTTAATCAAAAACCTTTGGGGATCAGTTAAATTGGGGGATAGTCTGTGTTGGTACGTGTGAGAGAGATCCACCTTTCCAAGTTGTTGGGGTTCATCTCATACTTCTGAAGGTTTGAGGGTGCTGCCTGTTCCATACCCCCCCTACTCCTCATCTAGCCTTTTAGGGGTACAAACAATAGTAATTGGGGCCTAGTGTGGTTGTGTACGTGTGATATACATACACTTTTTTTGGATCATATTTTCTATTCCGCTATTTAATCAAAAACCTTTGGGGATCAGTTAAATTGGGGGATAGTCTGTGTTGGTACGTGTGAGAGAGATCCACCTTTCCAAGTTGTTGGGGTTCATCTCATACTTCTGAAGGTTTGAGGGTGCTGCCTGTTCCATACCCCCCCTACTCCTCATCTAGCCTTTTAGGGGTACAAACAATAGTAATTGGGGCCTAGTGTGGTTGTGTACGTGTGATATACATACACTTTTTTTGGATCATATTTTCTATTCCGCTATTTAATCAAAAACCTTTGGGGATCAGTTAAATTGGGGGATAGTCTGTGTTGGTACGTGTGAGAGAGATCCACCTTTCCAAGTTTTTGGGGTTCATCTCATACTTCTGAAGATTTGAGGGTGCTGCCTGTTCCATACCCCCCCTACTCCTCATCTAGCCTTTTAGGGGTACAAACAATAGTAATTGGGGCCTAGTGTGGTTGTGTACGTGTGATATACATACACTTTTTTTGGATCATATTTTCTATTCCGCTATTTAATCAAAAACCTTTGGGGATCAGTTAAATTGGGGGATAGTCTGTGTTGGTACGTGTGAGAGAGATCCACCTTTCCAAGTTGTTGGGGTTCATCTCATACTTCTGAAGGTTTGAGGGTGCTGCCTGTTCCATACTCCCCCTACTCCTAGCCTTTTAGGGGTACAAACAATAGTAATTGGGGCCTAGTGTGGTTGTGTACGTGTGATATACATACACTTTTTTTGGATCATATTTTCTATTCCGCTATTTAATCAAAAACCTTTGGGGATCAGTTAAATTGGGGGATAGTCTGTGTTGGTACGTGTGAGAGAGATCCACCTTTCCAAGTTGTTGGGGTTCATCTCATACTTCTGAAGGTTTGAGGGTGCTGCCTGTTCCATACCCCCCCTACTCCTCATCTAGCCTTTTAGGGGTACAAACAATAGTAATTGGGGCCCAGTGTGGTTGTGTACGTGTGATATACATACACTTTTTTTGGATCATATTTTCTATTCCGCTATTTAATCAAAAACCTTTGGGGATCAGTTAAATTGGGGGATAGTCTGTGTTGGTACGTGTGAGAGAGATCCACCTTTCCAAGTTGTTGGGGTTCATCTCATACTTCTGAAGGTTTGAGGGTGCTGCCTGTTCCATACCCCCCCTACTCCTCATCTAGCCTTTTAGGGGTACAAACAATAGTAATTGGGGCCTAGTGTGGTTGTGTACGTGTGATATACATACACTTTTTTTGGATCATATTTTCTATTCCGCTATTTAATCAAAAACCTTTGGGGATCAGTTAAATTGGGGGATAGTCTGTGTTGGTACGTGTGAGAGAGATCCACCTTTCCAAGTTGTTGGGGTTCATCTCATACTTCTGAAGGTTTGAGGGTGCTGCCTGTTCCATACCCCCCCTACTCCTCATCTAGCCTTTTAGGGGTACAAACAATAGTAATTGGGGCCTAGTGTGGTTGTGTACGTGTGATATACATACACTTTTTTTGGATCATATTTTCTATTCCGCTATTTAATCAAAAACCTTTGGGGATCAGTTAAATTGGGGGATAGTCTGTGTTGGTACGTGTGAGAGAGATCCACCTTTCCAAGTTGTTGGGGTTCATCTCATACTTCTGAAGGTTTGAGGGTGCTGCCTGTTCCATACCCCCCCTACTCCTCATCTAGCCTTTTAGGGGTACAAACAATAGTAATTGGGGCCTAGTGTGGTTGTGTACGTGTGATATACATACACTTTTTTTGGATCATATTTTCTATTCCGCTATTTAATCAAAAACCTTTGGGGATCAGTTAAATTGGGGGATAGTCTGTGTTGGTACGTGTGAGAGAGATCCACCTTTCCAAGTTGTTGGGGTTCATCTCATACTTCTGAAGGTTTGAGGGTGCTGCCTGTTCCATACCCCCCCTACTCCTCATCTAGCCTTTTAGGGGTACAAACAATAGTAATTGGGGCCTAGTGTGGTTGTGTACGTGTGATATACATACACTTTTTTTGGATCATATTTTCTATTCCGCTATTTAATCAAAAACCTTTGGGGATCAGTTAAATTGGGGGATAGTCTGTGTTGGTACGTGTGAGAGAGATCCACCTTTCCAAGTTGTTGGGGTTCATCTCATACTTCTGAAGGTTTGAGGGTGCTGCCTGTTCCATACCCCCCCTACTCCTCATCTAGCCTTTTAGGGGTACAAACAATAGTAATTGGGGCCTAGTGTGGTTGTGTACGTGTGATATACATACACTTTTTTTGGATCATATTTTCTATTCCGCTATTTAATCAAAAACCTTTGGGGATCAGTTAAATTGGGGGATAGTCTGTGTTGGTACGTGTGAGAGAGATCCACCTTTCCAAGTTGTTGGGGTTCATCTCATACTTCTGAAGGTTTGAGGGTGCTGCCTGTTCCATACTCCCCCTACTCCTAGCCTTTTAGGGGTACAAACAATAGTAATTGGGGCCTAGTGTGGTTGTGTACGTGTGATATACATACACTTTTTTTGGATCATATTTTCTATTCCGCTATTTAATCAAAAACCTTTGGGGATCAGTTAAATTGGGGGATAGTCTGTGTTGGTACGTGTGAGAGAGATCCACCTTTCCAAGTTGTTGGGGTTCATCTCATACTTCTGAAGGTTTGAGGGTGCTGCCTGTTCCATACCCCCCCTACTCCTCATCTAGCCTTTTAGGGGTACAAACAATAGTAATTGGGGCCTAGTGTGGTTGTGTACGTGTGATATACATACACTTTTTTTGGATCATATTTTCTATTCCGCTATTTAATCAAAAACCTTTGGGGATCAGTTAAATTGGGGGATAGTCTGTGTTGGTACGTGTGAGAGAGATCCACCTTTCCAAGTTGTTGGGGTTCATCTCATACTTCTGAAGGTTTGAGGGTGCTGCCTGTTCCATACTCCCCCTACTCCTCATCTAGCCTTTTAGGGGTACAAACAATAGTAATTGGGGCCCAGTGTGGTTGTGTACGTGTGATATACATACACTTTTTTTGGATCATATTTTCTATTCCGCTATTTAATTTAACTGGGCCTCCATGCGAGACCTGTGTGCCTTGTTGCGCTGTTTTGAGTACTCCACCAACATGGCCAGTGGCAATGACGCCGTTCTCAGCTTAACTATCCCACTTCTATGCCTCCTTGAAAAAACAATTCGGGCGATGATGGAAGAGGATGTGGCACAGGATGAGGAGGAGGAGGAGGATGAAGAGGTAACATTTCCAAGGCTTTCAGGGCAGTCATTCGCAAGGGGCTCCGAGGGTGGGTTCCTGCACACGCAAACGCCAGGGACGCAATTGTCCAGCAGGGGCACAGTTCTGGAGGATGAGGAGGATGAGGAGGAGGAGGAGCTGGAGGAGGAGTTGGAACCATGTTCACAGCAGGGTGGCACCCAGGCCAGCTCATGGCCATCACTGGTGCGTGGCTGGGGGGATACAGAGGACACGGACGATACACCTCCCACAGAGGACAGCCTTTCGTTGCCTCTGGGCAGCCTGGCACACATGAGCGATTACATGCTGCAGTGTCTCCACAACGACCGCCGAGTTGCCCACATTCTAACTTGTGCTGATTACTGGGTGGCCACGCTGCTGGATCCCCGTTACAAGGACAACGTACCGTCCTTAATTCACTCACTGGAGCGCGATCGCAAGATGCGCGAGTACAAGCGCACGCTGGTAGACGCCATGCTGCTGGCATTCCCATCTGACAGCGGGGCCACAGTGGAAGCACAAGGCAGAGGAGGAGGAGGAGGAGGTCGCCAACGCAACCAGGGCACCGCCAGCACCTCACAAGGCAGGGTTAGCATGGCCGAAATGTGGAAAAGCTTTGTCAGCACGCCACAACAAACAGCAGCACCAGCAGCTCAGATGGAACGTCTTAGCAGGAGGCAGCATTTTACCAACATGGTGGAGCAGTATGTGTGCACACGCCTACATGTAGTGAATGACGGGTCTGCCCCCTTCAACTTCTGGGTCTCCAAATTGGGCACATGGCCTGAGCTTGCCCTTTACGCCTTGGAGGTGCTGGCGTGCCCTGCAGCCAGTGTATTATCTGAACGGGTATTTAGCACGGCTGGGGGCGTTATAACAGACAAGCGCAGCCGCCTGTCCAGAGACAATGTGGACAAGCTCACGTTCATTAAAATGAACCAGGCATGGATCCCACGGGACTTTTCCGTACCTTATGCAGAATAGCAATGGATACCGACCTTACCCACCCATTGTTCCATTTTTGCTCTTTCTCACTCTTTTGGGGTGTACCCTCATTTAAAATTTTTGAAAAGAAGCAGTGTTGGCTACCTCGTCCTCCTCCTCAGGGCCAGATTAATGTAGGGGCTATTGGAGCTGCAGCTCCAGGCCCCTACCTTTTATATAGGCCCCGGGTTGGCCATATTCACTGTTACCGCTCTTCTGTCACTTGTAAACACAGAAGTCTGGCTTCTATGCTCGCTTCCCCAGGCAGCACCCTCAGAACCTCCCCACACAGCGTGAAGGCCGGACAAGGAGGGACAGTTGGCGATGCATGGATGTGTTTATGGGCTTCAGAGACAGCATCCCATGTTGAATTAGGCATGCATGGCTGCACCCTTCCTCCTCTGGGTGCATGGCAAGGCACGGCCCTTAAGGCCCTTCAAAATCCTCAGCACCAAGCCCATGATGCTGTTAATCCGGCCCTGGTCCTCCTCCACCGCCGCTTCCACCTACACCGCCCATAGGTGTGCGCAGCCTATTGCATTAAGGTGTGCACCCCAAAGTTGAAATACACATGCATGTGTTTGCCAGCAGGGAGAGTAATGTATCGGGGCCATGTACCTGTAGGCAAGGAGAAATAGAGCAGAGCAGGTCCCAGGGAGATCTTTCCCATCTCCTCACTGGCAATGCTATGTGCCCTAGGTGATTAGGGTGTGCCCAGGCACACCCAGCACACCCTGTGCGCACGCCTATGTCACCGCCACATCCACCACCACCTCAACCTCCCTCCTACTCCATATGGGCCTCGTCCTTCAGAGATGAAGAAGAACATTGTTTTATTTTTCTGTTTTTTTTTGTTGTTTTAAGTTATTTCCCTATCCACATTTGTTTGCAGAGCACTTGCCATGCTCTTAATTACGTTTTGCTGCCATTTGCAGCACTCTAGCCCTTTCCTTTGGTGTTTTAGAGCCATTTTAGTGCCTTAAAGTTCGGGTCCCCATTGACTTCAATGGGGTTCGGTGTCCGGGAAAAGTTCGGTAAAAGTCCGGGACACGGACCCGGACTTTTTTTTAAAGTTCGGCCGAACCCGTCGAACACGGACATCTAGGTGTCCGCTCAACCCTAGTTGAGAGTGTTTCCATCTTGAATTTTTCGTTCTTTATGAACTTGTTCAGGTATGTGAGATCTATAACAGGTCTCCAGGCCCCGTTCTTCTTCTGGACTAAGAAGAGGGGTGAGTAAACCCCTTGAAATTTTTCTTGTTCCGGAACCGGAGCTACCGCTCCTTGAGCCACCAAGGCGTCTACATAGGCGAGCAAGACTTCTCTTCTCTCTTCTAGACAGGGTAAATGAGTTGAGATGAATCTTGGAACTGGATCTGCCAGAAATGACCATCTGTGGCCTGTAGAGACCGTCCTGACGGTCCAAAAGTCCGTGATTGAGGCCGCCCAGACATGCTGAAAATGGAGAAGACGTGCCCCCACCTGACATGCCTGGACGGGCCCAATCTCAAAAAGATTTAGTGGAATCTTGTCCAGCAGGCGCTGGATTTTTTGATGACCTCCGAGTAGAGGATTGACCACCTCTCCAGTTTCTTCGGAAATCTCTATTAGGCTTGTAAGAGCGTGCATCTCTTGATCTCTCCGTGTATTGCCTCCTAGGTTGAGGCTTCTTCTGACCAAATAGTCGTCTGTCTTGCGGGAGGAAACCTGACTTTCCGCCAGTAGCCTTGGCAATGGCGCTGTCTAGTTTGTTTCCAAAAAGGGAAGTACCCTCAAAAGGGATCTTACACCATGCCTGTTTAGAAGCTGGATCTGCAATCCACGGGCGAAGCCACAAGGCCCTCTTTGCTGTTACTGAGGATAGCATCGATCTGGACAGAAGACGCAGAACATCAATAGATGCTTCTCCTAAAAACACTGAAGCCAGCTTGAGTTCGTGAATAGGGGAACTTTCTACGGCTTCTTCCGAGAGACTTCCAAGTTTGGATTCTATATCGGAAACCCAGACTTCCATGGCTTTAGACATTGTTGCTAATGCCATCACAGGTTTGCAGGCCGCGCCGGCCGTCACAAAGATCCTCTTTAGGTCCAGATCTATCTTCCTATCCAAAGGGTCTTTGAAAGAGACCGCGTCATCTAGTGGCAAAGTGACATGCTTTGCTAATCTTGTAACTGCCGCATCCACAAGAGGAGCAGATTCCAGACGGGCGACATCTTCAGGTTTAAAGGGATATAATTTCCCAAGTTTGGAGGATAAGGAAGACTTACTATCCCCTTTACTCCATTCTTCAGTAATCACCTCTTGTAATTCAGAGAGGGAAGGGAAGTTGATACGCTCCTTACCAAGGTGCTTGAAGAACTTCCGCTGCTTTTTCTGAGGAGACACAGGATCCTCCCATCTGAGAGCTTCTTTAATGGCTCTGATCAGGGGTGAAACTAGGGCGAACTCAAAGCCGCCTACAGCCCCTTCTTCTTCCGAATCACTGTCAGATGACTTTGCAGAAGTAATACTCGGTTGAGAGGGGCCTTGATCTTCCTGCACTTCCCCTGGAGAACTGGATGTGGTGGGACCAAGTGGTGGGACTGTACCCCATTCTTTCAGGGACTGTTGTACTATTCTCTTCACTAGAGATTCCAATCTTTGATCCTTTTGCCCCCTCTCACCGGCTGCATGAGCAAAACATGGCTCACATAGGGACTTGTCCTCCGGGACATGCGCCCCACAACCCCAACAGGCTCTCTGGTGTGTGCGGTGACTCTGGTATCGTGTATGGTGTCTGGGGGAGGAATTGGAGCGTCTCCCTTGTTGCCTACTCCCTGATGGAGATTCACGGCGTTTAGATCTGGAGGATGAACTCCCACGAGGTCTGACAGGGTCTCTTTCTTGTGGTAAATCAGGCCTGGGAGAGCTGATGGAAAAAAGAGAAAATCGGGGAGACACTGGATTTAGCCATGACCTAGGGACCAGCAAGCCCTCCCCGCCCCCCCCTCTGAAAAATGCCAGCACCCACCTGTTGTGAGAGGGCTGGCCACAGGAGGGCGGTGACGCAGGATCCATACTTCAGGCCAAACAACCAGACTGATAAAGAAAGGTAATACATATCAGACACCATGTCAGTGATACATTGTGAGGTGACAACCCTCCGCCCCCCCCCCCCCCCTCTGCAGTCAAGTCTCCATTGCACATACCTGTAGCAAGGAATCCAGAGACACTGGGAAGCTGCCGCAACGCCCACAGTACATTCCCAAAGTACAGGGGAATCGTCAGCTGTTTAAATCTCCCGCCGGAATGACGTCAGCGGTGATGCGGCCGCGATCGCTAATGCGCATGTGCGAACCAAGCCTCGACTTCGCTCGCGGCGCACTGCGCATGCGCGGGACCACAAAGCGTCTACCGATTGGACGCTAGAAGCAGAGGAGGAAGAGGAAGGGTTTGTTGGAACGCAGGAAGGGTTTGCTGGAACGCAGGAAGCGTTCCAGCGCCATTGGGCCAAACAAACAAATTGTACAGTGATAGAAAAAGAGACAAACAAAGTGTACATAAATAACAAATACCGCTGCCATGAAGGGAAGCAATGCGAATCTTCAGACCCATGTCAGAGAATGCCAATCAAGCTTCAGTCAACCGCAGAGAGCAGGGGATTTTAAATGTCACTCACCCGCTCGTGGCTGGGCTCTGGACATGCAGACACCATCCAAAGTATCCTAAGGTAAGCTGGACGTAGTAAGACATCAGAAGTGTAGGTCCTTGGAGGAGGACAAAAAATGAACACCTGCTGTACCTGAGAGCTGAAATTTATGGGAGGGGGGTCCTATACCCTTGGAGTGGAGGCGGGGTTAACCCGCACGTAGGCTGCCATGGAGACAGACAGGAAATGTGCTTTACCTAAGGGCAGGGAAAGGAGCACTTGAAGGTCTTCTCATAGAGGCAGATCCCACTTATATGAGCAAGATGCCTCCTCATATATATCTTTAATTAGGGAAAGGGAGAGCCTAATGGACAAAACTGCTGCTCATAGTTTACTTTGATTGCTTTAGGGAAAGCGAGCACTGCTTTCCCCCAACAAACATTGCCGGCGACTAACACACTATACAATTTTCTTTAGATTTTTTCCTCCAGACCTACCAAAACCATATAACATGAGGCCAAACCTAAACACCCCCAACCTGCATGCAATCAGTCAGGCCCCTGCACCACACAGAAAAGGCAAATCTAAAGGAAATCTGACAACAAAAGTTGCACAGTGTGTATCCAGCTTAAGAGGTAACTTTTTGGGAAAAAGGACAAACCCCTAAAAAAACGCATTACTACCAGAATATAAGGAAGAAAAAAATAACAAAATATGCCTAACTAATAACATCATCTAGCAACAGTAACCTGAAAAAAGGGGAGAAATGGAAAATAAGACATTGATAACACCAGAGGCGTAACTAGAACCTTTAGGGCCCTGGTGCAAGAAACCATGAAGGGCCCCCCAGACCCCTGGCTGGGACCTTCCCCTCAAGCCTGCGGCTCTTCCCACTGATCCTGGGGCCCTTTACTCTCATTGTGGAGCCCTTTATTATGGTCCTGCAGCGGGACCCTTTCACAAGTTCTGCAGTGGGCCCCCTTCCTGCCATCTTGGGGCCTCTCCACAGAGGTGGAATGCCAGGGGCCTGTCGCAAGTGTGACCTTTGCGATCCTGGAAGTTCATCCACTGGTGTCAGTAGTTTTTATTTTTTGGTATTTTAATTGTATAATTTTTTATCATTTTATTTATTTATTTATTTTTTTACAATGTCACTGACTATGACTCTGTCCATTCAGAAAAGTAAGGAGCTGGTAAATTACATATTTACCGACCCCTTCCTGGTTCTCTATTGTGACACATCCCCTGCAGCAGCCGGCAGGAGAGGGGAGGGAGCACAGTGGGGGGGGGGGGGTAGAGACAGCAGAACACAAGTGAACTGGATAGGAGGAGTGGCGGGGGGGGGGCAGCATACAGAGGAACCAATCTCCTCCATTTTCCTCCTGCAGCTACAGGAGGAAAAAGGAGGACAGTGATTTCTCTACATGCTGCCCCCGCTCGCCCCTCCTATCCAGGTGTACAGGGGAGATGCACAGGCCCCCTCGAGCATGGGGCCCCCCTGGAGCATGGGGCCCGGTTGCCATTGCAACCCCTGCAACCCCTGTAGTTACGCCCCTGGATAACACATACAGTAGCCTTAAAGAAACCAGTGAAATATATAAATGAAACAGATAAAATAAAGGGTAACACTGACCCGGCTGTTGAAGTCAAGGTTCATCCATAATTTTTCAGAAACTGCAGACTGCGTTCCTATGAGGAAACTCTGCTTTTGACCCCAAAAGATCCACAGAAGGGGTTCCCTGCCTTATTAGTGCTATGAGCGACCCAAGAGCAGGGACTGCGTCTGGGAGAGGCTGAACCCAGAGGAAGCTGCCAAACTAAGTAAGGCAGAGGTAGGGACATACTGCTAACTCTTCACCAGTTCCAGAGGTATGAGGAAAAAAAGGAGAATGCTGGGGGAAGGGACCTTCTTGTCTTTTATGCTATGCACTAGTCCTGAGGGAGGAGTCGAGGCGGAGCTCTATCATTGGTATGCTGCCATGGAGGCACGAGGAAAGCCTATTTCTCTTCAGTGTTGCACTGCGTGAGGCAAATGGTGGTCACACCAGATACTGACTTTTTCGGACCCGCCCCCCTTCCCCCAATACAGTAAAACTGCACATTTTAGAGTGGCCTTTTATTGTGGGCAGCCTAAGGCACAGCTGTGCAATAATCATGCTGTCCAATCAGCATCTTGTTATGTCACACCTGTGAGGGGGATGGGTTATCTCAGCAAAGGAGAAATGCTCACTAACACAGATTTAGACAGATTTGTGACCAATATTGGAGAGAAATAGGCCTTTTGTGTACATAGAAAAAGTCTTAGATCTTTGATTTCAGCTCATGAAAAATGGGGGGCAAAAACAAAAGTGTTGTGTTTATAACTTTTTTCAGTGTATTTAGGAACTTTAAGACCGGAAGGATTTGCTCCCTTAAAGCGGAGTTCCAGCCAAATTTTTTTTTTTAACCACTTTACCACCGGAGGATTTTGCTGTCTTCCGTCCAGACCACTTTTTGTGCTTCGGCACTGTGCGACTTTAACTGACAATTGTGCGGTCATGCAATGTGGTACCCAAACAAAATTTACGTCCTTTTTTTCCCACAAACAGAGCTTTCTTTTGTTGGTATTTGATCACCTCTGCGCTTTTTATTTTTTGCGATATTAATAAAAAAAGAGCGAAAATTTTGCAAAAAAATTACATTTTCAACTTTGTCTTTTAAAAAATATCCAATATACTCAATTTATGTCATTTTTTTTGGCCAAAATATATTTAGCTACATGTCTTTGACAAAAAAAATTCAATGAGCGTATTTTTATTGGTTTGCGCAAAAGTTATAGCGTCTACAAACTATGGTGTAAATACTGAAATTTTACGCAGCTTTAATTTCTGACTGCCTATCTCAATTCATGAAGTGCTAAAATGGCAGGGCAGTACAAGACCCCCCCAAATTACCACTTTTTGGAAAGTAGACATCCTAAGGAATGTTCTGAGAGGCATGTTGAGCTCATTGAATATTTAATTTTTTTGTCACAGGTGTTTGAAAAATGAATAAAAAAAAAAAATTTTTTTTTTTTAACACAAAGTTGTCACTAAAAGATAAATTTCTCACACATGCCATGGGTATATGTGTAATTACACCCCAAAATATATTCTGCTGCTTCTCCTGAGTACAGGGATACCACATATGTGAGACTTTTTGGGAGCCTAGCTGTGTACGGGACCCCGAAAATCAATCTCCATCTTTAGGTTTTCTAATGGCGTAAATTTTTGATTTTACTCCTCACTACCCATCACAGTTTCGGAGGCCCTGAAATTTCAAGATAGCACAAAACCCCCCAAATGACCCAATTTTGCAAAGTAGACACCCCAAGCTATTTGCTGAGAGGTATGGTGAGTCCATGGAATATTTTATATTTTGCCACAAGTTTTGGGAAAATTACAATTTATTTATTTTTTTTATTTTTTAACACAAAGTTGTCACTAAAAGATAAATTTCTCACACATGACATGGGGTATATGTGGAATGACATAAAAATCAAAAAACGTGCTGCGCCAGAAGTGCACAAAAATAATAAGTGATTAATGAATCAACAAGTGTTATCAACAAAATATGGTGTCCATCATATGTGCTCTGATGAAACATAAATGTTCATATAAAGTGCTCCAAAGTAATGATTAGTATATCCAGGTGATGACAGGACAGCCTCAATCCCTTGTGAATCAAGCAGGAACCACCAGTGTGTGAACTCCCTCCACCAGTAAGATTGGCCTCTCACCTTGATACCAGACCCAAACGGGCCAGCATGAGCATATCAGGGGATAAACAGACTATCACAGGTAACCTCTCCAGCCTTCACCTCCGGGGGTCGCCAGGACATAAAATAAAGATAAAGCAAAGATCTAGTGCTCTCTGAATGTAAATAATGAGCTTTTATTGAGCATAAAGGGGTAACTCACATTTGTTGGGCACTCAGCCGTGCCTGCTATTATGGCATTCAGTGTTGGAGAGTAGCACCCGAGTGATCGGCGTCAGGCACGCAGGCTCCGCCTCCCTTAGGGAGGCGGAGCCTGCGTGCCTGACGCCGATCACTCGGGTGCTACTCTCCAACACTGAATGCCATAATAGCAGGCACGGCTGAGTGCCCAACAAATGTGAGTTACCCCTTTATGCTCAATAAAAGCTCATTATTTACATTCAGAGAGCACTAGATCTTTGCTTTATCTTTATTTTATGTCCTGGCGACCCCCGGAGGTGAAGGCTGGAGAGGTTACCTGTGATAGTCTGTTTATCCCCTGATATGCTCATGCTGGCCCGTTTGGGTCTGGTATCAAGGTGAGAGGCCAATCTTACTGGTGGAGGGAGTTCACACACTGGTGGTTCCTGCTTGATTCACAAGGGATTGAGGCTGTCCTGTCATCACCTGGATATACTAATCATTACTTTGGAGCACTTTATATGAACATTTATGTTTCATCAGAGCACATATGATGGACACCATATTTTGTTGATAACACTTGTTGATTCATTAATCACTTATTATTTTTGTGCACTTCTGGCGCAGCACGTTTTTTGATTTTTATGTTTTTGTTGTGAGGTGTGGACACAATTTGTGTATGCAGCCGGATTTATATATTGATTTATTCTAGCACATTTTATACACATTTGAATTTCACTTAGTCTTGCGCTGATAGTTTTTTTACTATATGTGGAATGACACCCCAAAATACATTCTGCCGCTTCTCCTCAGTATGGGGATACCCCATGTGTGAGACTTTTTGGGAGCCTAGCTGTGTACGGGACCCCGAAAATGAATCTCCATCTTTAGGTTTTCTAATGGCGTAAATTGTTGATTTCACTCCTGACTACCCATCACAGTTTCGGAGGCCCTGAAATTTCAACATAGCACAAAACCCCCCCAAATGACCCCATTTTGCAAAGTAGACACCCCAAGCTATTTGCTGAGAGGCATGGTGAGTCCATGGAATATTTTATATTTTGCCACAAGTTCCGGGAAATATATTATTATTATTTTTTTTTTTGTTTTTTTACACAAAGTTGTCACTAAATGATATATTGCTCACACATGCCATGGGTATATGTGAAATGACACCCCAAAATACATTCTGCTGCTTCTCCTGAGTACAGGGATACCACATGTGTGAGACTTTTTTGCAGTCTAGCCGAGTACAGGTCCTCGAAAGCCAACCCCCACTTTCAGGCTTTCCAAGGGCGTAAATTGTTGATTTCACTCCTGACTACCTATCACAGTTTCGGAGGCCATGAAATGCCAAGACAGCACAACCCCCCCCCCCCCCAAATGACCCCTTTTCGGAAAGTAGACACCCTAAGCTATTTGCAGAGAGGCATGTTGGGTGTTTTGCAGATCTCACTTTTTGTCACAAAGTTTTGGAAATTGAAAAAAGAGGAAAAAAAATGTATTTTCCTGTTTTTTCTTCATTTTCCAAAAAAAATGAGAGATGCAAAATACTCACCATGCCTCTCAGCAAATAGATTGGAGTGTCTACTTTGCAAAATGGGGTCATTTGGGGGGGGGTTTTGTGCCATCTTGGCGTTTCATGGCCTTCAAAAGTGTGATAGGTAGTAAGGAGTGAGATCAACAATTTACGCCCTTAGAAAGCCTGAAGGTGGGGAGTGGTTTTCCGGGTCCTGTACGCGGCTAGACTGCAAAAAAGTCTCACACATGGGGTATCCTTGTACTCAGGAGAAGCAGCAGAATGTATTTTGGGGTGTCATTTCACATATAGCCATGGCATGTGTGAGCATTATATCATTTACTGACAACTTTGTGTAAAAAAAAAAATAAATAAATAATAATTTTCCTGAAACTTGTGGCAAAATATAAAATATTCCATGGACTCATCATGCCTCTCATCTAATAGCTTGGAGTGTCTACTTTGCAAAATGGGGTCATTTTGGGGGGTTTTGTGCCATTTTGGCATTTCATGGCCTTCAAAAGTGTGATAGGTAGTAAGGAGTGAGATCAACAATTTACGCCCTTAGAAAGCCTGAAGGTGGGGAGTGGTTTTCCGGGTCCTGTACGCGGCTAGACTGCAAAAAAGTCTCACACATGGGGTATCCTTGTACTCAGGAGAAGCAGCAGAATGTATTTTGGGGTGTCATTTCACATATACCCATGGCATGCGTGAGCAATATATTATTTAGTGACAACTTTGTGTAAAAAAAAAAAAAAAAAAAAAAACAAATTGTCATTTTCCTGAAACTTAGGGCAAAATATAAAATACTCCATGGACTCAATATGCCTCTCAGCAAATAGCTTTGGGTGTCTACTTTCCAAAAAGGGGTAATTTGGGGGGTGTTTGAACAGTCCTGGCATTTTATGCTCAATTTTAGCAACACATCACCCACTCTTCTAACCACTTGAAAACCAAGCCTTTTCTGTGAGTTTTTGTTTACATGAAAAAATATTTTTTTTTCACAAGAAAATTACTTTGAACCCCCAAACATTATATATTTTTTTAAAGCAGAGGCCCTACAGAACAAAATGGTGGATGTTGCAATTTTTTTTGTTACACGGTATTTGCGCACACATTTTCCAAACGCAATTTTTGCGTAAAAAAAACACTTTTTTTATTTTTAATGCAGAAATACACTATATAATTCCAAATTGTTTGGTAAAATTTAAAAGATGATCTTATGCCGAGTTCATAGACACCTAACATGACATGCTTTAAAAATTGCGCACGCCCGTGCCGCGGCAACAAACTACGTACGGTTTTAAAAGCCTTTAAAAGTCTTTACAGGTTACCACTTTGGACTTACAGAGGAGGTCTACCACAGGAAATTACTGCCCTCGACCTGGCGTTCACGGCGATACCTCACATGCATGCTGAAATTGCGGTTTACATATGACACTAGACCAACGCTTGTGCGCGCATTTGCGCGCAAGCACGGGGGGACAGGGGGGCTTGATTTTTTTTTTTAATTTGCTTTCTTATGTTATTTTGACACCTTTTCTTTCATTTTTTTTTTCTTTAATCATTTTTATTGTTATCACGGTGAATTTAAATTTCCTCTATGATAGCAATCTGTAGTGACAGGTACTCTTTTTAAAAAAAATTGGGGTCTTTTAGACTCTAGATCTTTCCTCTGACCTTAACGCATCTGACCATACCAAAATTGGTGTGATAAAATACTTTCCCAATTTCCCAATGGCGCTGTTTATTTCTGGCGAAACAGAAGTCATGAAATGCTCGTAGCCTCCGGCATCTTAGGCCATAGAGATGATTGGAGCCATTCTCATCTCCAATCAGCTCTATGGTTAGATAACTGAACCACCGGCTGCACTCTCGGGTTAACCGGTGGGACAGGAGAGCCCGAGAAAAAACGTGGAAGGCAGCGGAAGGCGGCAGGAGGGGGGGGGAGTCCCCTCCCACTGCATGTAAAAGCAGTCTAGCGGCCAATTATCCGCTAGGATTGCTTTTACATGTAAGCCGGCCGCTTGCTGTAAAAAACGATACCAAGATGATGCCTAAATCTGCAGGCATCATCCTGGTATAACCACTCAAAGTCCAGCAACGTACCAGTACATTGCTGGTCTTTGTTTGGCATATAGGTTTTTTTTTTTTCATGCAGCCTGTGGGCTGAACGAAAAAAAAGAGAACCTATCAGAAATCAGCACAGGAATAATGCGTAGTATTACTCATCATTAACCGCCAAAACAACCACCCACTTAATTTAATGATGGGTATACACGACACTATCCACGTATACCAAAATAGGATTTTAACTGCAGTGCTGAAATCAGAAAATCACCACAGCTGCTATCAGCAAAGGTATCCATATATGCTGAGCGCAAACGCTGTTTGTGTCAGAATATATAAAATCAATGCATGGTAGCCGACGAGTACCTGCAAGAGAAACAGGTCACAAAAGAATGAAAAAACAAACAAAGTACATTAAAAAAAAGTACATTAGGAAGAGTAGGACATATAAAATGACTGACACAACAAAAGTTTTTGGATTCTCATCATTAACCGCCCAAACAACCACCCACTGAATTTAATGATGGGTATACACGGCACTATCCACGTATACCAAAATAGGATTTTAACTGCAGTGCTGAAATCAGAAAATCACCACAGCTGCTATCAGCAAAGGTATCCATGTATGCTGAGCGCAAACACTGTTTGTGTCAGAATATATGAAATCAATGGGTGGTAGCCGACGAGTACCTGCAAGAGAAACAGGTCACAAAAGAATGAAAAACAAACAAAGTACATTAAAAGTACATAGGAAGTGTAGAAGAACATAAAAAATGACTGAGACGACAACTATTTTTGGCTTTTATGTATTTTTTTTTTTTTTCTTCAAACGTCGAGTTCCAGGTTCCAGGTTCGGGTCTCTCAAAATGACGATAGCCATCGAACATCTTTTGAGACCCTGTGTAAATGTGCCCTAAACTGTGCCGTGCTGTACCCTATGCTAATAATCCACTAGTGTGTGGTAGCGACGGAAACAGTCACCGTTGCAAAGACCAGGTTGGTCAGGACAGTCGGGACAATAATTCCGGGTGTCACGCCTAAATCCGCGCTTGCTGCAGACACGGCATCTTTTTTGGGGGTATCGTTTGGTACGGGTACTCGGGAGGTATTTCGGAAAATGCCTCTCATGCAGCCGGCTCACTGCATCTGGTTGGGGAAGTTGGGCAGGAGCACCAGCTGAATACAGAAGGGCTCTGATTATCTCTTCTTGGAATTGAAAGAAGGATAATGTTCCAGCAGACGCTTTGTATAAGACAAAAGCGTTGTAAACAGCCAATTGAAATAGGTATACAGACACTTTTTTGTACCAGCGTCTGGCCTTAGGGGCAATTAAGTACGGTCCCATCATCTGGTCGTTGAAGTCCACCCCTCCCATTTTACGGTTATAGTCGTGGACACAGAGGGGTTTCTCAACAACAACACCGGTGACCGTAGTAATTTGGACTGCCGTGTCTGGGTGAATGGAGGACAGCACGTAAACGTTTCGTTTGTCCCTCCACTTCACTGCAAGCAATTCATCGCACCTCAAGCAGGCTCTCTCCCCCGAGCTCAGTGGGGCATTCACTAGCCGTTGGGGGAAGCCCCGGCGATTAGATCGCACGGTGCCACAAGCACCAATTTGCAATTGATAGAGGTGTCTAAAAAGTGGCACGCTTGAATAGAAATTGTCCACGTACAAGTGGTACCCCTTTCCGAATAAGGGTGACACCAAGTCCCAAACTATCTTGCCGCTGCTCCCTATGTAGCCTGGGCAGTCGGGGGGCTCCACAGTGCTATCTTTTCCCTCATAGACACGGAAATTAACTGTATAGCCTGTGGCCCTGTCACAAAGCTTATACAACTTGACCCCGTATCTGGCACGCTTGCTGGGGAGGTACTGTTTGATAGCAAGGCGACCAGTAAACTTAATCAGGGACTCGTCAACGCAGACATCTTGTTGGGGGGTAAACAAGGCTGCGAACCGCTGATTGAAGTGGTCTATGAGGGGCCGAATTTTGTGGAGCCGATCATATTCAGGGTCTCCCCGAGGACGACAGAGTTCATTGTCGTTGAAATGCATGAACCGAAATATTTGTTGGTATCGAGCCCTGGACATAACAGCAGAGAACACGTACATTTGATGAATTGGGTCAGTGGACCAATATAACCGCAATTCATTCTTTCTTGTAATGCCCGTGTTGAAGGAAAGGCCCAGATAGGTTTTAAACTCCTGAATCGTAATAGGATTCCAGGCGAATGGTCTGGCAAGGGGTGAATTTGGGTTGGCGGCGATGAATTGTTGAGCGTACAAATTTGATTGGTCCACAATAGATCTGAAAAGATCTTCAGTGAAAAACAGCTCAAAAAAGTTTATGGGATTAAAACCAGCTGTTTCCACCTGGATTCGGGGTTGGGGGGTGAATGGGGGGAAGTACTGGCGCTGTGGAATCTGTGGGCTGCCAATTAGGATATGCCAGCGCTTCAGGGAGGACACTATGGGCTCTACGGGCCTGTCTTCGGATACGCGGTGGCTGCGGGCCACTACTCGTGCTAGCCACCGCACTAGCTTCAACTGCACTCAGGTGACTCGCC
This sequence comes from Pelophylax lessonae, assembly GCF_965119305.1. NCBI lineage: Eukaryota > Metazoa > Chordata > Amphibia > Anura > Ranidae > Pelophylax > Pelophylax lessonae. The sequence continues at coordinate 114,171,732 of NC_138778.1, forward strand.
ACGTCACCAGGTGATACTGCAGTGCTGGTTGAAGGTCCAGGGTGTACTAGGCCGCTCGTGCTTGCCAGTTCACGAGAAGTGTGAGCGGCACTAGTACTGGCACTCTGCTGCATACCAGAAACCTCCAGTTCTTGCAAGTCAACAACTCCAGAATGGGGTCGGGTACGCCTGACCCTAGCAGGGACCCCTCTGTCGGAGCTATCTGTCAGGGAGCCGCTGCTGTCATCTGGTTCGTATACTGACCCTGATTCTGACAGTGAGGCTTCCCCATCGCTCTCACGTGCCGCGGTCAGCATTTCGTAGACCTCTTCACCACTGTACCAACGTTTTGTCATTTTAGTAACTAAATTTACCGGTACAGTAGTGCGACTACTAGGTAATAAAAGCACCTGGTTGTCGAGGACTATTTGGTCGCTACAAAGAAAAACTGCTAGTGCTAACAAAGATCAGGCCTGACTCTGCTAACGCAGCGGTTTTGTGTGATGTGTTTTTTGGAAGTGTCAGTAATCTATTGATTACTACACTTGCCTGGGTAAGGTGGGCTGGGCAGGGGGGCTAAACGCAGGTGCTAGCAGGAATCAGTGCTGATTGTGCAAACACTGCGTTTGGGGAACACTAAATTATGAGGACGCTAGTATAGTTCTGATCAGATCAGATATTGATCTGTTCAAACACTATACTAGTAACGGTGGTGTGTGTGTGTTAGTGTACTTGACTCTAACTGACGCTAAGTTACGGTGGTGTAGTGGGACCCTGACGCTAACTAGCTAGCCTAAGTTGTGTCACCCGTGACGCTAATACAGTGATCGGTAATCACTGTATATAGTGAACACTGTGACAGGGAAGTGAAGGGGTTAAACTGGGGGAGATCAAGGGGTTAAACCTTTATAGAGGATAGATGGCGGGTGGCCTAAACCTATTCGGGCCTAGCGCAAGCGCAAATTAGGGTCACCAGTGACACTAAATACAGTGATCAGTAGTTATCTGATATACTGTATATATTAGTGCACTGTTTTATATGGAGTGAAGGGGTTAACTGGGGAAGATCAAGCGGTTAAAAGTTTATTAGGGAATAGGTGGCGGGTGCCCTAACCCTATATGGGCTTAGCGCAAGCGCAAATTAGGGTCACTAGTGACACTAAATACAGTGATCAGTATTTACCTATATACTGTATTTAGTGCACAGAGTAATAGGTAGTGAAGGGGTTAACTGGGGCTGATCAAGGGATAAAAACTTTATTAGGGGATAGGTGGCGGGTACCCTAACCCTATTTGGGCCTAACGCAGGCGCAAACTACGTTCACAAGTGACACTTATACAGTGATCAGTAAAATATCTGTATACAACTGTATATAGTGTTCACTGTGAGGGGTTTGGGGGTGATCAGGGGGTGATCAGAGGTGATGAAGGGGTTAAATGTGCCTATGTGAGGTGTGTCAGTGTAGTGTTGGTGGAAACTCACGTTTTTGGTGTGTCTCTGTCTCTCTCCTGGAACCGAAAGGACTTCAGGAGGGACAGTGACATCACTTCCCCTGTCTGTGTTTACATTACACAGACAGGGGACAGATTGCCATTGGTGGGGACCGATCTACAGACACTGACCAAAAATCATTGGTCAGTATCTGGTGATTGATCGGTTCCCTACCGAATGCCATCGGTATCGGGACCCGCGGCGCGCGGGAGCGCGCTCTGGAGCCGCGATCGCGCATGACGTTAATACTACGTGGCTGAGCGGTATCGTGCCGCACTGCCGCAGTAGTATTACCGCGCGCGGTCCTAAAGTGGTTAAACCCCAGAGATATTCTTTTTAATTCATGAAATCTATTTCATATTAGCTAAATATATTAATGTGTGCTATGTTATACATATTTTTTTTTAACAAACTAACTTTAAATTTCTTCTGCAGCGGGTTTCCATCTTAGATGTGGGCATGAGAAGCCCACATGTACCTTCTTCCGGGACTAGGTGCTGCTGCTTTACCAGAGTCAGAAGACATTTTAATACAGAGCGGACAGCTGACAGAGGAGGCGGGGCTGAGGTGGGACGGAGGTGCGGCTGTGTCAGTAATGCACGGCTTCTAGCTTTTCATGGCTAGAAGCCCTGCATTACTGACACAGCCGCACCTCCGTCCCACCTCTCCTCTCAGTCAGCTCTCCGCTCTTACAATTTTCCTCCACTTCCGTCTGCCTCCTCTCAGCTCTCCCATTCGCCCAGCCCCGCCCCCTGTAAGGACCCGAAGATGCGCCTCCTCTCAGCTGTCTGCTCTGTATTAAAATTTTCCTCCACCTCCGTCCCGCCTCCTCTCAGCTCTCCTATCCGCCCCGCCCCCTGTAAGAACCCGATGATGCGGCGGGAACTCCGTCCTGCCTCGGCCCCGCCTCCTGTCATTAAGCTGTCCGGCGACCGCTCTGTATTAAACTTGATGACGCACATCTCCCAGCAGCCTGTGCGCCGCAGGAAGTGACGTAGCTCGCCGCGGCGCTGAAGGAGGAAGAAAATTGCTTACCCCCTAGCAACAAGGTAAGCCAATCAAGAAAAAAAAAAAAAAGTCGGCAATGTTGTTTTTAATTGAGGAATGCCAGCAATTTCTAAAAAGTTTAAAACATGGGTGGAACTCCACTTTAAAGACCAGGCCCTCTTTTGCGATTCGGCACTGCGTAAATTTAACGGACAATTGCGCGGTCGTGCGACGCTGTACCCAAATAAAAATTGATGTCCTTTTTTTCCCCACAAATAGAGCTTTCTTTTGGCGGTATTTGATCATCTGTGTGAATCTGTGTATCTGTGTGATTTTTATTTTTTGCGCTATAAACAAAAAAAGAACGACAATTTAAAAAAAAAAAAAACAATATTTTTCATATTCTGCTATATGACATTCTCAAAAAACAAAAATGTAAAAATCTAAATTTTCTAACATTTTAGACCAATTTGTTTTCTGCTACATATTTTTGGTAAACAAAAAAATCACAATAAGCGTATTTTGATTGGTTTGCGCAAAAGTTATTGCGTCTACAAACTAGGGGAAAGAGTTATGTCATTTTTATTGTTTTTCTTTTTACTAGTAATGGCGGCATACGATTTTTTGCGGGACTGCGAAATTTCGGCGCACAGATCGGACCCCTGACTGACATTTTTGACACTTTTGGGGGTACCAGTGACATAACTACAGTAATCAGTGCTAAAAATATGCACTGTTACTGTAATAATGACACTGGCAGGGAAGGGGTTAACCCTGTGGGTGATCAAGGGGTTAAATGTGAGCCTAGGGGAGTGATTCTAACTGTGGGGAGCATTTCTTCTGAAATTACCATAGAGACATGTGATCCTATATAGAAGGATCACAGGGGCTCTGATCATTCCAAGGAGAAGAACGGTCAGCTGTGTTTACAACAGCTGACCGTTCTTCTCTCTCAGCGGGGAACGATCGCCGGTGTCAGGTGGCAATCGGAGCCGCCTGACCCGTGCATCGGCTTCCACGCTGCCAAGTGGGGGCGGGAGCTCGCCCCCTAACTTCCTGCACACGACCGATGTAGGTCTATGTCGGTTTGCCTAGGAGAGCCACCCTGCCGCAGTAAAAAGGCGGTGGGTGGTCGGGAAGTGGTTAATTCACAATACATAGTTTTTAAAATTAAAGCGCAATCAGTGCAAAAAATGTCCAGGAACAATAAGTCCTTTAAAGTGCTGGTTATCTTATTCTTCCAGTGCCAGTTCCAACAAGTGCCGTTGTGCCCCCCATCTTATGTGCCCATAAGGTGAATATTTTTCACATTCTGCTATATAACATTCCCAAATAAAAATTAAAAATCAAAATTTTTTAACATTTTAGGCCAATTTGTTTTCTGCTACATATTTTTGGTACAAAAAATCACAATAAGCGTATTTTGATTGGTTTGCGCAAAAGTTATTACGTTTACTAACTAAAGGCCCGTACACACGTACCGATCGTCGGCATACAAACGTCGGTGGACGAAGGATCTGCCGATTGTACGCGTGTTAGTATGGTGCCTCCGACAGATGTCTGCGCACAATCCGCGGACAAAAGTCTTTCTTGCAAACATGAAAATTTTTGTATGCCGACACCAGAACGGACGATTGTTCGCCTGTCAGTACAGAATTCGGCCGACAGACCGCAGATTTGCAAGACTGGGCATGCTCAGAAAATAGAAAACACAGGGAAAGTTAACCATTACATGACATCACTTCTGCAGTCGGCGGACAAAATTCTTGTGCTGTCCTTGTGCTGTCTTTGCACTTTTCAGCAGACACCGACATCCCGGGGAGAAAAGAGGAACATTTGTATGCCGACCATCGGTACGTGTGTACGGGGCTTCAGGGAAAGATTTCTGTCATTTTTATTGTTTTTTTGTTTTTACTACTAATGACGGCGATCTGCGATTTTTTGCCGGACTGCGACATTGCGGCGGACAGATTGGACCCCTAACTGACATTTTTGACACTTTTGGGGGTACCAGTGACATTACTACAGTAATCAGTGCTATAAATATGCACTGTTACTGTAAAATTACACTGGCAACAGTAAAATCCAGACAGGGCACTGGACAAAGCAATAGGGACAAAACTGAGGTGAAGTGGTTTGACACAGTAATGTAATCCTAACAGATTAAAATGTATCATGTCAGGTTTTGAGTACTTTTTTTGAATTTCCTGCCCAGTTCCGGCCCCCTGCGTTGCGGCGCTCGCAGTTAAGGGAAGACGGATGCCAGCATTGGCAGGAGGACGCAGCGGGAGGACATCAGGGGATCGTAGGGACAAGGTAAATTTTACTACAGGGTAACCCCAAGTGTGGCTCGGGGTTACCGCTTTTGGTACTGAAAATTAACCCTGAGCCACACTCGGGATTACCGCCAGGGAAGTTAACCACTTGCCGACCAGTCACTGGGACTGTACTGCGGCAAAGTAGCTCGATTCCGTCCAGTGACGTAGACTCCTCTCCCTGTAGGCGGCGCTCGCGCGCCGCCGGAGGCGAACTCCCGCTGCTTTCAGTCACAGCGGGAGTCGGGCCAGGGGAGGAGCGGCGGCGATTGCCGCTGCTCTTCCCCGATCGTCGGGGAGTCGAGTTTGGAGATCCGCCCGCTTGTGTAAACAGAGCGGACGGATCTCCTAAGTGACAAACAGTGACAGATTGCAGGGTTCAGCATAGCTGAACATGCGATCTGTCCCTGTGTCACTCAGTCACCTCTCCCCACACACGTCAGTAAGCACCAGGCATACATTAACCCCTCCCTCTCCAATAAGATTAACCCCTTCCCTGCCAGTGTCATTTTTACTGTAACAGTGCATATTTATAGCACTGATTACTGTAGAAATGTCACTGGTACCCCCAAAAGTGTCAAAAATTTCAGTCAATGGTCCGATCTGTCCACCGCAATGTCGCAGTCCCGCAAAAAAAAATCGTAGATCGCCGCCATTACTCGTTAAAAAAAAAAACACCAAAAATGACAAAAATCTTTCCCTTAGTTAGTAAACGCAATAACGTTTGCCCAAACCAATCAAAATACGCTTATTGTGATTTTTTTTACTAAACATGGGTAGCAGAAAACAAATTGGCCAAAAATTAAAAAAAATTTTGATTTTTACATTTTTTTGGGGGGGAATTTCATATAAAAAAATGTTAAAAATATTGTTATTTTTTCAAAATTGTAGCTCTTTTTTTGTTTATAGCGCAAAAAGTAAAAATCGCACAGGTGATCAAATACCACCAAAAGAAAGCTCTGTTTGTGGGAAAAAAAGGACGTAAATTTCGTTTGGGTACGGCATCGCACGACCGCGCAATTGTCAGTTAAATTCGCACAGAGCCGAATCGCAAAAAGTGGCCTGGACGTAAGACAGCAAAATCCTCCGGTGGTAAGGTGGTTAAGCAAGTGGATACTTCTGGTTATGTCACGTCCGCTCTTTGGAACGCAAACTGCGACTTTTGAATTCCAGAACGGTGTCATTACATGCTCACATGCAAGAGGAGAGTGCGCAATTGGCTTTTATAGGTTTTTTTTTTTAACAATAAAAATGAAATTACACTATGGATTTCTCCTGATTCTATCTCCCTACTCTCATATGAGGTTCTTTGACCTACCTGCCCGAGTCACAAAAGAAAGAAAAAAAATGTATTGCCACTGGAGGATTATTTTTGAAAACACAGGCATTTAACCCATCACTAGTTGGTGAGTAAGGGCACATAAGGTGGGGAGCACAATAGCACTTGTTGGAACTGGCACTGGAAGAATAAGATAACCAGCACTTTAAGCAGTTGCCGACCAGCCGCCGCAGTTATACGGCGGCAGGTCAGCAGGTTCCCACCAATCACCGTACCTGTAGGGCGATTTGCAGGAGCAATCCTGTGGGCGTGCGCACCCTGCCAGAGGCGCGTGCCAGCACCCACTCGCCAGCAGGGAAGCCGAGGTGTGGAGCCGGCACCCGCCACTGCTGCTGGGCACCCGTGATCACTCCCCGTGAAGAGAGAATGTTGTATACACAGCAGACCGTTGTTCTCTCTGCTATCAACAGATTGCCCCTGTGTTCCTGCTATTTGTGTTGATTCTACAAGCCCCCCCCCCCCCCACACATAGTTTGAAAACACCCCCTAGGCTCACATTTAATCCTTTGATCGCCCCTGGGTTAACCCCTTCCCTGCCATTGTCATTATTACAGTAACAGTGCATATTTTTAGCACTGATTACTGTAGTAATGTCACTGGTCCCCCCAAAAGTATCAAAAAATGTCAGTTAGGGGTCAGATCTGACCGCCGCAATGTCGCAGTCCCTCTAAAAATCGCTGATCGCTGCCATTACTAGTAAAAAAAATTAAAAATATAAATAAAACTGGCATAAATCTTTTCCCTAGTTTGAAGACGTGATAACTTTTGCGCAAACCAATCAAAAAAGGCTTATTGGGGTTTTTTTTACCAAAAATATGTAGCAGAATACAAATTGGCCTAAAATGTTGAAAAAATTTTATTTTTATTTTTTTTAATATTATAAAGCATAAAGTGAAAAATATTGTTTTTTTATTTTATTTTAAGAATTGTCGCTCTTTTTTTGTTTATAGCACAAAAAATAAACATTGCACATGTGATAAAATACCACCAAAAGAAAGCTCTATTTGTGGGGGAAAAAGGACATCAATTTTATTTCGGTACAGTGTCGCACAACCGCACAATTGTCAGTTAATGTCACGTAGGGCCGAATCGCGAAAAATGGCCTGGTCATTAACCACTTTAAGACCGGAAGATTTGACCCCCTTCCTGACCAGGCCCTATTTTGTGACTCGGCACTGCATTACTTTAATGGACAATTGCGTGGTCGTGCGACGCTGTATCCAAATGCAATTGACGTCCTTTTTTTCCCACAAATAGAGCTTTCTTTTGGTGGTATTTGATCACCTGTGCAATTTTTTTCATTTTTGCGCTATGAACAAAAAAAGAGCGACAATTCTGAAAAAAAAAACAATATTTTTCACATTCACAGGCCAATTTGTTTTCTGCTACATATTTTTGGTTAAAAAAAATCACAATAAGCGTATTTTGATTGGTTTGCACAAAAGTTATTGCGTCTACTAACTATGGCAAAGATTTATATAATTTTTATTTATTTATTTATTTATTTATTTTACTAGTAATGGCGGCGATCTGCGATTTTTAGCAGCTAGATTGGACCCCTAACTTACATTTTTGACACTTTTGGGGGGACCAGTGACATTCAGTGGCGGCCCATCCATTGGGGGCGCAGGGGCGCCGCCCCCTATCCATGCATCCGGCCCCCTAATCTACATGCAGGGTGCCAGACGATTCCAATGGGGGTTTTTAAGCACCTGATTAGAGCCAGAGGATAGGCTTCAAAAAAGGGTGGGCCAACGGGCCCACCCCACCCAGTTGTATGACAATAACAAATGAATATTCCCTATTGCCACACTGATTCTCCTCCCGGCCAATCAGGAAGCGGGTCCTGAGACCTGTTTCTCGATTGGCCGAAAGGAGAAGGCATGCTATTGGCCAAGAAGGGGGCAGGAGACAGCCACCGAGAAGGGACATGAAGGAGTCTGAGGGGAAGCCGCCGCCTGTCATTCCGGAGGAACAAGGTAAGTAAACTGACTGACTGGCGGGGGAGAGATGTGGTGGTGCAGGCTGGAGGGATATGGGGGGGCAGGTCCGTCTGCCGCACCCCCCCGACTGATGGAGAACCAGCCGCCACCGGTGATATTACTACAGTAATCAGTGCTAAAAATATGGACCATTACTGTTATAATGACACTGGCAGGGAGAGGGTTAAGACTGTTGTTGTTGATCAAGGGGTTAAATGTAAGCCTAGGGGAGTGTTTCTAACTATATGGGGGTTGGGCTTTTGAAATGATCACAGAGACCTTGTGATCCTATATAGAAGGATCACAGGCGCTCTGTGATCATTCCAGGGAGAAGGACGTCAGCTGTGTTTTAACAGCTGACCATTCTCCTTTCCCACCGGGTGGCCGGCGGCATTTGGAGCCACCTGCTCCATGCATCGGAGTCCCCGCTGCCGAGTGGGGCCGGAAGCGCTCGACCCCTAGCAGCAGGCGCGCGACTGATGTAGGGCTACGTGGGTTCGTGCAAGAGGGCCAGCCTGCCGCAGTAAAACTTTTGCGATCGTTCCTTAACCACTTCCGCTCTGCCCACCGCACATTTACTGCAGCACTCTGCGGCTGCTGGGCAAAGCGACGTAGCCCTATGTTACTCGCTCAGGCAGCGCTCCCGTCTCTGCTCATTCCCTGGGGAGCCAGCGCGTGTGACCGGCGGCTCCGATGGCCACCGGCCACTCCTGATCTCCCGCCGCTGATAGAGAAGGACAGACGGCTGATGTAAACACATGACAAACGTCATTCTCACTGAAGTGATCACAGAGGCTATGTGATCCTGCTATATAGGATCGCATGTCTCTGTGATTACTTCACAAGCCACGCCACTCTACAGTTAGAATCACGCCCCTAGGGTCACACTTAACCCCTTGATCACCAGTAGAGTTAACCCCTTCCCTGCCAGTGTAATTTTTACAGTAACAGTGCATATTTATAGCACTGATTACTGTAGTAATGTCACAAATACCCCCAAAAGTGTCTAAAATGTCAGTTAGGGGTCCGGTCTGTCCGCCACAATGTCGCAGTCCCGCAAAAAAAAATCGCAGATTGCCGCCATTACTAGTTAAAAAAAAAAACAATAAAAATGACATAAATCTTTCCCGTAGTTAGTAAACGCAATAACTTTTGCGCAAACCAATCAAAATATGCTTATTGCAATTTTTTTACCAAAAATATGTAGCAGAAAACAAATTGGCCTAAAATGTTAAAAAATTTTGATTTTTACATTTATTTTTTTTTGAGAATTTCATATAAAAAAAAGTGAAAAATATTGTTATTTTTTCAAAATTGTCTCTATTTTTCTGTTTATAGCGCAAAAAATAAAAATCGCACAGGTGATCAAACACCACCAAAAGAAAGCTCTGCTTATGGGGAAAAAAAGGACGTCAATTTAATTTGGGTACAGCATTGCATGACCGCGCAATTGTATGTTAAAATCACGCAGTGCCGAATCGCAAAATAGGGCCTGGTCATTGAGCAGCCAAATCCTCCGAGGCTAAAGTGGTTAAGTTGGACGCAGATACATTCTTCTACTAGGACCTTGAGGTCACAGTTAAACTAGTTTTAACGAGTTATTTATCTGTTATATATAGAGTTTGTTAACCACTTGCCGACTGCGCAGAGTATCTTTACTGCGGCAGTCAGCACCTCACAGGCAGAGCGACGTAGGTCTACGTCGCTAGCCTGTGAGGCTCTGGGGAGCGAGCGCACGCCGCCGGAGGCGCGTTCCCGCTCCCGCGCGGTCACGGACCCCCCCGCGTGTGTGACCGGCGGACCCGATGTCCGCCGGTCACTCGGCGATCGTCGGGGGAGAGGGTGAAAGGCAGGCGGCTAGTGTAAACAAGCCGCCTGTCATTCTCCCCTGTGTAGAAACAATGATCATACGATTCTACTATGTAGGACCGTTGATCATTGTTCCTACACCTCAAGCCACAGCCAATCACAGTTAGAATCACGCCCCTAGGGACACACACAGCCCCTCCCTCTCAAATAAAGTTAACCCCTTCACTGCCAGTGTAATTTTACAGTAACAGTGCATATTTATAGCACTGATTACTGTAGAAATGTCACTGGTAACCCCAAAAGTGTCAAAAATGTCAGTCAAGGGTCCGATCTGTCCACCGCAATGTCGCAGTACCACAAAAAAAATCGCAGATCGCCGCCATTACGTGTTAAAAAAAAAACAACAAAAATGACAAAAATCTTTCCCTAATGCCCCGTACACACGTGCAGATTATCTGAAGACTTTTGTCTGTAGACTTACCAAAACCATATAATATGAGGTCAAACCTATTTGTATGCAATCCGGCAGGCCCTTGCACTACATAGAAAAGGTAAATCTGAAGACAAAAGTCTTCAGATAATCTGCACGTGTGTACGGGGCATTAGTTAGTAAACGCGATAACTTTTGCGCGAACCAATCAAAATACGCTTTTTGCGATTTTTTTTACCAAACATATGTAGCATAAAACAAATTGGCCGAAAATGTTAAAAAATTTTGATTTTTACATTTTTTTGGGGGGGAATTTCATATAAAAGAATGTGAAAAATATTGTTATTTTTGCAAAATTGTTGCTCTTTTTTTGTTTATAGCGCATGATCAAAAAATCGCACAGGTGATCAAATACCACCAAAAGAAAGCTCTGTTTGTGGGAAAAAAGGACGTCAAATTAGTTTAGGTACAGCGTCGCACGACCGCGCAATTGTCCGTTAAAGTCACGCAGTGCCGAATTGCAAAATACCCCCTGGGAAGGGGGTAAAATCTTCCGGGGCTTAAGTGGTTAATAAAAGGCTGCTATGGCCATTTAACTCCAGCTTGTGGTCATGTGGTTATTTAGAAGGGTAAAGGGAGTGATGGTCAGGGCAGTATGTACAAATCATCTTTATTACCCTAGTCATGTAAATGCATTCCACACACTGCATAGTGCGGGGATCATAATAGTTTAATAAAATAGTCTAGCTACTACCATGTCGGATGAGCTGAACAAGCAGGCAGAGTTACCGCGAGTTCCCCTGATGATTTGACTCCAGTCACCATGATTTGACTCGGAAGAAAGTGCCCAATTTTTACAAACTGTCTATAAATTTACGGACATTTGGTAACCCTGATAGCCATACTTTAGCAACTAAGATTGCTGAAGCAAGTCAACATGTAAACAGCTTTAAAAAAAAAAAAAAAAGGCCTTTTTCCCAAGACATCTTGACAATTTGCAAAATCTTGTGGTATCTTGCAGTGGGCAACTGTGAGGTCCTGGCTTTGTCACCAGTGTCTCACGAAAAACCGTATAGAAAGGTCATTTTTTTTTCTTAGCTAAATAACATTATGTTAACATGGTGTTTCCTATTGAGGACACAGCTTCTGTTTCAGGGTGACTCCCTTCTCTTGCAGCATGGGACTAGAGTTGTGTCTCCTTACACCAGGGGTGTCAAACTCCATTTCATCGTGGGCCGCATCAGCATTATGGTTGCCCTCAAAGGGCCAGTTATATCTGTAGGATTAGATGTCCAGAGCACCCCATGTCCTGGGGGGGCAAAGAGGAGCCTTTCTAAAGCTGCACAGAGGAGTGCAGGATCTGGCAAAGGAGTTCTGTCCTCTCTGCTGTCGACTACAGAGACAAGGTGGGAGCAGAGACAAGGGGGGTGCTGCAGCTGCAGGAGAGGTGCGAGGGCCACATGAAATGGCCTGGGGGGCCGCATTCGGCCCGCGGGCCTTGTGTTTGACACCTGTGCCTTACACTGTTCATCAATAGAAACACACAGCTTTATAGCCTAGGATGGTAAGGCACTTCCCTGCTCCTACCTCTTCTTCCTTGTCCAAGCTAACAGACTGGCTTCAGACTGTCCACTGTTATTACATTTCTGTGAAGGCCAGAAGTTCAGGGAAGCAGCATTGAGAGAGCAGAAGTAGGTAGCACATTCTAAAGTTGTAAACTGCAAGTGCTAGGGCATAGGTGTGTGTACAGGGTGTGCCGGATGTGCCTGGGCGCACCCTAATCACCCCGTGCGTTGCTGATTCCCCCTGCTTCCCACCTGCAGTGCTGCCAGCTTCCCTCTTCTCTGGGTTGGAGAAGGGGCTGGTAAATATATCATTAGCCGGCCTTCCCTTTTCTGAATAAACACAGTGGGGGATCTGTACTGATCGCGCCGGTCTTCATTCTTAACTGAAGCATAGGGACTGGGGAATCTGTCCTCAGTTTCTTTCTCTGTCTCAAAAGTGAGGCATCAGGGTCTGTTTAGACCCTTCATATTTCACCAAAGCCCCATCATGGGGCTCCCAAAAAATGTTTTAAAAAAATAACAAAAACTATTATTGCAAAAATTTATAAAAAACGACTCACACCGTCCACTGCCCTAGTGACATTAATCTTTGCTCTACTGACACCGTCCACTGCTCTGCTAATATACGCGCACATGTGTTTTTGTGTCTGGGGTGCACACTAGAGATCGACCGATTATCGGCAAAGAGCATCAAGAGCCGATATGCACTTTCCGATATATCGGAATCAGCCCCGGAGGTTACCAATATTGCCAATATTTCGGGAAAGTGCATGTACCGGAGTGATGGCTGCAGGTAGAGGCATCACCCCGGTACCGGCATCCATGTCTTGTAATGACAACCTATGCGGCTGTCCCCCCCCCCAGCTGCCTTCCACGGCTCGCCTGGGTCTCCCGTCCCACCGGGAGACCCAGGCAACCAGCCTGCACGGGCGCCGAAGAGGAGACCCGATCAAAGCTGCATTGGGCTCTGATTGGGTCTCTATGTAAAAACCTGGAAGTGATGTCATCAGTGACATCACTTCCAGGTACTCTGCGCCAAATTAAAAAAAATGACAGCATTCAAAACAGCCAAACTTGGCGTTTTGAATGCTTTTAAGTGCAGAGGAGGGGTTTGGGGTCTCTTAGACCCCCAGATCCCTCCACAAGAGTACCTGTCAAATAAAAAAAAAAAAAAAAAATTTTTGTACAAAATTATTGGTCAATATCGGCCGATACCGATATGCATTGACCAAAATATCAGTATCGGTATCGGCAAGGAAAAAACGATATTAGTCGATCAATAGTGCACACCCTAATGCAGGGGCATAACTACAGGGGTTTCAATTGCAACCAGGCCCCATGCTCCAGGGGGCCTGTGCGGCTCCCCTGTACACCTGGATAGGAGGGGCGGCTGGGGCAGCATGTAGAGAAATCACTGTCCTCCTTTTTCCTCCTGTAGCTGCAGGAGGAAAATGGGGGAGATTGGTTCCTCTGTATGCCGCCCCCGCCACTCCTCCTATCCAGTTCACTTGTATTCTGGTGTCTCTGGGCCCCTGTGTGCTCCCCTGTCCCCCCACCCCCCCTACTGTGCTCCCTCCCCTCTCCTGCCGGCTGCTGCAGGGGATGTGTCACAATAGAGAACCAGGAAGGGGTCGGTAAATATGTAATTTACCAGCTCCTTCCTTTTCTGAATGGACAGAGTCATAGTCAGTGACATTGTAAAAAAATAAAATAATATGATTAAAAATAATACAATTAAAATACCAAAAAATAAAAATTACTGACACCAGTGGGTGAACTTCCAGGATCGCAAAGGTCACACTTGCGACCGGGCCCTGGCATTCCACCACCATGGGGAGGCCCCAAGATGGCAGGAATGGAGCCCACTGCAGAACTTGTGAAAGGGTCCTGCTGCTTGACCATAATAAAGGGCCCCGCAAGGAGAGTAAAGGGCCCCAGGTTCAGTGGGAAGAGCCCCAGGCTTGAAGGAAAGGGCCCCGGCCAGGGGTCCGGGGGGCCCTTCTTGGTTTTTTGCACCGAGGCCCTCCAGGTTCTAGTTACGCCTCTGCCCTAATGCAAAAGGCTGAGCACACCAATGTGCTAGGGTAAGAATTTTAATAAACAGTTTACTGGGAAATATATTTTATTGTGCTCAATGTGGTAAGCTAAAAATACACCGCGGGTTTAACCACTTTACGACCCGCGCACGACGATCTACGTCGGCACTCAGCCCCGGCCAGGCAAACTGACGTAGGCCTACGTCAGCACAATTTGCCGGCCCTGTGCGCGCTCCCGCGCGTCCCCGCCGCCGATGATGACTCGATTGGGTTCAGAACCGATCAGTCATCAGGTCCAGGCCAATCATTTTTGGTCTGGACCTGTTGATCGGTCCTAACCAATCAGATCATCCTCTAAGCCTGTGAAATGTAAACACAGGCTTAGAGGAGATGTGCCCTCCCCCCACAACGGTCTTTTTGGATCCAGCGTGAGAGGAGAGCACATCTTACTGTGAGTACTGCACCAAGCACACCCACACACAGTTAGATAGGCACATTTCACCCCCGATCGCCCCCCCAATTAACCCCTACAGCACCTGACACAACACACACTATATACAGCATATAGCATATACCTATATACCTGTATAAGTGTGATTTGTGAACAGGTGTAGCCCTTGCGACCCCCCCTTTTCCACTCAAATTACCCCCCACCCCCCCCTAATAAAGATTTAACCCACTGATCCCCCCTGAACCCCCCCTGATCACCGCCGTTAACCCCTACACCCTCTGTCACATCAGCACTAATACAAACGCAATATACGGTGTTATTGTATTTTTGTATTAGTGTCATTGTGATCAGAATTAGCGCAGGCGACTAAGTTTCTGTCCCAAGAAGGTTTAGGGTCCCCGCCACCCGCCCAATAAAGATTTAAGCCCCTGACCCCCCCCTGATCACCCCTACACCCCCTGCCATAACACACACCGTATACAGTATATAGCATTTTGCTATATACCCGTATAAGTGTGATTTGTGGTCAGGTCTAGCGCTTGCGACCCCCCTTTTTCCACTTGAATTACCCGCCACCCCCCCCCCCTAATAAAGATTTAAGCCCCTGATCCCACCTGATCCCCCCCTGATCACCGCTAGTTAACCCCTACACCCTCTGTCACATCAGCACTAATACAAACGTAATATACTGTGTTTTTGTATTTTTGTATTAGTGTCATTGTGATCAGAATTAGCGCAGGCGACTAAGTTTGTGTCCCAAGCAGGTTTAGGGTCCCCCCCACCCGCCCAATAAAGATTTAATCCCCTGATCCCCTCCTGATCACCCCTACACCCCCTGCCACAACGCACACTGTATACAGTATATAGCATTTTCTATATACCCGTATAAGTGTGACTTGTGACCAGGTTTAGCGCTTGCCACCGTTCCTTTTATCCTTAGGATACCCGCCAGTCCCTTCCAATAAAGATTTAAACCCCTGATCCCCCCCTGATCACATCCCGTTAACCCCTACACCCTCTGTCACATTAGCACTAATACACACATAATATACTGTTTTTACTGTATTTTGTATTGGTGTCATTGTGACTTGAGGTTGCGCTAGCTAGCTAGTTTCTTTCCCAAAGGAGGTTTAGGGTCCCCGCCACCCCCCCCAGATCCCCAGCGCATAGTTTAGAAGTAACCCCTTGATTGCCACACACGCACGCACGCACGCACGCACCTACACTTCCATTTCTAGTATAGTGTTTGAACAGATCAATATCTGATCTGATCAGAACTATACTAGCGCCCCCATAGTTTAGGGTTCCCAAAACGCGGTGTTTGCACGATCAGTACTGATTCCGGCCAGCACCTGCGTTTAACCCTTTCACCCAGGCAAGTGTAGTAATCAATAGATTACTGTCACTTGCAAAAAAACACAAGACACAAAACCGCTGTGTTAGCAGAGTCAGGCCTGATCCCTGCTAGCATTAGCAGTTTTTTTTGTAGCGCTTGAAATAATCTTCGACAACCAGGTGCTTTTATTACCTGTGAGTCGCATCACTGTACGAGTAAATTTAGTTGCCAAAATGACCAAACGTTCGTACAGGGATGAAGAGCTTCTCAGTTATATGCTGACCGAGTCATCTGATAGCGAAGGGGAAGCTACAATGACCGAATTAGTGTCAGTATATGAACCTGATGACGGCAGCGGCTCCCTGACAGATAGCTCCGACGACAGATGGGTCCCTGTTAGACCCAGGCGTACCCGACCCCATTCTGAAGTTGTTGTGATGCAGGAATCGCAGGGTGCTCGTATGGAGCAGAGTGTGGGTACTAGTGCCGCTCATCCTTCTGGCGACCTGGCAAGCGCCAGCGGCCTAGTACAACCTGGACCTAGTACAACCAGCACTGCAGTAAGACCTGGTGACGTGGCGAGTCCCCTAAGTGCAGTTGAAGCTGGTGCGGTGGCTAGCACAAGTAGTGGCCCGCAGCCACCGCGTATTCGAAGACAGGCCCGTAGAGCCCATAGTGCCCTCCCTGATGCGCTGGCATTTCCTAATTGGCAACCCACTGATACTACAGCGCCAGTACTTCCCCCATTCACCGCCCAACCTGGAATCCACGTGGAGACAGCTGGTTTTACGCCCCTGAACTTTTTTGAGCTGTTCTTCACGGAAGATCTTTACAGATCTATTGTGGATCAATCAAATTTATATGCACAACAGTTCATCGCCGCCAACCCAAATTCACACCTTGCCAGACAATTCGGCTGGAAACCTATAACGGTTTCCGAATTTAAGATCTTTCTGGGCCTTTCCCTCCACATGGGCATAACTAAACAGAGTGAATTGCGGCTATATTGGTCCACTAGCCCAGTTCACCATATGCGCATGTACTCTGCCTCTATGTCCAGGACGAGATACGAGCAAATTCTGCGATTTATGCATTTCAGCGACAATGAACTCTGTCGTCCTCGGGGAGACCCTGCATACGATCGGCTCCACAAAATTCGGCCCCTCATAGACCACTTCAATCAGCGGTTTGCAGCCTTGTTTACCCCCGAACAAGTTGTCTGCGTTGACGAGTCCCTGATTAAATTTACTGGCCGCCTTGCTATGAAACAGTACCTCCCCAGCAAGCGTGCCAAGTACGGGGTCAAACTGTATAAATTGTGTGACAGGGCCACAGGCTATACAGTTAGTTTCCGGGTCTATGAGGGAAAAGATAGCTGTGTGGAGCCCCCCAACTGCCCAGACTACATAGGGAGCAGCGGTAAGATCGTTTGGGACTTGGTGTCACCCTTATCCGGAAAGGGGTACCATTTGTACGTGGACAACTTTTATACAAGCGTGCCACTATTTAGTCACCTTCTTGATTTACAAATTGGCGCATGTGGCACCGTGCGACCTAATCGCCGGGGCTTCCCCCAACGGCTTGTAGATTCCCGTCTTAGTCGGGGGGCGAGAGCCTGCTTGAAAACGGACAAATTACTTGCGGTGAAGTGGAAGGATACACGGGATGTTTATGTTCTGTCCTCCCTTCACCCAGACACGACGATCCAAATTCCTACGGCAACTGGCGTTGTGGAGAAACCCCTCTGTGTCCACGAATATAACCTTAACATGGGAGGGGTGGACCTCAGGGCCGGATTAAGAGCATCATGGGCCTGGTGCTGAGGATTTTGGTGGGCCTTTTTATGAAAAAAAATAAAATGAAAAATAAAATAAAATGAAAACGCAAACATTTTTTTGTTAAAATAAATTAAAGAGAGTGAGAGATGGGCTGAGAGAGAGAGAAGGGGGTCGAAAGAGAGAGAGAGGGGGCTGAAAGCGAGGGGATGAGAGAGAGAGGGGGGTGAAAGTGAGAGAGAGAAAGAGGGGGTGAGAAAAATGGGGATAGAGAGAGGGTGAGAGAGACAGAGTGAGTGGTAGGAAAGAGGGGGTGCGAGAGAGAGTGGGGGGAAGAGAGAGAGAGTGGTAGGAGAGAGGGGGTTAAGGGGGCGAGAGAGAGAGAGAGAAAGGGTAGAGGGGAGGCGAGTCTGTGGGGGGGGGCACAGTATAGTACAATACATGGGGGTAATAGCAAAGTACATTACATGGTGGGCACAGCACACTAAATGGTGGATACATGGATACAGTACATTACATGGTGGGCACAACACATGACATAGTGGGCACTGCACAGCACATTACATGGTGGGCACAACACAGCACATGGTGGGCAAATCACCTTATATGGTGGGCACAGCACATGACATGGCTGGCACAGCACATTACATGTTGGGCACTGCACATTACAAGTGGGCACTGCACATCATATGGTGGGCACAGCACAATATATGGTGGGTACTGCACATGGCATGGTGGGCACTGGACATCACATTACCTGGGGCACTCCACGGCACCACATTACATTGTGGGTGCAGAACATTTCATGGTGAGCACTGCACATGACATGGTGGGCACTGCACAACACAGCACATTACATGGTGGGCAAAGTACATGACATGGTGAGCACTGCACGGCACAGCACATTTTATAGTGGGTACTGCACGGCACACGACATGGTGGGCAATACACAGCACATTACATGGTGGGTACAGCACATTACATGGTAGGCATTGCATGGTGCAGCACATGACAAGATAGGCACAACACAGCACATGACATGGTGGGCACTGAACAGCAATTGACATGGGAGGCCTTCATGGCATAGCACATTACATGGTGGGCAATACACATGACATGGTGGGCAATGCACAGCACATTACATTTTGGGCACAACACATTACATTTTGGGCACAGCACATTACATGGTGGGCACAGCACATTACATGGTGGGCACTGCATGTGACATGGTGGGCACTGCTGCATAGCACATTACACAGTGGGCACAACGCATTACATGCTGGGCACAGCACATTACATGGTGGGCACAGCACATTATATGGTGGGCACTGCATGTGACATGGTGGGCACTGCTGCATAGCACATTAAACAGTGGGCACAACGCATTACATGCTGGGCACAGCACATTACATGGTGGGCACTGCATGTGACATGGTGGGCACTGCACAGCACACGACATGGTGGGCACTGCTGCATAGCACATTACACAGTGGGCAAAACACATTGCATGCTGGGCACAGCATATGACATGGTGGACACTGCACGTGACATGGTGGCCACTGCATGGCACAGCACATGACATGGTGGGAACTGCACATGACATGGTGAGAACTGCACGTGACATGGTGGGCAATGCACAGCACATTACATGGTGGGCACAACACATTACATTTTGGGCACAGCACATTACATGGTGGGCACAACACATTACATTTTGGGCACAGCACATTATATGGTGGGCGCTGCATGTGACATGGTGGGCACTGCTGCATAGCACATTACACAGTGGGCACAACGTATTACATGCTGGGCACAGCACATTACATGGTGGGCACTGCATGTGACATGGTGGGCACTGCACAGCACACGACATGGTGGGCACTGCTGCATAGCACATTACACAGCGGGCAAAACACATTGCATGCTGGGCACAGCATATGACATGGTGGACACTGCACGTGACATGGTGGACACTGCATGGCACAGCACATGACATGGTGGGCACTGCACATGACATGGTGGACACTGCATGTGACATGGTGGGCACTGCATGGCACAGCACATGGCATGATAGGCACTGCACATTAAATTGTAGGCCCTGCATGGCACAGCACATTACATGGTGGACACTGCATGGTACATCATATGGCATAGTGGGCACTGCTCATAACATAGTGGACACTGCATGGCACAGTACATTACATGGTGGGCACTGCATATTGCACTGCATGGCACAGTACATTACATGGTGGGCACTGCATATTACACTGCAAGCACTGCATGGCACAGCATATGACATGGTGGGCACTGTATGGCATAACACATTACATTGTGGGCAAAAGGGAACACGTTACATGGGGGGAAGCAGCAGCCTCTCCCACAATCATCACAGCCCCCAGGAGAGTTTTTGCACAATCCTCTCTCCCTAATAAGTTTACTAACCTCATTTGAGCAGCATGAAATATTTCCTTTCTCCCGGGCTTCTGATGGTTAGGATGACATCAGCACCCCTCCCCCTGACGGCTGCCTGCATCTCCTTTACACTGAGGATCTGTGTGAGTGTAACAGATCCTGTGATAGGAGCCAGGCATCGGCAGGAACAGGACTCAGCTGCAGCAGCTGAGACTTCTCTCCTTCACGTGTGCAGTGCAGAGGGGACTTCTTCTTCAAGACAGCACACGTAGATATCGATAAGCCACTGGCATAGGCCTATATTCAGGGAGGGGCCTGGAGCTGCAGCTCCAATAGCCCCTATGTTAATCCGGCCCTGGTGGACCTTAACGACCAGCTTTTGGCGCCGTATTTAGTTGCCCGTAAAGCCAGACGCTGGTACAAAAAAGTGTCTGTTTACCTATACCAATTGGCTATGCTGAACGCCTTTGTCCTATACAGGGCGTCAGGACGAACTGGATCTTTCCGGGAATTCCAGGAAGAGATCATCCTTGCCTACCTGTACCCAGGAGGCATGCCTGCCCAACTTCCCCTTCCAGATGCAGTGAGCCGGCTGCATGAGAGGCATTTTTCACATGTCCTCCCGAGTACCCCTACCCAAAGATGGCCCCAAAGAAGATGTCGTGTCTGTAGCAAGCGCGGATTTAGGCGTGACACCCGTTATTATTGTCCCAAATGTCCTGACCAACCTGGTCTCTGCATCGGGGAATGTTTCGAGCGCTACCATACACTAGTGGATTATTAGCGTAGGGTACAGCACGACACAGTGTAGGGCACATAAACACAGGGTCTCGAAGGATGTTGGATGTCCATCGACATTTTGAGAGACCCAAGCTGGAAGAGAAGATCGCAGATGATCGCAGTCCCTCCCAAATCAAGAAGTAAAGGAACAGTTAGAAAGAAAAATAAAAGGATCCAAAAACTGTTGTGGTGTCAGTAATTTTATATGTCCTTCTACTCCTTCCTACTATACTTTTTTTCAATGTCCTTTGTTTGTTTTTTCATTCTTTTGTGACCTGTTTCTCTTGCAGGTCCCTCGTCGGCTACCACGCATTGATTTTATATATTCTGACACAAACAGCGTTTGCGCTCAGCATATATGGATACCTTTGCTGATAGCAGCTGTGGTGATTTTCTGATTTCAGCACTGCAGTTAAAATCCTATTTTGGTATACGTGGATAGCGCCGTGTATACCCATCATTAAATTCAGTGGGTGGTTGTTTGGGCGGTTAATGATGAAGATCCAAAAACTGTTGTTGTCAGTCATTTTATATGTCCTTCTACTCCTTCCTACTATACTTTTTTTCAATGTCCTTTGTTTGTTTTTTCATTCTTTTGTGACCTGTTTCTCTTGCAGGTCCCTCGTCGGCTACCACGCATTGATTTTATATATTCTGACACAAACAGCGTTTGCGCTCAGCATATATGGATACCTTTGCTGATAGCAGCTGTGGTGATTTTCTGATTTCAGCACTGCAGTTAAAATCCTATTTTGGTATACGTGGATAGTGTCGTGTATACCCATCATTAAATTCAGTGGGTGGTTGTTTGGGCGGTTAATGATGAGTAATACTACGCATTATTCCTGTGCTGATTTCTGATAGGTTCTCTTTTTTTCCGTTCAGCCCACAGGCTGCATGAAAAAAAAAAAAACCTATATGCCAAACAAGGACCAGCAATGTACTGGTACGTTGCTGGACTTTGAGTGGTTATACCAGGATGATGCCTGCAGATTTAGGCATCATCTTGGTATCGTTTTTTACAGCCAGCGGTCGGCTTACATGTAAAAGCAATTCTAGCAGGTAATTGGCCGCTAGACTGCTTTTACATGCAGTGGGAGGGGCCTCCCCCCCCCCCACCGCCGCCTTCCGCAGCCTTCCATGGTTTTTCTCTGGCTCTCCTGTCCCACCGGTTAACCCGAGAGTGCAGCCGGTGGTTCAATTATCTAACCATAGAGCTAATTGGAGATGAGAATGGCTCCAATCATCTCTATGGCCTAAGATGCCGGAGGCTACGAGCATTTTATGACTTCTGTTTCGCCAGAAATAAACAGGGCCATTGGGAAATTGGGAAAGTATTTTATCACACCAATTTTGGTGTGGTCAGATGCGTTAAGGTCAGAGGAGAGATCTAGAGTCTAAAAGACCCCAATTTTTTTTAAAAAGAGTACCTGTCACTACAGATTGCTATCATAGGGGATATTTAAATTCACTATGATAACAATAAAAATGATTTAAAAAAAAAAAAAATTAAAGGAAAGGTGTCAAAATAACATAAAAAAGCAAAAGAAAAAAGAAAAAAAAAAAAAAAAATTGAGCCCCCCCCCTTACCCCCGGTGCTTGCGCGCAATGGCACACGCAAGCGGTGGTCTAGTGTCATATGTAAACCACAATTGCAGCATGCATGTGAGGTATCGCCGCGATCGCCAGATCGAGTGCAGTAATTCTTGCAGTAGACCTCCTCTGTAAGTCTAAAGTGGTAACCTGTAGAGACTTTTAAAGGTTTTCAAAAATGTACATACGTTTTTGTCGCTGCGCAGGCATGCGCAATTTTTAAAGCATGTCATGTTAGGTGTCTATGAACTCGGCATAAGATCATCTTTTAAATTTTACCAAAAAAATTGGAATTATATAGTGTATTTGTGCAATAAATTAAAAAAAATGTATTTTTTTCGCAAAAATTGCGTTTGGAAAATCTGTGCGCAAATACCGTGTGACAAAAAAATTTGCAACATCCACCATTTTATTCTATAGGGCCTCTGCTTTAAAAAAATATATAATGTTTGGGGGTTCAAAGTAATTTTCTAGTAAAAAAAAAATATTTTTTCATGTAAACAAAAAGGCACAGAAAAGGCTTGGTTTTCAAGTGGTTAGAAGAGTGGGTGATGTGTGGATAAGATTGAGTATAAAATGCCGGAACTGTTCAAACACCCCCCTAATGACCCCTTTTTGAAAAGTAGACACCCAAAGCTTTTTTCTGAGAGGCATGGTGAGTCCATGGAGTATTTTATATTTTGCCACAAGTTTCGGGAAAATTATTATTTTTTTTTTTTTTGTTGTTTTTTTACAGAAAGTTGTCACTAAATGATATATTGCTCATGCATGCCATGGGAATATGTGAAATGACACCCCAAAATACATTCTTTTGCTTCTCCTGAGTACAGGGATACCACATGTGTGAGACTTTTTGGGAGCCTAGCTGTGTACGCGCCCCCGAAAACCAATCCACATCTTCAGGTTTTCTAATGGCGTAAATTGCTGATTTTACCCCTGACTACCTGTCACAGTTTCAGAGGCCCTGAAATTTCAAGATGGCACAAAACCCCCCCAAATGACCCCATTTTGCAAAGTAGACACTCCAAGCTACTGGCTGAGAAGTATGGTGAGTCCATGGAATAGTTTATATTTTGCCACAAGTTTCGAGGAAAAAAAATTTTTTTATTTTTTTTTATTTTTTTACACAAAGTTGTCAGTAAATGATATATTGCTCACACAGGCCATGGGTATATGTGAAATGACACCCCAAAATACATTCTGCTGCTTCTCCTGAGTACAATGATACCCCATGTGTGAGACTTTTTGCCAGTCTAGCCGCGTACAGGACCCGGAAAACCAATGCGCACCTTTAGGCTTTCTAAGGGCGTAAATTGTTGATCTCACTCCTTACTACCTATCACAGTTTTGAAGTCCATAAAAAGCCAAGATTGCACAAACCCCCCCCAAATGACCCCATTTTGCAAAGTAGACACTCCAATCTATTTGCTGAGAGGCATGGTGAGTATTTTGCAGCTCTAATTTTTTTTGGAAAATGAAGAAAAAACAGGAAAATGCATTTTTTTTCCTCTTTTTTCAATTTCCAAAACTTTGTGACAAAAAGTGAGATCTGCAAAACACTCAACATGCCTCTCTGCAAATAGCTCAGGGTGTCTACTTTCCGAAAAGGGGTCATTTGGGGGGGGGTTGTGCTGTCTTGGCATTTCATGGCCTCCAAAACTGTGATAGGTAGTCAGGAGTGAAATCAACAATTTACGCCCTTGGAAAGCCTGAAGGCGATGATTGGTTTTCGGGGTCCTGTACTCGGCTAGACTGCAAAAAAGTCTCACACATGGGGTATCCCTATACTCAGGAGAAGCAGCAGAATGTATTTTGGGGTGTCAGTTCACATATACCCATGGCATGTGTGAGCAATATATCATTTACTGACAACTTTGTGTAAAAAAAAAAAAAAATATATATATATATATATATATTTCCCGGAACTTGTGGCAAAATATAAAATATTCCATGGACTCACCATGCCTCTCAGCAAATAGCTTGGGGTGTCTACTTTCCAAAATGGGGTCATTTGGGGGGGTTTTGTGCTATCTTGGAATTTTAGGGCCTCCGAAACTGTGATAGGTAGTCAGGAGTGAAATCAACAATTTACGCCCTTGGAAAGCCTGAAAGTGGGGACTGGTTTTCGGGGACCTGTACTCGGCTAGACTGCAAAAAAGTCTCACACATGGGGTATCCCTGTACTCAGGAGAAGCAGCAGAATGTATTTTGGGGTGTCATTTCACATATACCCATGGCATGTGTGAGCAATATTTCATTTACTGACAACTTTGTGAAAAAAAAAAAAAAAAATATATATATATATATATATTTCCCGGAACTTGTGGCAAAATATAAAATATTCCATGGACTCACCATGCCTCTCAGCAAATAGCTTGGGGTGTCTACTTTCCAAAATGGGGTCATTTGGGGGGGTTTTGTGCTATCTTGGAATTTTAGGGCCTCCGAAACTGTGATAGGTAGTCAGGAGTGAAATCAACAATTTACGCCCTTGGAAAGCCTGAAAGCGGGGACTGGTTTTCGGGGACCTGTACTCGGCTAGACTGCAAAAAAGTCTCACACATGGGGTATCCCTGTACTCAGGAGAAGCAGCAGAATGTATTTTGGGGTGTCATTTCACATATACCCATGGCATGTGTGAGCAATATTTCATTTACTGACAACTTTGTGAAAAAAAAAAAAAAAAATATATATATATATGTATTTCCCGGAACTTGTGGCAGAATATAAAATATTCCATGGACTCACCATGCCTCTCAGCAAATAGCTTGGGGTGTCTACTTTCCAAAATGGGGTCATTTGGGGGGGGTTTGTGCTATCTTGGAATTTTAGGGCCTCCGAAACTGTGACAGGTAGTGCAGAGGTGACATGCACAATTTACGCCATTAGAAAACCTGGGAGTGTTGATTGGTTTTCGCGGTCCTGTACACAGCTAGGCTCCCAAAAAGTCTCACACATGGGGCATCCCCATACTCAGGAGAAGTGGCAGAATGTATTTTGGGGTGTAATTCCACATATACCCATGTCATGTGTGAGAATTTTATCTTTTAGTGACAACGTTGTGTAAAAAAAAAAAATAAAAAAAAAAAATAGTAATATTCCCAAAACTTGTGGTAAAATATAAAATATTCCATGGACTCACCATGCCTCTTAGCAAACAGCTTGGGGTGTCTACTTTCCAAAATGGGGTCATTTGGGGGGGTTTTGTGGTATCTTGACATTTCAGGGCCTCCTAAACCGTTAGAGGTAGTGAGAAAATGCAATGAAAAATGTACGCCCTTTGAAATTCTGATGGTGGGGATTTGTTTTTGTGGTCCCGTACACAGCTAGGCTCCCAAAAAGTCCCACATATGTGGTATCCCTGTACTCAGGAGAAGCAGCAGAATATATTTTGGGGTGTAATTACACATATACCCATGGCATGTGTGAGCAATATATCATTTCAATGACAACTTTGTGTAAAAAAAAAAAAAAAAAAAAAAAATTTTTAGTCATTTTTCAAACACCTGTGACAAAAAAATGAAATATTCAATGAGCTCAACATGCCTCTCAGAACATTCCTTAGGATGTCTACTTTCCAAAAAGTGGTAGTTTGGGGGGGTTTTGTACTGCCCTGCCATTTTAGCACTTCATGAAATGAGATAGGCAGTCAAAAATTAAAGCTGCGTAAATTTCTGTATTTACACCATAGTTTGTAGACGCTATAACTTTTGCGCAAACCAATAAAAATACGCTCATTGAATTTTTTTTTGTCAAAGACATGTAGCTAAATATATTTTGGCCAAAAAAAAATACATAAATTGAGTATATTGGATATTTTTTAAAAGACAAAGTTGAAAATGTCATTTTTTTGCAAAATTTTCGCTCTTTTTTTATTAATATCGCAAAAAATAAAAAGCGCAGAGGTGATCAAATACCACCAAAAGAAAGCTCTGTTTGTGGGAAAAAAAGGACGTAAATTTCGTTTGGGTACCACATTGCATGACCGCACAATTGTCAGTTAAAGTCACGCAGTGCCGAGTCGTAAAATACCCCCTGGTCGGAATGGGGGTAAAATCTTCCGGGGCTTAAGTGGTTAATAAAACTTTAAACATATCATTAAAATTTATTTTTTTATTAGACTATAGTTATCCAATCTTTTTTTTTTTACTATGTTCTTATATAGCCACTCTCTGCAACTGCTCTAACAGGAAAGTGGAGGTAAAGCCCCGTACACACGTACCGATCATCGGCCGAACGATCGGCCGTCTTTTTGTCCGAGGGTTGTCTTGTCTGTTGAAAAGTGCAAAAGACTGCACACGAATTTTGTCGGCCAACAACAGCCGACTGCAGAAGTGATGCCATGTGATGGTTAACTTTCCGTGTGTTTTTTCTTTTCTGAGCATGCCCAGTCTTGCAAATCTGCTGTCTGTCGGCTGAATTCTGTACTGACTGGCGAACAATCGGCCGTTCTGGCGTTGGCCAACAAAAATTTTAATGCCTGCACGACAGATTCTTTTCGGCCGAAAGTGCGCTGTCAGCTGTCGGAAGCATCATACTAACAAGCCGAAAATCGGCCGATCGTTCGGCGGCCGAACATTTTCGGCTGACAATCGGTACGTGTGTACGGGCCTTAAGTCTATGAACATGAAAGTTAGTATAATGTCTGAATGTGTATATATTTTCTTGCCTTGCTCAGGATTTAAATTGACAATAAATTATATTATTATTTAAAAATAGTCTGTACACATCCACTTCCTAATGGTCTAATAACCTATTTTTCTTTTATGTATTTCTTGTGTTTTTTTTCTCCTTGTCACATCCTCAATGAGCTCCTGAAGCTCTCCTTTTTCCTCTGACTTCTGTTTGTTTGGAACAAGCAATGTATATTGTGACGGATGCAATGTATATTGTGACGGATGCAATTTAAGGCCCCCAACCACATTCACTAACTTGTAAAAAATGGCTGGTCAAACCACACTTTGCTGTCACTGATACGTGACCATGGCCCTCACTGCCTCACCCTGCACAATGATTTTCCAGCTCGCTGGGCCACATTTAAGTGCCAGCAGACAGAGTTCTAGGTCACTGGGTTTGGCTAACTACCCAATTAACACATTTAGCCCCAAATCATCTGCCACTAGATATTTTATGGTAAATATCAAATGTTTACAATAACAATTATGACTTTTAATAAATGTCGGTAAGTCACGCTGTCACCACAGACAGAAATATCCAGAGATTTACCATAGAGTAGTGTACTTCAGAGACAGAAATTCTATCTTGATTCATTAGAGACAGAATTAATGATTTTAAAACATTTTTTTTTTTTTTTAAATGTAGCCAGGTGAAGAAATGGTGTGCGGTATAATCTAAACTGAAGTATTGTTCTTTTAAACACTTTAAGGCTGGCCATACACTATACAATTTTCTTGTTCAACTTTCCTTTAGATTTACCAAAACCATGTAATATAGGGTCAAACCTAAACACTTTCAATTTGTATTCAATCAGGCATGCCCTTGCACTACATAGTTTAAGGTAAATCTAAAGGAAATTGAATAAGAAAATTGTATAGTGTATGGCCAGCCTAAGACCGGAAGGATTTGCCCCCTTCCTGACCAGGCCCTATTTTGCGATTCGGCACTGCGTTACTTTAACGGATAATTGCGCGGCCGTGTGACGCTGTACCCAAACAAAATTTACGTCCTTTTTTCCCCACAAATAGAGCTTTCTTTTGGTGGTATTTGATCACCTGTGCAATTTTAATTTTTTGCGCTATAAAAGAGCGACTATTTTGAAAAAAAAAACAATATTTTTCACATTCTGCTATATGACATTCCCCATAAGAAAAAAATTTTAAATTAAAAAAAATCTAAATTTTTTAACATTTTAGGCCAATTTGTTTCCTGCTACATATTCATATCCTGCTACGTAAAAAAAAAATCGCAATAAGCGTATTTTGATTGGTTTGCGCAAAAGTTATTGCGTCTACTAACTACAGGAAAGAGTTATTTCATTTTTATTGTTTTTTTTTTACTAGTAATGGCGGCGAACTGCGGATTTTTGCGGGACTGCGACATTGCGGCAGACAGATCGGACCCCTAACTGACATTTTTGACGTTACAATATAATAGTATTCAGTGCAGTAAAGCAGTAGAATGGTGGTATCTGCAAAGCAAACTATGGTTAACAATGAAAAACAGTTACAATAAAACATTATAGTATAGCAGTATATTATAAAGTACAGTAAAACAGTAACAATAAAACATCACAGTATAGCAGTAATGATGGACGAACATCGGCCGGGGCGGTTCGTGAACGTCACCTGCAAATTTTCTCAAAAGTTTGCAAACCGCAAGTTCGCGGCGGGCCCCATTGACTTTAATTGGAGGCAAACTTTAAAAACCTTTAGGTCATATTTGCAGCCACAAAAGACGTACTAGCTGTGCACAAATAGTCCCAGCACATGGACAATGTCATAACAGAAGTATTGCAATTGAAAAAGTTGCCCTAATTTTTTTTTTTTTACAGCAAAAAATATATATATATTTTTTTCATAAATCAGCCAGAACTGACAGCAGCCGGTAAATACATTTTCTAATACATATAGGGTCCATTCACACATCTGTAAAATGGGTCCGCATCCATTCCACAATTTGGCGGAACCTTTACAGACCCATTGATTTTCAATTCCAGTCTGAAAAATTAGGCATTCACAGGATAAAGAAGTAAGTGTCGGCCATTCCAGGCCCCAAAAATTAGCCCACATGCGTTTACCTGACAGCTAAGAATGTAGTATTCTGTGGCTGAAGGTACATTAGGCATTCACAGGATACAGAAGTAAGTGTCAAGAAATGGGCAATTTGGGACTTTATATGAGAACTGGCGAGCACTGCACAGTGTCTCCCTGTGAATAGTCAATTGAAAAGCAAGATGGGATAAATGAGGGTGTGTGAAAAACAGCCGATCCCTAGTTTGAAATACTTACCTACCAGTCTGCTAACAAACCAAAATAAACCTGTCTAACAAATAAGTTAAAAGCAGGAGTTTAGTTAACACATATTTGCAAATGCATGCGGAAGCTGCAAGGCCAACGACAAGGCATCCTGCGTTCTTGCAGAACCTAACACTAAATAACACTGCTCAACCTGAGTGTATAAGTGTCTTCACAAAGGGAAGTACATGCTTGCTAATAGATGGATTGGAAACAGATGGGATTGGAGACCGCCCAATGCTCCCCCACCTGCTCCAATCCACGACTGGCAACGAAAAACGCATGGCTGCACAGAAAAGCCATGGGGTGCAAACTAAATGTGATCAGCTGGGAGACACACACCCCCATCCCTTTAGTAAAGATGCCATAGGCAAATCGGGACTTTGAGTGAGACACCCGTCTGTAAAGCAAGCGTCTCCATCCCTAGTAAGATACAAGAAATGGGCAATTTGGGACTTTATATGAGAACTGGCGAGCACTGCACAGTGTCTCCATCCCTGTGAATAGTCAATTGAGAAGCAAGATGGGATAAATGAGGGTGTGTGAAAAACAGCCGATCCCTAGTTTGAAATACTTACCCACCAGTCTGCTAACAAACCAAAATAAACCTGTCTAACAAATAAGTTAAAAGTAGGAGTTTGGTTAACACATATCTGCAAATGCATGCGGAAGCTGCAAGGCCAGCGACAAGGCATCCTGCGTTACTTGCAGAACCTAACACTAAATAACACTGCTCAACCTGAGTGTATAAGTGTCTTCACAAAGGGAAGTACATGCTTGCTAATAGATGGATTGGAAACAGATGGGATTGGAGACCGCCCAATCCTCCCCCACCTGCTCCAATCCACGACTGGCAACGAAAAACGCATGGCTGCACAGAAAAGCCATGGGGTGCAAACTAAATGTGATCAGCTGGGAGACACACACCCCCATCCCTTTAGTAAAGATGCCATAGGCAAATTGGGACTTTGAGTGAGACACCCGCCTGTAAAGCAAGCGTCTCCATCCCTAGTAAGATACAAGAAATGGGCAATTTGGGACTTTATATGAGAACTGGCGAGCACTGCACAGTGTCTCCATCCCTGTGAATAGTCAATTGAAAAGCAAGATGCTTTTCAATTGACAGAAGTAAGTGTCAGTCAGTATTGGCCCCAAAAATTAGCCCTCATGGGTTTACCTGACAGCTAAGAACATAGTATTCTGTGGCTGAAGGTACATTAGGCATTCACAGGATACAGAAGTAAGTGTCAGCCATAAAAGGCCCCAAAAATTGGCCCACATGGTTTTACCTGACAACTAAGAACGTAGTATTCTGTGGCTGAAGGTACATTAGGCATTTGAAGAGACAAGGACTCACTGCTCAAGGCGGTGTAATTGCCTGATGACTCACACAGGTGCATGCCCCGGCTCGCCTCCGTGAAAACTTGATAAAAGAAAAGGAATTGGCAGCACTCCAGGTTGAGTCAAAATCCAGATTTATTGACTGGACATCCAAATTATGACAATCGTGACAAGGTAGACGCGTTTCACACACTGACTGTGTGCTTAATCATTACCTAACGATTGTCATAATTTGGATGTCCAGTCAATAAATCTGAATTTTGTAAGGGGGGATGGGTGCGCTGATAGTGCGTTGAAGCTGCTCCCGGTATTCAGTGCTTTTGAATATAGATAAATGTATATGTGGTGTGGGGTGCGCTAAACAACAAATAAATAATGAATATATAACATATATCTATGTGTGAACCAAATCAACAAAAGTTAATATATATAACATATATCAATCTGTGAAGCCACTGTGAAGCCACTTCTACTGTCTCAGTAGAAGTCCTATGGGAAGAAACCGGTCAGATTAGGAGGCGCACACGTCACACACAACTTGCGGTCCGTGCTGCAGCCGGCCGCAAGCCTTTGCAGGAATTCGTATGCCTATGTTTATGCTGAATACAAGACATCTAATTGTAAGTGCATTATCAACTGTTTTTTGAATAAATCTCAAGGGTAATACACTATTAGCCCTCTTTTTTCCTTTAATACACGGTGGTTTTGTGAGCTTGTAAAGAAGGATGAGGCTGTGTTTCTTGCTGGTACTCGTTGCCATCTAGTGGAGAAAGAAAGGTAGAGCGGTTCTACATCCCACTTCAGGATTTTAAAGAGGAAGCAAGGCGGTGGTTTCACTGAACAAGTGCATACCTATTACCATCTGGTAAGAGGCTAATTCTTGGTGATTTACACGTGGTGTTTGTTCACAAGGAGATTGGATATTTTTTCAGCACAAGAAAATATAGTTGCACCTTATTTATTTCCGTTTGGTAAGGATGAATTTCACTCGGTGGTGGATACACGTATTATTCGGATAGAATACAATTCTACTCACCTGCAAAATATTTATGGACACTTATGAACTTTTATGTTTATGCACCAATGGATTTGCATTATTAATTGGCTTCACAGATTGATATATGTTATATATATTTACTTTTGTTGATTTGGTTCACACATAGATATATGTTATATATTCATTATTTATTTGTTGTTTAGCGCACCCCACACCACATATACATAAATCTGAATTTTGACTCAACCTGGAGTGCTGTACATTAGGCATTCACTGGATACAGAAGTAAGTGTTGGCCAGTATAGGCCCCAAAAATTAGCCCACATGGGTTTACCTGACAACTAAGAACGTAGTATTTGATGGCTGGAGTTACATTAGGCATTCACAGGATAAAGAAGTAAGTGTCGGCCAGTATAGGCCCCAAAAATTAGTCCACATGGGTTTACATGACAGCAAAGAATGTAGTATTTGATGGCTGAAGGTACATTAGGCATTCACAGGATAAAGAAGTAAGTGTTAGCCAGTATTGGCCCCAAAAATTAGCCCACATGGGTTTACCTGACAGCTAAGAACGTAGTATTCTGTGGCTGAAGGTACATTAGACATTCACAGGATACAGAAGTAAGTGTCAACCATTCCAGGCCCCAAAAATTGGCCCACATGGGTTTACCTGACAACTAAGAACGTAGTATTCTGTGGCTAAAGGTACATTAGGCATTCACAGGATACAGAAGTAAGTGTCAGCCAGTATAGGCCCCAAAAATTAGCCCACATGGGTTTACCTGACAGCTAAGAATGTAGTATTTGATGGCTGGAGGTACATTAGGCATTCACAGGATAAAGAAGTAAGTGTCGGCCTGTATAGGCCCCAAAAATTAGTCCACATGGGTTTACCTGACAGCAAAGAATGTAGTATTTGATGGCTGAAGGTACATTAGGCATTCACAGGATAAAGAAGTAAGTGTCGGCCATTCCAGGCCCCAAAAATTAGCCCACATGCGTTTACCTGACAGCTAAGAACGTAGTATTCTGTAGCTGAAGGTACATTAGGCATTCACAGGATAAAGAAGTAAGTGTCGGCCATAAAAGGCCCCAAAAATTAGCCCACATGGGTTTACCTGACAGCTAAGAACGTAGTATTCTGTGGCTGAAGGTACATTAGGCATTCACAGGATACAGAAGTAAGTGTCGGCCAGTATAGGCCCCAAAAATTAGCCCACATGGGTTTACCTGACAGCTAAGAACGTAGTATTCTGTGGCTGAAGGTACATTAGACATTCACAGGATACAGAAGTAAGTGTCAACCATTCCAGGCCCCAAAAATTAGCCCACATGCATTTACCTTACAGCTAAGAACGTAGTATTCTGTGGCTGAAGGTACATTAGGCATTCACAGGATACAGAAGTAAGTGTTAGCCAGTATTGGCCCCAAAAATTAGCCCACATGGGTTTACCTGACAGCTAAGAACGTAGTATTCTGTGGCTGAAGGTACATTAGACATTCACAGGATACAGAAGTAAGTGTCAACCATTCCAGGCCCCAAAAATTGGCCCACATGGGTTTACCTGACAACTAAGAACGTAGTATTCTGTGGCTAAAGGTACATTAGGCATTCACAGGATACAGAAGTAAGTGTCAGCCAGTATAGGCCCCAAAAATTAGCCCACATGGGTTTACCTGACAGCTAAGAATGTAGTATTTGATGGCTGGAGGTACATTAGGCATTCACAGGATAAAGAAGTAAGTGTCGGCCTGTATAGGCCCCAAAAATTAGTCCACATGGGTTTACCTGACAGCAAAGAATGTAGTATTTGATGGCTGAAGGTACATTAGGCATTCACAGGATAAAGAAGTAAGTGTCGGCCATTCCAGGCCCCAAAAATTAGCCCACATGCGTTTACCTGACAGCTAAGAACGTAGTATTCTGTAGCTGAAGGTACATTAGGCATTCACAGGATAAAGAAGTAAGTGTCGGCCATAAAAGGCCCCAAAAATTAGCCCACATGGGTTTACCTGACAGCTAAGAACGTAGTATTCTGTGGCTGAAGGTACATTAGGCATTCACAGGATACAGAAGTAAGTGTCGGCCAGTATAGGCCCCAAAAATTAGCCCACATGGGTTTACCTGACAGCTAAGAACGTAGTATTTGATGGCTGGAGGTACATTGGGCATTCACAGGATAAAGAAGTAAGTGTCGGCCAGTATAGTCCCCAAAAATTAGTCCACAAGGGTTTACCTGACAGCAAAGAATGTAGTATTTGATGGCTGGAGGTACATTAGGCATTCACAGGATAAAGAAGTAAGTGTCGGCCAGTATAGGCCCCAAAAATTAGCCCACATGGGTTTAACTCACAGCAAAGAACGTAGTGTATTTGATGGCTGGAGGTACATTAGGCATTCACACAGTATACAGAAGTAAGTGTTGGCCTGTATAGGCTGCAAAAATTAGCCCACATGGGTTTAACTGACAGCAAAGAACGTAGTGTATTTGATGGCTGGAGGTACATTAGGCATTCGCAGGATACAGAAGTAAGTGTCGGCCTGTATAGGCCCCAAAAATTAGCTCACGTGGGTTTAACTGACAGCAAAGAACGTAGTGTATTTGATGGCTGGAGATACATTAGGCATTCACAGTATACAGAAGTAAGTGTCGGCCTGTATAAGCCCCAAAAATTAGCCCACATGGGTTTAACTGACAGCAAAGAACGTAGTGTATTTGATGGCTGGAAGTACATTAGGCATTCACAGGATACAGAAGTAAGTGTCGGCCTGTATAGGCCCCAAAAATTAGCTCACATGGGTTTAACTGACAACAAAGAACATAGTGTATTTGATGGCTGGAGGTACATTAGGCATTCACAGGATACAGAAGTGCGGCCTGTATAGGCCCCAAAAATTAGCTCACATGGGTTTAAATGACAGCAAAGAACGTAGTGTATTTGATGGCTAGAGGTACATTAGGCATTCACAGTATACAGAAGTAAGTGTCAGCCTGTATAGGCCCCAAAAATTAGTCCACAAGGGTTTAACAGACAGCAAAGAACGTAGTGTATTTGATGGCTGGAGGTACATTAGGCATTCACAGGATACAGAAGTAAGTGTCGGCCTGTATAGGCCCCATAAATTAGCTCACATGGGTTTAACTGACAGCAAAGAATGTAGTGTATTTGATGGCTGGAGGTACATTAGGCATTCACAGGATACAGAAGTAAGTGTCGGCTTGTATAGGCCCCAAAAATTAGCCCACATGGGTTTAACTGACAGCAAAGAACGTAGTGTATTTGATGGCTGGAGGTACATTAGGCATTGACAGAAAAAAATAATTGTTGGCCCTGAAAGGCCCCAAAAATTTGCCATTCAATGGACATGAAATGCCTTTTATGCCGCTGCATGTAGCGAAGCCAAGGACCAGGAATTGCTGTGGGTGGATGGCGGTCTGGCGGATATTTGTGGCCTGGCATGAGGAATTTCAATGAAACATGGTCTACTGGTCACATGTGTTGAATTCCTCAGAGATCCATGCCTCATTCATTTTTATAAATGTGAGGTAGTCTACACTGTCATGAGCTAGGCGAGTGCGCTTATCGGTCACGATCCCCCCCTGCTGCGCTGAACGTCCTTTCGGACAGGACACAGAACGGGGGGGGGGGGAAGCCAACATTTCCATTGCAAATTGTGCAAGCTCTGGCCAGAGGTCAAGTCTGCCCACACAGTAGTCCAGGGGTTCATCACTCCTCAGAGCGTCCACATCGCCTGTTAACCCGATGTAGTCGGACACCTGTCGGTCTAGGCGTTCCTTGTTACTGGATCCAGAGTACAGCTGCCGATGGTTCGGCTGAAAGAAGGATCTCATATCTGAAGTGACCAAGACATCTTCAAACCGCCCTCTTCTTGCAGGCGCTGTTGGATTGCTACCCGCAACTGTCTCTCTGTGACTGGAAATTCCTCTGCCAGCGCACGCAAAAGCAGAATGCAGCATTTCCTGCAGCAAGGCCTGGAAGTGCTGCATTCTGACCGCCCTCTGTGATTGTGGTAACATTTCCGCCATTTTATGTTTGTACCGGGGGTCTAAGTATGTTATCAACCCAGGACTGGTTCTTGGCCTTTATGCATTTTAAACGGGGTCCCCCTTAAAACACTGGAGCATGAAGGCCCCCATTCGCACTAAACTGGAAGCGGTGCAGTGGCCTGCTTCCAGCTCATCATCCAGGATAATGTCGTCCTCGTTCTCCTCCCCCCATCCACGGATAACACCAGGGATCCCAGAAAGGTTTAAAGCATGCTCTTCTTGCTCCTCCTCATCCCCCCCAGCACCATCCTCCTCTGGCTCCTCTTCAGACTCCTGCTGTTGATTTGTTTCAGATGGAGTAGCACTCACTGGGAATTCATCCAACATTGCGACTTCCTCATCTCCCTGCTCCTGCTTCTCGATGGCTTGATCAATGACACGATGCAATGCACGCTCCAGAAAGAAGGCGTAAGGTATGATGTCACTTGTTACATAGTTACATAGTTACATAGTAGGTGAGGTTGAATAAAGACAATAGTCCATCCAGTTCAACCTGTGATTAGGTGTGTGTGGCTGTAATCATCTCTCATACCCCTGAATGTTCTGATCCTTGAGATGCACGTCCAATAGTCTTTTGAAAGCCACCATACTACCCGCAGAAACCACCTCTTGTGGTAGAGAATTCCACAATCTTGTAGCCCTAACAGTAAAGAACCCCCCACGTTGCCTGAGGTTAAAACGCTTCTCCTCTAATCGCATTGTATGCCCCCGAGTCCTCATGCAATCCCTTCGACTAAACAGCTTTTTTTCTAAGCTGAGATCCCCATTGAGATATTTAAAAATTGCTATCATGTCCCCCCTCAGGCGTCTCTTCTCCAGGGAGAATAAATCAAGCGATTGCAGACGCTCTTCATAATCAAGGTCCTCCAATCCCCTAATTAGTTTAGTTGCCCTTCTCTGGACTCTCTCCAGCTCCAACACATCCCTCCTGAGGACTGGCGACCAGAACTGGACAGAATACTCCAGATGCGGTCGGACCAGAGTTTTATAAAGTGGAAGGATTATAGTCTTATCTCTGGAATACATCCCTTTCTTTATGCATGCTAGTATTCTGCTAGCTTTGGCAGCTGCCGCCTGACATTGCATGCTGTTGCCTAGTCTATCATCAACCAAGACTCCCAGATCTTTCTCCATTTTTGATTCCCCCAAGGGTTCCCCTCCTAACGTGTATTGTGCTTTTATGTTTCTAGTCCCCAAGTGCAAAACCTTACACTTCTCTACGTTAAACCTCATTTGCCAAGTCGTTGCCCACTCCGTTATTTTGTCCAGGTCATTCTGTAGTATATCTGCTTCATGCTGTGCGGTTATTGCCCTGCCCAATTTTGTGTCATCTGCAAAAACTGCTATTGAGCTACTGACCCCGACCTCAATGTTGTTTATGAATAAATTGAACAAGGTTGGTCCCAGGACTGAGTCCAGTCTGAGTATGCGCTGTTTATTACCACCCTTTGGACACGCCCTTTAAGCCAGTTCCGTATCCAAAAGCACACCCTGCTGTCGATACCTGCAGACCTTATTTTATAAATTAAGCGCTTATGGGGCACTGTATCAAACGCCTTAGCGAAATCTAGGTACACCACATCCACTGGTCTGCCCCTATCTAGCTCACAGCTCACCTCCTCGTAGAATGCTAATAGATTGGTTTGACAAGAACGCCCATTTGTAAACCCGTGCTGGTTATTACTGATGATGCTGTTGTCTTTAGCAAACTCTACGATATAGTCCCTTATCATCCCCTCCAGAAGTTTACATACTATCGATGTCAAACTGAGAGGCCTATAATTTCCCGGGACATGCCTCTGACCCTTTTTGAATATTGGAATCACGTTAGCTTTCCTCCAATCTCCTGGTACTTCTCCTGTCCTAATACTGTCTGCAAAGATCAGGAACAGTGGTCTGGATATAACCTTACTGAGTTCCTTGAGTACTCTCGGATGCATGCCATCCGGGCCTGGTGATTTGTTTGTGTTAAGTTTATCCAGCCTTTCCCTGATTTCCCCCTCTGTTAGCCATACTGGCAAGTCCTGTGTATTACTACTAACCAAACAGTCATGGTCAGTGTACCCCTCCGTTTCCTGTGTAAATACTGACGAGAAAAAAGCATTCAGCACGGTTGCTTTTTCAGTGTCCTCTGTAACCATCCTCCCATCATCGTTAATTATGTGTGCAATATGCTCTGCCCTAGTTTTTTTGCCATTGATATACTTAAAGAATTTCTTTGGGTTTTTTTTTACTATCCTCCGCTATTTGTCTCTCAAAGTCTATTTTAGCCAATTTTTTTCCCCTAATAAGGTTTTTAACGCTACGGTTTAGCCAGCCAGGTTTGGCTTTGTCTCTTCTAAATTTATTTCCCATAGGAATGCACTGCAAGATGCCTTTGCTTAATATGTTTCTAAAGCATTCCCATTTTTCCTCTGTGGTCAGTGATCCCAAGGTTTGGTCCCAGTTTACCCTTTCCATCAATGAGAACAATTTTGGAAAGTTTGCCCTTCTGAAGTTAAGGGTTCTTATGTTCCCTACTTGCCTTGTTCTATTGTTATTTACACTAAATGTGATCATCCTGTGATCGCTAGAGCCCAGGTTGTCCTTGACTCCTACCTCCGAGATTATGTCTGGGTCATTAGTGATCAATAGATCCAGGACTGCATTTTCTCTAGTCGGAGAGTCCACCAACTGTGACATGTAGTTGTCCTGTAAGGTTTCCGTGAATAGATGGGCCTTCTGTGAGTGTGTAGTCCCCTCTCCCCAGTCAATGTCGGGATAATTGAAGTCCCCCAATATGATGACAGATCCTAGCTTTGCCACTTTACCCAACAGTGCTAAAAATTCCAGCTCTACCTCCTCCCCTTGTTTAGGTGGCCTATAGCAAACCCCCACAATTACTTTTCCCTTTTCTCCTTTCCTAAGGAGTTCTACCCACACGGATTCTAACTCCATACTCATCCCTTCCGTAATGTCACTCCGCTCTATCACCCTTACATTGTTCTTGACGTAGAGACATACCCCTCCCCCTCTTTTTCCGATCCTGTCCTTCCGGTACACCGAATACCCTTGGATATTTGCCAGCCAGTCATGTGAGGGGTCGAACCAAGTCTCCGCTATTCCCACAAGGTCTATGTCCTCTTCATGAACTAACATTTCCAACTCATCTATTTTATTAGCTAGACTCCTGGCATTAGCATATACCCCTCTTAGTTTTACGGACGTTGATTGGTTATGTTTATTCCTGTTCGGTCTGAGGTTTTCCCACACAGACCTGCCGATTGACGTTGTGGACCTACTGTCGCTGCTGACCCTACAACTGCCTTCAGTCTTTTGCTCCCTCCTGACTGACTCTACTTCTGAGCCCACCCCCCCCCCCCCGTGTCCTAGTTTAAAAGCCCCTCCAACTTGGTGGCCATCTTTCTCCCCAAAAGAGCTGTACCGTCCCCATTAAGGTGCAGCCCATCCTTACTAAAGAGCCGGTAGCCGACTGAGAAGTCAGCTCAGTTCTCCAGGAACCCAAACCCCTCCTTCCTACACCAATTCCTCAGCCACTTGTTAAGTTCCCTAATCTCCTTCTGCCTCTCCTGTGTGGCTCGAGGTACAGGCAGTATTTCAGAGAAAACCACCTTGGACTGGAGGTCCTTTTCCTCAATCTAGTACCTAAGTCCCTGAAATCGTTCTTTAGGATCCTCCACCTACCTTTAACTTTGTCATTAGTGCCCACATGCACCATGACCGCTGGGTCATCCCCAGCCCCGCACAACAATCTGTCTGCCAGATCTGCGATATGCCGAACGCGGGCGCCCGGTAGACAACAAACTGTTCGGTTCACAAGATCTTTTTTACAGATTGCCCTCTCTGTCCTCTTGATAATTGAGTCCCCAACTACCACAACCTTTCTAACCTTTCCTGAGTTACGGCCCCCCTTCTTCCTGGAGCCGTCCCTCCCCTGGCAGCTGGGGGAGGGCGCATGCTCCAGCACTGCCACCCCTGAGTTGATATCCCCCTCAACCTGCAACTCGGCAAATATGTTAGGGTGTACCAACTCAGGACTGGCCTCCCTGACTCTCCGCCCACTAACATTCCTAACAGTCACCCAGCTGCTTGCGTCTCCTCTTCTCCTCCCTCCTCTATACTGGCATCCCCAATCCTGTCGGACATTATTACCCACTACTCTATGGGGATAATATTAACGACCTGCTCTTCCTTACCTACACTACCTCTAACTCCCCTGGTACCAAACCTGGGGTACCCACCAGTCACTAGTGTACTAACCAGTCACTAAGATACTCACCAGTCGCAAGGATACTCACCAGTCGCAGGGATACTCACCAGTTGAAGGGATACTCACCAGTCGCAAAGATACTCACCAGTCGCAAGGATACTCCCCAGTCGCAAGGATACTCACCAGTCGCAAAGATACTCACCAGTCGCAAGGATACTCACCAGTCGCAAGCTACTTCACCAGTCGCAAAGATACTCACCAGTCGCAAGGATACTCCCCAGTCGCAAGATACTCACCAGTCGCAAAGCTACTTCACCAGTCGCAAGGATACTCACCAGTCGCAAAGATACTCACCAGTCGCAAAGATACTCACCAGTCGCAAGCTACTTCACCAGTCGCAAGGATACTCACCAGTGCAAGGATACTCCCCAGTCGCAAGCATACTCACCAGTGCAAGGATACTCACCAGTCGCAAGGATACTCACCAGTCGCAAGGATACTCACCCGTCGCAAGATACTCACCAGTCGCAAGGATACTCACCAGTCGCAAAGATACTCACCAGTCGCAAAGATACTCACCAGTCGCAAGGATACTCACCAGTCGCAAAGATACTCACCAGTCGCAAAAATACTCACCAGTCGCAAGGATACTCACCAGTCGCAAGGACACTCACCAGTCGCAAAGATACTTCCAGTCGCAAGGATACTCACCAGTCGCAAGGATACTCACCAGTCGCAAGGATACACACCAGTCGCAAGATACTTACCAGTCGCAAGGATACTCACCAGTCGCAAGATACTCCCAGTCGCAAGGATACTTACCAGACTTCCCAGGTACTCAGTTGCAGAGACAGTCACACAGCAGTCAGTCGCAGCACAGACAAACAGCTATTGATTTCTCACAGAGCTCAGTCACACAGCTTTCCCCCTGTTTGCAGCTGCTGCTTTACTCACAGCTGCTGCCACACACACACACACTGGGAAGGATGTCTCCTCCTCCTACTCACTGGGCACGGACGGTCCTCCTCCTCTTCTTCCAGGCACTAAGGAAGGCGGTTTCCGACCTCCACCACCGCTCTCTGCCTCGGCTCCCGTCCTCCACCGCCGCTCAGTTGCTGGTCCCTGCACGGTGCACCCGCACCCCTTGTGCGGCTTCCCCCGCACGTGTCCCCGCAGCTCCTCTTCCTTCCTCCTCTCTCCCTTGCCGCACGAACACACACTTCCGGTTCCGGTATTGCAGTCGCTGGCAGGTCTTTGCTGCTAATGCAAATCCGTGGGTAAGATATCCAGCCTGGTCCTCCATGCAGAGGGAGCAGTGTCTTGTGGCGCCCTGGACGTGACTGACCAGTTTCGTGATCTCATCGAATGGCCGCAGAAGTCTGCATGCGACCCGCATGAGCAGCCACTGGCGAGGTGAAAAAACCCAAGCTCCCCAGAACCCGTCCTGCCGCAGAGTTCGTACAGGTAGTCGTTAACTGCACGTTTCTGCTGGAGCAGCCTATCAAGCATATGCAACGTTGAGTTCCATCGCATCGGGCAGTCACAAATAAGACGCCTGACAGGCAGGTTGTGGCGCCGCTGAATGTCAGCAAGGCGAGTCATGGCTGTGTAAGATCTTCTGAAATGGCCCGAGATTTTCCTGGCCTGGCGTTTCAGCGCGCTCAGCAGATTGGCACCGATGTTGTACACCACTTTACCAACTGTCTAATTCAGCGGTGTCAGCCACTGATCTGCCTGTGAACGCAAAGCTGAAAGGAGTGCAGGACCAGTGTGGCTCTTGGCTTCCAGGCACAACAGACGCAGCACAGCATGGCAACGTCTCACCTGGCATGTGGAATAAGTTCTGGGGATCTTGGGCGGCGCAGCGGAAGAGATGGTAGCAGCGAAAAAGTAGGAATCAGCCGAGGAGGAGAGGGAGGAGGAGGAGAAGAAGAGGCAGGCCTGCATGCAATTCGTGGCGGTACAACCAAATCTACACGGGTGCCACGGGTTACATGCTTGACAGCCATCAGAAGGTTCACCCAGTGGGCAGTAAAAGTGATATGCCTTCCCTGCCCGTGTTTGCTAGACCATGTGTCTGTGGTCAGATGTATCTTGGCACCAACACTGTGTGCCAGAGATATATTCACTTGCCGCTGAACATGGCCATACAGCTCTGGAATGCCCTTCTGCGAGAAATATTTCCTGCCTGGGACCTTCCATTGTGGTGTTCCAATAGCCACAAATTTACGAAAGGCCTCCGAGTCCACCAGTTGATATGGCAGTAGTTGGCGGGCTATCAGTTCCGACAAGCCAGCAGTCAAACGTTGGGCAAGAGGGTTATCCGGCGTCATCATTTTTTTCCGCTCCAACATTTGGACCACAGAAGCCTGCCTTTTTCCAGAACAACCTGAGGACGGCACGACAAATGTGAGGAGAGAGGAGAAGGAGAAGAAGAGGCTGAATGGTGAGAGCCTGTAGTGTGGCTTTGTGGGTTCTGATGGTGTTGCTCCCACTGGGCTCGGTGATGGGAGTTCAGGTGCCTTCTTAAGGCGGTCGTCCCTAGGTGAGTGTTGGACTTACCGCGACTTATGCGTTGACTGCAAAGGCTGCATATTAAAAAAAGCCCACACTGCGGAGCCATGTGAAGGGCGTCCTGGGATCGTCAGATGTGACTGTAAATGGTTGATGGCTCGCTCCTGATACATTTGCAGTCTGCTTTGTACCTCTTGTGCAATGCAAGTTCTGCCTGCCTCTCCTCCCTGCCTCTCCTCCCTATCTGCCGGTCCGTCTCTCCCTCTGAACTCCCCTCCTCTTCCTTTCTTGTGGCCACCCACGTGATGTCCATAGACACGTCATCATCCACGTCACCTTCCCCATCACTAACATTCGAGATCTCGGAGTAGGCAGCAACAGCGGGGACCAACCTCCTCGGGCTGATCTGGGTACTGTCGTCAGACTGCTGAGTGGCGGCTGTTGCTACCTCCTCTTCCTGATCCGATGCTAACAATGGCTGCGCATCGCAAATGTCTTGTGATGGATCGGAAAATAATTCCAGTGACTCAACCGGAGAGTATGTGGTGGTTGTGTTTGTGGTGGTGTCTTTGGGGGTGCACACAGCAGAGAGTGAAGAGGGTGCAGATAGAGAGGATGAGGAGGGTGCAGAAGAGGAAGGCTGAGTGAGCCACTCAACCAAGTCTGGTGCGTCCTTTGACGTAATCGTACGCGCCTTCCGAAACTTCACACTTTGGCTCCGGCCTACTGCTCCTGCCCTACCCCTACCATCCCTGCGTAAGTGTCTGCCTCTTCCTCTGCCTGTTATGTTTTTAAATTACCCTGCGACAAAAGTCTCTAGAGAATCGCAGTATATCTGGAAAAAGGTATACAGTAAACCCCCGCTTCATCGCGGTTCAGTTTTTCCGGTCCCGGTATATTGCGTTTATTTTGTAATGTTATTTTACTATATAAATCATTAAAAATGAAATATTTTTGTGTTTTCCATAGCTCTTGCTATGTCTCTCAGTATCCTTTATGTGTTTAAATGAGTTTCTAGTGTTTTAAAAGTGTGTTTAAAGACCTTAAAATGCTTTTACACGTACAGTGACAGTAAAAAAAAACATGCCTACAATGCATTTTAATAGGGTTTTTCTATTTCGCGGATTTTTACTTTTCGCGGCTGGGTCCGGAACGTAACCCCCGCAATGGAGGGGGGTTTACTGTATAACACCCCGCTTCAATCTGTGGTATTGGGGGGGCCACAGGTTTATTACACCAGTTCTACAAATAATTGGCCAGTAACTGTTGTCACTGTGTGTAGCACAGTTGAACACAGCAAAAGAGGCCAAATTTTTGCAGGACTAAAATACAATCTTACTGTTAAATAACACCCCACTTCAATATGTGGTATTGGGGGGGGGGCACAGTTTTATCACACCAGTTCTACAAATAATTGGCCATTAACTGTTGACACTGTATGTAGCACAGTTAACACAGCAAAATGTGGCATTGGGGGGCCACTGGTCTATCACACCAGTTGTTCAAAAATTTGGCCAGTGAGTTTGGCACTGTGTGTAGCAGAGTTAACATAGCAAAAGAGGCAATATTGTTGCAGGACACAAATACACTTGTAAAAGTATACTCAGATAACACCCCACTTCAATATGTGGTATTGGGGGGCCATTGGTCATTTACACCAGTTATAATACATTAAAAGTGCTTTTGTCACTGTTTGTAGTATTGCTGCAGCAATGTTCAGTCAGCACACCAGTCACAATGCTGCACAGTGCACAATACAAATCCACTATAATATGCTTTCTATATTACAAAGTATATTATACCGTGGATTACACCTCTATAAAGTGCACTGCACACCTATACTAAATAAATAGCGGCCCTTGAAATGACTTTTGTGGACATTAACAGAGCGATTTGTGTCACTGCCAATCTCTATCTGTCCCTGGAGCACAGAGTGGATACCTGTCCCTAAACTGAAAAGAGACTGTAGTAGACCTATACCGAAATACCAGCCCTGAAAAGGACTTTTGTGGATCTTAACAGAGCTATTTGTGTCTGGCAATCTCTCCCTGATGCATACAGCAGACCTTTCCCTACGCTGACAAAAAGCAGAATGTGAAATGGCCGCCTGCTCTGGTCTATTTATAAGATAGGGGGCATGTCCATGTGCTGAAATGTTTCAGTTGGCTGTCCTGTTCCACCTGACGGCTGTGTGATGGGTCAAAGTTCTCCCCAATGTAAACTAATATGGCCGCAGCGAACAACGCCATGTGTTCGCAAAATTGGCGGGTAGCGAACAAGCAAAATTCGCCGCGAACCGCAAGGTCATCTCTACTCATCACCTTGGTTGAGAAACACTGATGTAAAGGCTTAGACTGTATTTAACCATAACTCTTTAAGCCACACCCAAT
This sequence comes from Pelophylax lessonae, assembly GCF_965119305.1. Taxonomy (NCBI): domain Eukaryota; kingdom Metazoa; phylum Chordata; class Amphibia; order Anura; family Ranidae; genus Pelophylax; species Pelophylax lessonae. Next base: position 114,216,510 of record NC_138778.1, read on the forward strand.
AACCACTTGACGACTGCCCGCAGTACATTTACGCCATTACTTTGTCGTTAAATACCATTGTTATTGTGGGTAGCTAGCCGGAATCCTTTTGTACTCTGAGAGATTCTCTTACAGATAAAAGTGATCCCTGTGGCGCATTCGCCACAAGATCACTTTTAGAGGCGGCAGGAGAGGAGCCTCCCACCGCTTCCCGTCATCTCCAAGCTTACGGGATCTGTTGGTAAGCCCGGAGCCAATCCGATCTGTCGGATGCCTGGGCAGGAAGTCAAGTGAGGGTAAGATAGTCTCCACTTGGCTCTATGCCCTTGGAGGACCAGAGCGATGTCTGACGTCACTTCTGCCTCTCGGCCTTAAAGGTATGATTTATTTTTGCTTTTTAAGAGGAACTAAACTTCCCTCTAATGTTTGTACCTATAGGTAAGCCTATAATAGGTACTGTAAATATCTCCTAAACTTGTACCGTTTAGGAGATATTTACTGTATACTGGGCCAATGACGTAATCGGCGTATGCGCTCTATAGGAACGGCCGCCCGTGCCGTTTCTTCAGAACCCTGTGCTGTGACTTGTGGCTCCCGCAAGCGTGGACCCAGAAGGAAGTCGGGTGAAGATGGATGCGGCCTCCAGTGGGGCTTGCAGGTAAGTGTCACATAATGTGCTAGTGCATGCAAATGTGATGCAAACTAGCACATTATGCCTTTACTTTGCAGGTAAGAAAAAAAAAAAGCAGAGTTTACTTCCTCTTTAAGGGTGAAAGAGAGATCTGAGGTCTTTTTGACCCCAGATCTCTCAATAAAGAGGACATGTCATGCTTATTTCTATTATAAGGGATGTTTACATTCCTTGTAATAAAAATAAAAGTGACCCAAAAAAAATTAAAGGGACAGTGTAAAAGTAAAAGGTTTAATAGGAACTAAAAAAAATTAAAGTGCCTCCGTGCTCCCACGCAGAATCGAACGCATACATAAGTCGCGCCCACATACAGTATGTAAATGGTGTTCAAACCACACAGATTTTTAAGTACTGCAGTTTGTCAACATTCCACGAGCGTGCGCAGTTTTAAAGCATGACATGTTTGGTATCTATTTACTCCGCGTAACATTATATTTCACATTATACAAAAAAATTGGGCTTAATTTCCTGTTTTTTTTTTATTAAAAAAGTGTATTTTTTAAAAAATTGCATTCGAAAGGCCGCTGCGCAAATACGGTGTGACATTTAATATTGCAATGATCGCCATTTTATTCTTTAGGGTTTCTGTTAAAAAAAAATAATATATATATTTGATTGGTTTGCACAAAAGTTATTCCGTTTACTAACTAAGGGAAAGATTTTTGTCCTTTTTGTTGTTTTTTTTTTAACGAGTAATGGCGGCGATCTGCGATTTTTTTTGCGGGACTACGACATTGCGGCGGACAGATCGGACCCTTGACTGAAATTTTTGACACTTTTGGGGGTACCACCAGTGACATTACTAAAGTAATCAGTGCTATACATATGCACTGTTACTGTAAAAATTACACTGGCAGGGAAGGGGTTAACTTTATTGGGGAAGGAGGGGTTAAGTGTGTTCCTAGGGGCGTGTTTCTAACTGTGCAGGGATGTGGCTTTACATGTAACAGCACAGATCAACGGTCCTACATAGCAGGACCGTTAGATCACTGCTGTTATACAGGGAAGAATGACAGGCGGCTTTGTTTACATTAGCCGCCTGCCTTTCTCCCTTCACGGCGGACGATCGCGAGCGTTCACACGCGCGGACTTGTTAGGGAACGAGCCTCCGGGGGGGGGGCGCGCCCGCCCGCTATTGGCTCCCAGGCTAGTGACGTACCCATATGTCACTTTGCCTGGCCGGGGCTGACCGCCGCAGTATATGTACTTGCGGCGGTCGGCAAGTGGTTAATGGCTGTGTGTTGCGTTATTTTGAGGGGACAGCAAATTTACACTGTTATACAAAACTTGCTACAATGTAAAGTAGTGAGTGTGCGGCTTGTATAACATTGTAAATTTGCTGTCCCCTCAAAATAACTCAACACATAGCCATTATGGTCTAAACCGCAGGCAACAAAAGTGAGTACACCCCTAATTGGAAATATCCAAATTGGGCCCAAAGTGTCAATACTTTGTGTGGCCACCATTATTTTCCAGCACTGCCTTAACCCTCTTGGGCATGGAGCTCACCAGAGCTTCACAGGTTACCATCGGAGTCCTCTTCCACTCCTCCATGATGACATCACAGAGCTGGTGGAAGTTAGAGACCTTGTGCTCCTCCACCTTCCGTTTGAAGATGCCCCACAGATGCTCAATAGGGTTTAGGTCTGGAGACATGCTTGGCCAGTCCATCACCTTTACCCTCAGCTTCTTTAGCAAGGTAGTGGTCTTCTTGGAGGTGTGTTTGGGGTCATTATGCTGTTGGAATACTGCCCTGCGGCCCAGTCTCAGAAGGGAGGGGATCATGCTCTGCTTCAGTATGTCACAGTACACGTTGGCATTCATGGTTCCCTCAATAAACTGTAGCTCCCCAGTGCCGGACCATGACACTCCCACCACCATGCTTGACTGTAGGCAAGACACACTTGTCTTTGGTTTGGACTCCTCACCTGGTTCCTGCCACACAAGCTTGACACCATCTGAACCAAATAAGTTTATCTTGGTTTCATCAGACCAAAGGACATGGTTCCAGTAATTCATGTCCTTAGTCTGCTTGTCTTCAGCAAACTGTTTGCGGGTTTTCTTGTGCATCATCTTTAAAAGAGGCTTCCTTCTGGGACGACAGCCATGCAGACCAATTTGATGCAGTGTGTGGCGTATTGTCTGAACACTGACAGGCTTACCTCCCACCCTTTTAACCTTTGCAGCAATGCTGGTAGCACTCATACATCTATTTCCCAAAGACAAACTCTGGATATGAAGCTGAGCACGTGCACTCAACTTCTTTGGTCAACCATGGTGAATCTGAGTGGAACCTGTCCTGTTCAACCGCTGTATGGTCTTAACCACCTTGCTGCAGCTCAGTTTCAGGGTCTTGGCAATCTTCTTATAGCCTAGGCCATCTTTATGTACAGCAACAATTCTTTTTTTCAGACCCTCAGGGAGTTCTTTGCCATGAGGTGCCATGTTGAACTTCCAGTGACCAGTAGGAGAGTGAGAGCGATAACACCAAATTTAACACACCTGCCATTCACACCTGAGACCTTGTGACACTAAAGAGCCACATGACACCGGGGAGGGAAATTTGGCTAATTCGGCCCAATTTGAACATGTTCACCCAGGGGTGTACTCACTTATGTTGCCAGCGTTTTAGACATTAATGGCTGTGTGTTGAGTTATTTTGAGGGGACAGCAAATTTACACTGTTATACAAGCTGTACACTCACTACTTTACATTGTAGCAAAGTGTCATTTCTTCAGTTTTGTAACATAAAAAGGTATAATAAAATATTTACAAAAATGTGAGGGGTGTACTCACTTTTGTGAGATACTGGGCATTATCACAGATAGCTTACGTCTGTAATAGCGCCCACTGGGAGGGGTGAAACGAGTCAACGCAATTTCTGGCTGACGGCAGTACCAACGGTGTCACTTCCGGTAACCTAGTGGAACGCAAATAGGGATGTGCACACCCAAAGCGGCCACAGGATAACCGGACACCTCTGATATACTACTAGCGATTTTACAACTACCAATTTGTAAGTGTATTTCTGCCTTTTATAATAAAACTCTTTAAATGTTATCATGCTATGGAGATCTTTCTCTTCCATCACTTTTGAATACATGTCTACTGGGGATATCTACATTACTTCCTGAAAAGTCCATCTACCGCTGGGGGGGACCAGGAGTTAAAGTGCTCACCAGGATAACAAGTGCCTAATTATACCGGACCCTAAGCCTGAATGACCCATATGCAGTATTGCTAAGGGGTCCACAGAGTCCGGTAAGTGTATTTGAGATTGGGAGTGCACCTTAAACTTATTGCATGCTTTTCAATGGACTGGCACTAATTTGTAGTAGGAAGACAGCACAGAGCACGCTGCACATCTTTTCACTGGATACCTGCTGATTCTGACTTTTTTTTTCTGGATTGGGACATTGTTATACATACACATATGTATTTGGTGGTTACTTTCAGCAGCAGTGCTGCACTATAATTATTTAATTGAGCACATGTTTATATATTTTTTTGGTGTGAGGATTTATTTTGTTCACAGTTACATTCATTTTGATCAGGGGTGGGGAACCTACGTTTCGGGGGCCGTATGCGGCCCCTGAAGTCATCTGGTCCGGCCCCCCATGCAGCTGAGTCTGTGTCTCTCAGCTGATCTGTCAGAATGGAGCCGATGCGTCCTATATAGTTCCTGCTCCGTTATTACAGTCTGAGTGAGTCACAGGCGGAATGATATCAAATCCACTCCGCCTGTGACCAATACAGGAAACATCACCTCTTCCTCCAGTGTGGCGCTGCTACACTTCTCCTAGCCAGCAATACCAGCCAGAGCCAGCAGTACACACAGCAGAACCAGCAGTACACACAGCAGAACCAGCAGTACCAGCCAGAGTCAGCAGTACCTACAGCACAGTACCAGCCAGCAGTACCAGCCTGAGCAAGCAATACCCACAGCAGTACCCGCCTGAGCCAGCAGTACCAGCCAGCAGTACCCACAGCACAGTACCAGCCAGCAGTACCTACAGCACAGTACCAGCCTGAGTCAGCAGTACCCACAGCAGTACCAGCCAGCAGTATCAGCCTGAGCCAGCAGTACCATCCAGCAGTACTCGCAGGCTCAGCACAGTACAAGCCAGCAGTACCAGCCTGAGCCAGCAGTACCCACCAGCAGTACCTGCCAGCAGTTCTTTTCAAAACTTACCACCACAAAAAAGTCGACTGCGCTCCAAACTGACCGACGCAAACCTGGGAAACCTGTTGCGAGTAGCAACATCATCAATACCAGCTAACCTCACACACCTCACCAAAGAGAAGCAGTTGCAGCCATCACATTAGGGGTGAGTTAATTAAATGTTTGACCAAATATAACAGGCTAATTTTTAAGGTGATAATTTTGTACGGCCCCCGAATGGTTTTATAAATACCCAAATGGCCCTTGGCAGAAAAAAGGTTCCCCACCCCTGATTTAGATTCATAAGAATTGGTATCACCCCTTTCTTGCACTGTGTTTTAAATGTTTTTTTCGAATGATCACATTGCGATGAGCAGCTGCAACTAAGGTTTTTTTAGGCTCCATAGCGCAAGAAAAAATAGTTTGTTATATAATTCTGAAAAAAACAATATTTTTCACTTTCTGCTATATAACATAAAAAAAAAAAAATTTAAAATCAAATGTTTTCATCATTTTAGGCCAATTTGTTTTCTGCTACAAATTTTTGGTAAAAAAAAAATCCCAATAAGCGTATTTTGATTGGTGTGCGCAAAAGTTATCGTATCTACAAACTAGGGGAAAGATTTATGTCATTTTTATTTCATTTTTGTTTCTTTTACTAGTAATGGAGGCAATCTCTAATATTTAGCGGGACTGCAACATTGCAGCGGACAGATCGGGCCCCTAACTGACATTTTTGACACTTTTGGGAGGACCAGTGACATTACTACAGTAATCAGTGCTAAAAATATGCACTGTCACTGTATTATTGACACTGGCAGGGAAGGGGTTAACCCAGGAGCAATCAAAGGGTTGAATGTGAGCCTAGGGGGGTGTTTTCTAACTGTGGGGGGATAGGCTTGTGAAATCAATACAGAGACATGTGTTCCTAAATAGGAGGAATACAGTAGCCCTGTGATGATTACTGAGAACAACGGTCTGCTGTGTTTACAACAGCAGACCGATGTTCTCTCTTCACGGGGAGGGATCGCGGCCACCCGCCCCATGGATTGGCTTCCCCGTTGGTGAGTAGGCGCGCATGTGCGCCCCGAGGATCGCTCCTGCGGACTGCTATATAACTGCGATGGCTGGTCGGCAAGTGGTTAATGATGTTGCACTAAGGCTTTTAGCCTCCTGCATGTATAACTCTTTGCTATCCACAGCAGAGTCTGGTAAGCGCTTCTGACTTCCCTTTATGGTGACGGTGGCACCTGCAGTGACATCCTTCTACCTCTGAACATGGATCGCTCTTTTTTAATCTTGATTTGATCACTATTTTAAGGACTTTACACCTTTTTTAACATTCTTCATTGATTGTTGTGATGTTTATGGGCAATATATTGTCTGTATTTTTCACATATAGCACTTTATTTGTTATTTGCACAGAACCATACAGTTGTGATGTAGCACCTTATGTGTTAGAGTATTCTGACACTTTCATTGTTCATAGCGCGGCACTTGTTTTTGGATTTTATTTGTTTAAAGAGGAAATAAACTCTTCCTTTTTTTTTTTCTTTACTTCCCTGCAAAGTAAATGCATAATGTGCTAGTATGCATTGCATACTAGCACATTATGTGACACCTACCTCCAAACAAAGCACTCGTCCCCCCATCCCTCTTCATTCCTGGCCTGCAGACTTCGGCTATGCTACTGGCCGGGAGCCGAGTGATATCGCTCCTGTGCATGCACGCGGGAGCCGCCAGTCACCGCACATGGCTCTGAAGAAACGGCGCGGGCGGGCATGATGTTCAACGGCTGCATTGCAATGTAAATATCTCCTAAACTATGCAAGTTTAGGAGATATTTACAGTACCTATAGGTAAGCCTTATTAAAGGCTTACCTATAGGTAAAAGTCATCAAAGTGGGTTTACAACCACTTTAAAGCGGAGTTCCACCTCCCCCTCCAAAAATTAAAAGTCAGCAGCTACACATACTGTACACATACTGTAGCTGCTGACTTTTAATAGTAGGACACTCACCTGTCCTGGAGTCCAGCGATGTCGGCACCACAGCCGATTGTTGCATCGGCTGTCGGGTGCTGCCGCCGCCATTGCCGGTAAGGGAACCCGCCAGTGAAGCCTTGCGGCTTTGCGGGCGGGTCCCTACTGCGCATGCGCAAAGCGCGCTGCACATTCCTAGTGTTTTGGCGGAGGAGAAGGGGGCTGAGCTTCAGAGGGACTACGCCGCGGCGCCATATCCCGGAAGTGGGGGAGGGTACCTGTCAAAAACAGGTACCCGTTCCCCCCTCCCCCCTGAAAGGTGCCAAATGTGGCACCGGAGGGGGAAGGAAACAAAAGGGCGGAAGTTCCACTTTTGGGTGGAACCCGCTTTAACAATATTGTAGTGCCAGCAGCTCATTCTGCAAACAGTGGCACAGTAATTTAACATGTTTCAAAGCTATCATTTTTCTCTGAAAGGCCTGAAGATGAAATCAGGAGGAGCTGAAAAGCAGTGGGCGGGTCCGCACAGTCATGTGACTGATACAGCACAAACCACTCAGAAGGGAAAAATTATTTCTTGGCATGGATTTTAAAAATAAACTTTACGCCAAAAATATTGATCAATTACAATAAACATCTTTCTGAACACCAATAAACTGTATTTATAAAACCTCTTTGGAATCCCACAACAAACATGGCCGCCGCAGGATCCCCAAGCTTTCCTGACGCACGCACCCCATTGGCTGCGCGCCTGACATCCCGGAAGTGGAGGCGTTGTTCTCTCCGGTGTTCCGCCACGTGCTGAGGTGTTGCAGACAGCGGGGAGAAGTAGTGTTGCGGAGTGAGGTGAGGAGGACGTTGCTCGGTGTTGTATAGAGACACGTGTGTAGTGTTTGAGGATAACTCTGTTGTGTGTTTTCAGAGAACTTTTCTTGTTCATAAACATGGCTGTCCGGGCTTCCTTCGAGAATAACAACGAGATCGGCTGCTTCGCCAAGCTGACAAATACCTACTGCCTGGTGGCGATAGGAGGCTCGGAGAACTTCTACAGGTGAGAGTTCTACACAGGTACAGGTACAGGGACCCCTCCCCCCCCCAATCAGGAATGAATGCTCCTATACACCTCCTGCATGTGTCCTCAGCTGGACTATGGACAGTTCATGGTTAATGAAAGTATAAGTTTAGTTCTGGATAGTGGGGAGGGATTAGAACCCCTGTCAGTGTTTATTGGTGTCTGTGTCACCCTCTCTTTTTGTCCTGTTTACTGGTATCACAGAAAGTAAAAGAAAATCCCACTTTTTGGGTTGTCGGCAGAACAGAAAAAAAGGAAAAGGCACAGGAAGGATTTCCTCTTGCTTCCTGTCATGGCTATGAAACAGGAAGTGAAGTGGAATCTCCCTAGTGGGGCTTACAAGAAAACCTGACACATTATAACCCCCCCCCCCCTACTCTATCAAATATGGGTAAGAAAAACGTTTTTTTTTTCTGCTTTAACCATTTAGGTCTCGGTTCATATGTGTGATGACAGACATCGCATGAGATTCGGAGCGCACTGTTCTGCAAATCACATGCGATGCAAATTCAGCCATGCAGATTGTATGGCTGAATTCATATCGCATTCGGACAAAACTCGCACAGGACCCTTTTTTTTGGGTCTGCGCCAGAATTGGATCGCATGCATTCTGATTCATGTCCGAACTGACAGTTCGCACTGCGATATGCAAACTGATCTTGGGGTGACATTAACTTTGTATTGACACCCCCAGTGATTTCGCAGGGTTCCCACATCACATATATGTGAAACATCACTCTTGGACCGTAAGGTTTTACCCCCTTAAAGCGGAGTTCCACCCTGGGAAAGCTTTTTTTAATAAAAATACCCCCGGGACAGTCGGGGCTAGTACATTCCACAATGGATAGCCTCTGATCTGTCCCGGTTCGCACTTACTTTTTAGAAGAAATACTCACTTTTAAAATGTCTTCTCCAGCGCTGCCATCTCAGGTGTGGGCAGCTTGAAGCCAGCGCGATCCTCTTCTGCGTCCTCTTCGGTCCCACGATGCACTGCACCGGCTCCGCCGTCACTTCCGGGTCTGCAGCGTCATCCCTGCACAGTTTCTGGGCATGCCCAGAAGCTGTTTAGCAAGGTATGACGGCGCCTGAACCGGAACTGACATCGGGGCCGGTGCAGGCGCATTGATTCCTGGGAGCGATGACGTTCAGCTCCCAGGAATCATTGCAAAGCCAGGAAGTGACGGCGCGGGCTGCGAGGGAGGAAGTGAAAGAAAGGTGAGTATTTTTTCTCTGCAATTACAAGGTAAGTAAAAAAAAAAAAAAAAACGTAGCTTCCCGTTTCTTTTTCAGGTGACAAATAGGAAGCGGATGGCCCAAAATCGACTATGTCGATTTTGTGGCCGGAACTCCGCTTTAATAACCAGGCCATTTTTTGCGATGCGACACTGTGTTACTTTAACTGACAATTGCGCAGTCGTGAGCCACTGTACCCATATATAGCAGCCTTTTTTTTACCACAAATAGCGCTTTCTTTTGGTGGTATTTGATCACCTGTGATTTTTATTTTTTGTGCTATGAACAAAAAAGTGACAGTTTTGAATTAAGAACAATATTTTTTACTTTCTGCTATATAAAATTCCCAACTAAAAAAAAACAACAAAAAACTATAAATCAAATTTCTTCATCATTTTAGGCCACTATGAGAATATTCTGCTACAACATTTTTCGTAAAAAGAAGAAAAAAATCCCAAAAAGTGTATTTTGATTGGTTTGCCCAAAAGTTATCGGGTCTACAAACTAGGGGAAGGATTTGTTGTTTTTATTTGTTTTTTACTAGTAATGGCGGCGATATGTGATTTTTAGCGGGACTGCGACATTGCGGCGTACAGAGCGGACACCTAACTGACATTTTTGACACCTTTGAGGGGACCAGTGACATTACTACAGTAATCAGTGCTAAAAATATGCACTGTTACTGTACTGACGCTGGCAGGGAGGAGTTTACACCAGGGGTGGTCAAAGGGTTAAATGTATGCCTAGGGAGTGTTCTAACTGAGGGGGGTGGGCATACAGAATCAAAACAGAGATCTGTGTTCCTAAATAGGAGGAACACAGGAGCCCTGTGTTAAATGCTGACAGAGCAATGGTCTGCTGTGTTTACAATGGCAGACTGTTCTGGGTGCCCGGCAGCAATCGCGGCCCCCGGCCCTGCACATCAGCGTCCCCTCTCGCGAATTGCCACGGGAGTGCAACCCCACACTAGCTTCTGAGGAGCGACGTATGGGTATGGCAATCCGCGCAGCCGAGCCAGCCTGCCGCAGTATATCTGCGGGCGGCAAGTAGTTAAATGTCAGTTGGGCAGTGTGGGATTTTAGTGCCATAAGGTACTATAATGTTGCTGTACGAATAAATATATAGAAGTTTTAAAGCTAAAAATCAATGCGGGTAAAACAAACCAAACAAAACCCAACTTGCCTTTCAAATATGAATGAGGCCAGGTCATCAGTTGTTAGGAAGCCTGAACTATTGACATCCTAGCAACCACAAGCCCTGCGCAGGAAGGTGTCCCATTCCTAACCGTGCCCATCTCTGAGCACTGGTGTCTCTCTATACTCCGAGTTTGTCTTAACTACCTCCAGTTTTCATATCTCTAAACTGGTGATAATTCGTAGCCATAGCAACGGGTTCTCAAAGTGTCAGTAGAGAGAACTATCTAAGGGCTCTTTCACACGGGCGATCCGATCAGATCCACCTGTCAGTTTTTTAGGCGGATCTGATCGGATCCTCCATGCAGCTCTATGGGGCAGTGGATGTCAGCGGAGACACCTCCGCCTACACCCGCTGCCATCCGTATCCGATCCTGTCCGCAGGGCCGCTGTTAGAAATCACGGGGCCCCCTACAACCTACCTGACAGGGCCCCCCCCCCCCCCCCCCCCCGAAATATCAATTCGCTAAAATGCCATGGTCGCAATGGTATGCTGCCATGGCAGAAATTAGAGCCTCGCTACTGGCATGTTTTTTTTTTTTTTGTTGTTTTTTAAATTGCTGAATGGCAATTTCACATTGTGAGATCGCATTGCAACTGTGAGCCAATTATTTGACTTCAAGGTGCAGAGCGACCCTATTGAACTCAATGGGGAGTTTGACAGATGGTACTGCCTGTCAAACTCTGTAGCCTGCGTTAAAAATGCCACAGCTATGAAGTAAAGCATCGCAGCCATGGCATGTACACAGTCCTGTCTGACTATATGATAGCTGGCTTCTGTCGAAGGGGCATGACCAAAAAATGTCTGCCGACCATCTCCCGATCAGTCCTCTCAGCCAATGGCCTGAGAGCGCTGACCAGAGTTTTCTGGTGGGTGGGTGGTCCCCTTGTTAAAACACAATTGAACAGCAGGGGAGATTGCTGTACTGACATTGGGTTGTTAGTACAGCGGCTCTGACCTGAGGTGTAAGGTTTTTTTGTTTAGCCCGCAGGGTTGAACGAAAAAAAAAAAAAAAAACTAGCAGTATATACATTAGGCCGTATTTACACTTGTGTGATGTTTCCTGAATGTGTGAATAAGTGCACAGGTAACGGGCGTTTTGCAGTGCATTTTGGAAATGCACTGCAAATGCGCAAATCACTTGTGGTGTCATTAATTGTTAATGGCACCCCAAATGCAATTATCAGACCTGCGTTTTGTCATGTGGCAAAGCTACATGTCTTAATAGGTACTAGAGCCTCTATGATGTGTTTGTCACACATATGACAGCCCATTCAAGTGATTAGGTTACCTATTTACGAAAAGGAAGAAAAAAAAATGCAAGCAGGAACGTGTGTTACTGCTATGTGAAGTATAAAGTGGGCCTTAAGTGCCGGTTCACACTTATGCGATGCGGGAAGGCTGTGAATTTGCAGCCTGTTCCCGTACACGCACCCCCGGCAGTTCACACTGCCATATGCGATACGCTGGGGGTGTTAATGTAATCTTAACGACACCCCCAGTTTGATCGCATATCGCAGTGCGATCTTGCAGTTCGCACAGGATCGGATTGCACAAGTGTGAACCGCTGTGCGATCCGATCCTGATGCGGCTGCAAAAAAGGGTCCTGTGCGTCTTTGCTGCGGGTGCAGTGCGAATTTAGCCATACAAACTGTATGGCTAAACTCGCACCGCACAGCCGATCGCATGTAATGAAGGAGCAGTGCGCTCCGACATTACATGCGAACCCCGCAGCCGCATCAGTGTGAACCGGCACTAAAAGTGGTATATAGAAAAGGCTGGGTACAGATGTGTACAGTGGCTCCCAGCTCCAGCAGTGCAGTAGCAGCTGCCTGCAGTTCTAGGCTGGGTCCATGCTCAAAAATCCTGAAGTTTCTGTCCCCTTCACTCAAGCAGCAACACCCCCCACCCCCACACTCACCCCCTCCAGCAGAAGAATTGAAGCATCCAAACCCTGGAGGTCATAGTGAAACAGAGCAGTGAGTGCACGATCTGAAGGGAGGTGGAGCTTCCTGCTCATTCATCACACTGACAGCCAGGAGATAACACTGCCGACTACTGACCAGGGGGAGAGATGGAGGGGAGTTTCAGGACCTGGCAGAGACACAAACAATGACTCTGCAGCTGTCTCCTTCTACTTCAGATCTGGACACTTTGCCAGCATGTAGAACCGATCCCTCTGCCAAGCTGCTGGAGGAAGAAAGCTGGCAGTGTTGCAAGTAGATCCACAGGAGTCACATGACAGTACAGTCGGCTCTCCTCTCCTGCAGGTGCCCGGGCCCCTCTTCTGAAGTGACAGAGCTCGGGCCCCCTACAGGAGGGCTGGCTGTACTGGCTTATCAGCGGCCCTGCCTGTCCGTGAAATCTGGACGGATGAAAACCCTATTTTTCCATCCGTTCAGGGATCGGTTGAGAGCGGACAGGCGATCCGTTCTCATCCGATCCCCCATAGAGAACAGCGGGAGCTGTGACACCTCCCTCTCTACACTGCAAGCGGAGACCGAGCTGTCATCCGCCGACTCAGCGTGGATTGGTGGATCAATCCCTGCTGAGCAGCACAGATCCACCTACGGAGGCGGACCGTGTGAAAGAACCCTAACTCTGGACCTTGTCCTTTTTTTGTAGACTTCCCTCACCGTCAGAAATTTTAAACCTCTTCCACTATACAAAAAATGTGTTTTGTCGCTGTATCCTTGAATTCCTTGTGTGCCATTATTTGCTGTTAGAAATTGAAAAAAAAGGGGTGTGGGGAATCTCCCTAATACAGACAGGCAACAATTTAAAAACAGACAGCCGAACCCCTCCCAGCTCTATTTAGGAGTAAAGCCTCGTACACACGCGTCAAAAATTGGCCGGGAATTTTCGGCCAACTTCCGATCGGCCAATTTTCGGCTTGTTAGTATGATGCTTCCGACAACCGACTCCGACTTTTCGGCCCAAAAAAATCTGGTGTGCAGACTATAAAATTTTTGTTGGCCGTCAAAACACGGCCGATTTTTGTGCAATCAGTACAGATTTCGACAGGGAAAAATCTTATGAGCAAGACTAGGCATGCTCAGAGAAGAAAAAACACAAAGAAAGCAAACCAGCACATGACATCACTTCTGAAGTAGAATTTTGTTGGGCGAGAAAATTCGTGTGCAGTCTAGGCACATTCCAACCAACAAAACACAACTCTGGACAAAAGTCGGACAATTGGTCGGCCGATAATCGTTACGTGTGTACGGGGCTTAAGGCTTGGAGTTGATGGGCATGGCTTTAAATGCTGGGGGGGGTTCACGGAGGAGGAGCAGCCAAGAGCATCGATGGGGGACCTCAGAAGCAGAGGTTCAAGGGTCATTCTGTGAAATAGAATTGTGCAGAGCAGGAAAACAGAACAAGTTTATTATTTTAGAAAATAACCTCTTGTATAAGGCGAGTACGACCTGCATGGGAATAGTACAGGTTTGTATGCTATGTATTTTATGTAAAAGTGTTTCTGAAACTCTTGACATATGCATATGGAATCTCAGTTTCTAGTATTTCTCAGACTGGGAGAGGGAGATTAAACAGACAGGCTCTGTAGCAGTAAGCATGCTGACAAAAGTAGAGAGCAGAGTAGTGATTTTTGTTTTCTGCATTCCCTTTCCTTGTTCATGTCAAGGTACAGTGGAAGTGACAGCCCTTGCTATGCATTTTGGCAAGGCTGGATGAATCATAAAGTAGGCTAAACAGTTATTAATCCTATGGCAATAAAACTGTGCCAGTTTCTGTACTGCGTATTTAGCTATTTTCCTAAGCCTTTTGAGCTGAACTCCAGGTAAACTAAAACAATGGGGCTGTGCCTGCACTGTAAGGGTTACTTGCTCCATTTATGCCTAGGGGAAAGTACTTTTAATTTGCTCCTCCTTCAGGCTCCTTGGTGTTGCTAGCCCTGTCCCTGTAGCCTCTTCTTCCCCATGACTAAGGTCCACTGACATCATTGAGACTGATGCAGGGAGCATAGCTCTCCATTGAATGTGAGAATGCTGAGGAACAGACCACCGTCGGAGCATGGAGGAGAGCTCTCCACTGGGGGAGCAGAGGATCAGATAAGAAAAATGCTCTGACCATCCCAGACAGAAAAATGTCATTTACTGGCCCCTTCTTCTGGCTGTCTTAATGCACAGGCACTTGTGCAAACTGTCCAGGGGGCCTAAGTACATGAGGGGCCCTTGAAGTCTCCTCCCCGCAGTGTTCTGCCAACAGTTCCTCGCTTTGTTCTGCTTTGCTACAAGTCCGTTCTGTTTTGTTTCTCAGCAGTCTTCGGTGCTCTCTCCCTCCCAGCCACTGTCCTGTCCTGCTACCTTTCATCCTTACAAAGATCTCTGGCTGTCACACTGTCTCTCTCCAGATCGTTGTTATCCCTCGCTCCCCTCTCCCAGCCCAGCCAATTTGCTGACATTTAGCAGCCCTGCAGACTTACAGCCTCTTCCCTGTCTTTTCCTCTGCAGACACTTCACCTTCATGAAAGTGTCCCAGAAGCTACAAAAACTGCAAATGGCTGCAATCCCCCCACCCTGCACACCCCCCAACACTGTCTCTTTACTAGTCAATGGAGATCACTCCATCTCCCCCACCCTTCCAGCCAGCCCATATGCTTTTTTTTTTTTTTTTTTTTTTTATACTGCGGCTTTTCCATACCAGATGACAGCATTCCCCATGCCCATCCTTTACCATCCCTTGTCCTCCATCTCTTTTCCTCTGTTCACCCTTCATGCCAGCACAAATCCTCCCCCTTTTTTTTTACCCCCATATGGACCAGGATCCCCCAGTTTTACTCCAGTTCTTCTCTACTCACCCCCATCTCATACCCACCCCCACTTGTTTTCCCCCTTATCCCATGGTTCTCCTAGACTCTAGAGGGGGAGATGTCATTCCAGTTGGAGACTTAGCCCAGTGACAGACTGCCAGAATAGTAAGGATCTGTGAGAGCAGCTTCCCTGCACAGCTCTGCTTGAGGCCATATCTGTATAACACATTACTTACAGTACAGTGGTTAGGAGGGTACAGTATAGGGTATCGGCTTACCCTCCCCTTGTACTATACCTACCTAACCACTGTATTGTGCCCTCCTCCCTTCTCCTCTGTACTGTTCTCTGCCCCCCCCATACTGTACTTTCCTGTACCTCTCCTACTGTGCCCCCCTGTACTGTACCCCCTCCCCCTGTACTGTATCTTCCTAACCACTGTACTGTTCCCTCCTGCCCCCCTATAATGCTCCCTCCCTGTCTCTCTCCTACTGTGCCCCCTTATACTGTACCCCTCTGTTCTCCCATATGTTTGTAAGTTAAGTTAAGTTATGTTGTGTTTGTTTCTAATGATTTTTGTCTATTTTTAGTTTTGATATTTTTTTTTAGGGGGGGGCCCTGCCAGGTAGGCTGTACAGGGCCCTGTGATTTCTAACAGCAGCCCTGTAAAGGACCATATCAAACACAGTTCTGTCTTTAATTAAATTTCACACGTGAAAGGCAGCCAGCCTAACATGCAGCTTTATCACTCCTGGAACCAGCAATGAGTCACTCTGTAACCACTCCCTCACTTGCAATTGTATTTCAGCAACATCTGGGGATGCAACTTACACTTGTCATAACATGAAATTTATAATGACAGATTCTGCTATTGGCAAAGTATCCCAGGTAAACGTACCAAGAAATGTGTCAAACCAGGTCAAGGCCCAACTTTGAGTGGGTATGAAACAGCCTGACATGAAGCTGCCAAACATCTCTTAATCAATCCTTATATCTGCCTCCCAATGCAGCAGCACCCTGACCAGGAGAAAGCCAAGCAACACCTTAAGCCAATCAGGCTCTGCTGCCTTGCAGTGATCTCTATTTAACACTTGAAGCTTTCAATCAGGAGAGAGCCAAAAGAGAACCTGTCACTGTTCAGGCAGGTCATAGACCAGACTGCAGCAAAGTCTGCAGAACCTGGCTGTACTGTCATGTCTTGGTAGCTGACCAAAAAGAAACATGAACCTTTTTGCATGTAAACAGCTCACATATTTCTACTTTGTTACCCATTTCCCTGGCATTGTTCAGACGGCAGGGATGGGAACTACAAAGAAAATTAAACTGTTACAAAAATACTTCTCAGACGCCAAAAGAACAATGGATTTGAATGTTTTTAGTCTGCAACAATATCTGCTGAAATGTGAAGTGGAAGTAAAGTAACCACATAACTCAGAGCCCAGGGCCCCGCCTTTATAGTATTACCTTTTGAAAAGCTGGGTAGAGAGAGACAAGGAAAAACTTAACGCAAGCATAAAATGACCAAGTAAATATTTTTATGTTTCAAGGTGGACATGAAAATGGGTAACCGCAGGCTTAAGCCCCCGTTCACATGCAGGTGACGCTACTTCGCACCGCGACTTTGGAGGTCGCGGTGCGAGCAGCGCGCCGTGACCTCGGAGCGGCCGCCACGGACTTCATAACATTGAAGTCTATGGCGGTCGCCCCAAAGAAGCTCCGGACCCTTTTTCTAGGTCAGAGCAACTTGTGTCGCTCCTATTAGAACGGGTCCGCAGCTTCCCTATGGGAGGCGACCTGCGGCGACGGTCGCCTCACAGGTCGCCCTAGTGTGAACCGAGCCTTAGTAAATGCGAATTCCCCAGATGTGTGCGTTTAACACAACATACTTTAAAGCTGCACTCCAAGAAAACAAACACCCTTTCATGCAGTGAAGCTGTTCCCACACTGGAAAGGCAAAATTCTCTTCTCTTATGTTCATTGACTGACACCGCTCCTGATTCTTCTTAACCATTGGGTAATTTTGCCCCTACAGGAGTAGGACACTAGGCAGGAAAAAGCTTGAATACGCCAATGGGAAGTCCCAGGGTGTATAGGCACCCTGGTTTTTTTTTTTTTTTTTTTTTTTTTTTTTTTCTGCCTAGACGGGTGCAAGGACCTAGTCCCTTGCTGGGATCTCTAGTCCTGGCAATTTTTATCCTTCTATGGATTTTTTTCCTATCTGTTATTTTGTTCCTGTGAGAATCTATCAACTGCCGCACTGAGCAACGGCCTGGATAATCTAGATCCAGAGGGTCCCCCCAGTCTGGCCAGCGAGCGTACAGAGACCTCAGCTCCACACTAGGTTGGCCCGCGACATAGCCCCACTGGACGGGTGCTGGCCTGCGAGTTAAACGTCTCGCAAGGACGCATGTGACCAGGCCTTGGCCTGAGTCGCAGCATTCCTCCTGGCCAACAGCCACCCACATCTTGATGGAGCAGTGGTTTGTCAGGAGTGGTGCCCACCCTGTTCCTGGTATGGTGAGTAGCTGTGTCCCCCTCACCCATGGAAAATTTTTTGGGGTGAACGTGGGTCCCCTGAGTCTCCCCCCCCCCCCCCCCCCTTAGCCCTCTAAAAAATTTGGTGGTCACTGTGGGTCTTCAGGTTCCCCCCCCCCCCCCCCCAGTGAGGTTATGAGCTGGCTTTTGCCACATGCTCTTAGGGGGGGCTTGTTGGATTTGCTGCTGACCAGGTTTTTCCTGGTGCACAACTGGGGTTGAGCAGGGTTCCCCTGCTACCCTGGGGGTTGGTGACTAGGGCAGGGATGTCCTCTGGGCTCCCTGCTGCAGTTGTTGGGGGGGTGGTGTTTGCCATCCGTGGGTCCGTGCCTCACGCAGCCGGATCCGGCCCCAAAATTAGGCCGCGGCTTTATGTCCTACTGGTCGGGAGCTATGTGGGGTGGCCCCAGTGAGGGTGGCTAAAGCCACTACCCTCCATTTAGGCTTCCGCCCTCCCCTCTGCTACCCCGGGTGGTCGACTCCGCTGAGGCTTGCGCCCTGGTGGCATCCACATAAATTTAGGCCGTGGCCTACTAGGCTATGCGGCTAGGCTATGCGGCTGTATTGGCCTGCCTCCATTAGGGGGGCAGCCCCAGTGAGCCTGGCTGCTATGAGTGCACTTGCCACTGGGCCTCCACACAAATTGAGGCCGGGGCCTACTAGGCCATGCGGCCAGCTTTGCACCTCCCTTGGAAGCAGTGGCACAGTGGCACTGTGAGGGGCAGTTTAATTTTTGATGACAACCATGCTGCCATTATTGTGGAGGGCACCTACCCTTTTTTTAAGCACTGCTGGGCCATCAGGATACCCTGCCTGCGCGGCCGCAGCGGCCCCCTTTTAAGGCGGCTATCTATTATTGTGTGGGTCTCTATGGAGGGGCTAAGAGGGCAACCCCCCCCCCTTGTTTTTTGCAGGGTCCAGTAAGTGGTCCATTTGTGGACCCTGGGTCGGCATCCACTTGCGGAATCAGTTGGTGGCTCTGATTGTTTTTCTGGGTGACCTTGGTATGTAGCATCCACCCCCTCATCTGTCCATCAGATCTCAATCTGTTTCGGTCACCACGAACGCAAGTCCTCTTACTGGGTCTGCGTCCACGCACCCTGAGTGCTCAGACAGTGGGACTGTTTCCTCAGCTTCACTAGCTGTGCATGAAAAGGTGCTGGTGAATGCACTGATTGCCAGAGCGTGAAATTGTAAACATGGCAGAGATGCTGCGTCGGAGGCGCTGGTTCCTTTGCCAGAACACACCCTCGCCATGGGTCCTCCACTGTGGCGAGGTTGTGTTCCCCTTTCTCGCTTACTTTGGCAACTTTGTCACATAACAGTGGGGTTGTCCAAAACGCACTCTTGTGGTCCCTAAGCTTTTTGCTATGCGGTATCCTTATAAGGATTCCCTGCTTAAAAAGTGGACAGCCCCACCTGTAGTGGACTCGCCGGTTTCCAGGTTAAATAAAGCTACCTAATCCCGATTGAGGAGTCCTTGGCCTTTAAAGATCTGGTTGATATGAGAGCAGAGGTTTTGGTCCGTCGTATGTTTCACTAGGGCTGGTTCGACTTGTATCTACTATTGCCCTCGTGTCGCAAACTTTGACGAGTGGGCTAAACTTTTACCCCTGGGACTTGGAGGGGAAACGGCTTACCCCTGCCTTTTGTGGAGCTGGTGGATCAGTTGATCCAGGGGCTACAGTTTATCTGTGATGCCTCTTTGGATGCGGCTCCTTTGATTTTTAGGCTGTCTGTATCAGCAATGGTCCTTCGGCGTCTTATCTGGCTGACAATGCTGGTCTGCGGACCAGACTTCCAAGAAGGCCTTATCTGATCTCCCCTTTGTGGGGGATCGCCAGTTTGGTGCTTCCTTGAATGACATCATAAGGGTCTCACAGGGGGGAAGAGTACTCTTCTTCCAAAGGCTACCGAGGGCAAGGAGCCCTGTCGTAGACCTGGCCCATTCTTCTTAGCTCATAAGAGGCTTTTTTCGTCCCTCAAAGGATAAAGTCCTTCAGGGCCTTCCCCCGAAGGTTCCAAGAGGACCTGGTCTGGCAAGCCACGAGGGGCTCTTTCAGACCTGCAGACAAGGCTTCCTCTTCATGAAGGGACGCCCTCACCCGTATCTGGGGTAGGAGACATCTTCACTGATTTCCAGATCTGTGAACCTCTCTGGTATAGGTCAAGTGGGTCCACAAAGTAATTTGGTCCGGCTACAAGATCGAGTTTCGGTCTTTTTCTTCAGAAAGGTTCTTCATTTCCAACCTGCAATTGTCCCCAAATCGATTACGGGTTCACTTTGGTGCAGTGCAAGACTTATTTCATGGGGTGATTGTTCCGATTTCGCGGTTTCAGAATGTTTTCAGGGGTTTTACACGAGCCTGTTTACAGTTCCCTTGAAGAAAGGCAAGGTATGTTCAATTCTGGACCTCAAGGCGCTAAACTGCTTTGTGCGGGAACAGAAGTTCTGAGTCCATTTGCAGGGTAGTGGCATCCCTACATCTGGGGAATTTTCGACATCAAGGACACCTTACTTCACATTTCCAATATGCGCCATTTACCAGCTCTTCCTCCGCTTTGCCGTGGGCGAGGAGCATTATCAGTTTGTGGCATTTACCTTTGGTCTCTCCTCCACTCCTCATGTCTTCACAAAGTGTTGGCCTCTGTGCTAGCAATGTTGCGTCAGCAGGGGATCGCAGTACTGTAGTACCTGAACGATCTTCTGCGAGCCGAGTCTTGGACTGCTCTGATGGACACCTTGGAGATTACTCTGTGATCTCTGAGGGAGTTTTGGTTTGATTCTGAACCTTCAGGCCCTGTTCACACCTGAGCGTATTTCAGCTTGTAAACTCAAAACGCCCAACAAGCAAAATCCAATTCAATGGCTCCTGTTCACATTTGAGCGTTTTGTCTCCTTAACCACTTGCCGACTGCCCACAGTATATTTACTGCGGCAGTCAGCCCCTCACAGGCAAAGCGACGTAGGTCTACGTCACTCGCCTGTGAGGCTCTAGGGGGCGAGCGCACGCCGCCGGAGGTGCGCTCTTGCTCGTTCACGGACCCCCCGCCGCGTGTGTGCCCGGCAGACCCGATGTCCGCTGGGCACTCGCGATTGTCCGTTACAGTGGGAGAAAGGCAGGCGGCTAATGTAAACAGCCGCCTGTCATTCTCCCTTATGCAAGAATAGAGATCATATGGTTCTGCTATGCAGAATCGTATAGCTCTGTTCTTACACCACAAGCCACATCCAATCACAGTAAGAAACAAGCCCCTGTGGACACACTTAACCCCTCCTTCTCAAATAGTTAACCCCCTTCCCTGCCAGTGTCATTTTTACAGTAACAGTGCATATGTATAGCACTGATTACTGTAGTAATGTCACTGGTAACCCCAAAAGTGTAAAAAATGTGCGTCAACGGTCTGATCTGTCTGCCGCAATGTCGCAGTCCCGCAAAAAAAAAATCGCAGATCGCCGCCATTACTCGTTAAAAAAAACAAAAAAAAAAACAACAAAAATGACAATCTTCCCTTCGTTAGTAAACGCAATAACTTTTACGCAAACCAATCAAAATACGCTTTTTGCGGATATAGATATAGATATAGATATATATATATATTTTTTTTTTTTTTTTACCAAACATATGTAGCTGAAAACAAATTGGCCTAAAATGTTACATTTTGATTTTTACATTTTTTTTTTTCCCAGGAATTTCATATAAAAAAAAAAAATGTGAAAAATATTGTTTTTTGCAAAATTGTCGCTCTTTTTTTGTTTATAGCGCATGATCAAAAAATCGCACAGGTGATCAAATACCACCAAAAGAAAGCTCTGTTTGTGGGAAAAAAAGGACGTCAAATTTGTTTAGGTACAGCGTCGCACAACCGCGCAATTGTCCGTTAAAGACACGCAGTGCCGAATCGCAAAATAGGCCCTGGTCTGGAAGGGGGTAAAATCTTCCGGGGCTTAAGTGGTTAAGCAAAATGCCTGAAGCTCATAAAAGTATGAGCTTCTTTTTTTGGCTGATTACCAGCGTTTTTGTTAGATGTCAATGCCTGCCTCCAAACACCTGCAAAAAATGCCCAAAACGCTTGAAAACTATACGTGTAAGTATGAATGTAGCCTCAGACATCTGCTCTGGTTCCGTCCAAAAAACTGGACTATCTGGGTGGTTTCGGCCTAAGCCAGAGTGTTGCTTCCTCTGGAAAAACTCCAGAAATTGCAGGAGGCAGTTCAGCTTCTGTTGTCCAGCAAGACGGTCATCCCTCCGAGCTTGCATTCTGGTGCTGGGCCTGACGGTGTCTACCTACAAGGCAGTTCCGTTTTGCACAGTTCCACACGAGATCTCTGCAAAATGAGATTCTGGTGAAATGCAAGAATCCAGTCTCTAGAGGTGGCTTCATTCTCCGGCACTTCAACAGGGAATCTTTCTCCCCCTGTGCTGGGCGGTTGCCACCATGGATGCCAGCCTGTCCAGGTGGGGAGGCATCCTCGGCACAGCTTGTGCTCGGGGGCCTGGACTCGAAGAGTCCAGACTGCCGATCAATGTATTGGAACTCCGAGCGATAAGACTTTGTCTGGATCATTGGACAATTTGTCTTCAGGGGTGTCTGGTACGAATTCAATCAGACAATGCCAAGGCCGTGGCTTATGTTAATCACCATTGGGGCACAAGAAGTGTCCTGGCGGATCGGGAAGTAGCCAGCATTCTAAGGTGGGCAGAACGATTGTTTAAGCCCTCTCTGTTGTACACATTCCATGGAAGGTACAGAGTTTGTGGCATGGTCTCGGGATCCTCTGGCCGACACATAAGTGGCTCCTTCGCTTCAGTATCATCTGATTTATGCCTTTCCCCCCTCTCAAACTTCTGCCAAGACTCCTGTACAGGATTGAGACAGCAAGGGATTCCGGTCTTTCTGGTGTCTCCAGACTAGCCTCGCCGGTCTTGGTACACCGATCTGGTACAGCTAGTCGCTGATGCTCCTTGGAGACTTCCTCTAGGGAAGATCTGCTGTCTCAATGACCAATGTACCATCGTTAGTTGCTGGCTTTAACGGCTTGGCTGTTGAAAGCCAGATGCTGAAGGATAGAGGTTTGTCTGAATCGGGGATTCCTATACTGTTAAAGGTTAGAAAATCTACCATATTTGTTTTCTCACCCCTCCTGTTTAACACTGCTTTGGGACATCCCAATGGTTAAGAAAAATCAGGAGCTGTGTCCGTCATTGAACGAAAGAGAAAATGTGATTTTTGACTTGCCGTAAAATCTTTTTGTCTGGTGTTCTTGACTGACACAGCACCCACCCACCTCTCTGTGGAGTTGGGTTTATTCTGACACTGCTGGTAACAAAACTGAGTGCCTATAGCTGGTTGTGGTTGTGGTTCTGGGACTGCCAATAGGCATAGTCAAACTCTTTCCTGCCTAGTGTCCTACTCCTGTAGGAGGCAGTATAACCCAATGGTTAAAGAATCAGGAGCTGTGTTCGTCAATGAACATCAGAGAAATGGATTTTACAGTAAGTCAAAAATCCCATTATTTACCGGCCTCTACCCCTGCTTTGTCCCCTGACAGATACCTCTGGCACACATGGCAGGATCATAGGTCTCTTCCTCCTGAGGGGAGGCAGAGACACACAGGGCAACATTTCTGTAACTGCCACAGTGCAGCAATCCCTTTCCCTGTCCGGGCCCCCTACAGGAGGACCGGTGGTTTCTCCCCCCCCCCCCCCCCGGACTCTGATTCTGTGTACACCATTTCTCATAAGGGGTAATTTGTAAAACTGTTGAATCAGGCCATAAAGAGTGTAAGTAATGAAAAGCTGAGAGAACCTAGAATTTGAATGAAGGCATTCCTAAGTTCTCTGCAATATTATAGTGTGAAGGGTCCTCTAGGGCAGGGGTCCTCCAGACTTTCTCAAAAAAGGGCCTCTTTACTGTTCCTCAGTCTTGATATGGGCTGGACTGTGGCCAGTGGGATTAGAAAATTCCCTGGTATCATTGGGAGTAGACAATGTCTCAGGCTCGTTGGTCAATGGGAATTAAATTTACTTGGCGCCTGTGGTCAGGAGGAGGAATAGTGTCCCGTCATTGGTGTCGTGGGAGGATCAATTCCTCATCCGGTGGGAAAGCTGGATCATGAAAATTATGAGCAAATGGGCAAAATAAAGATGTAAGATTCTGGTTCTGTCACAGCCTGTCCCACGTAGTGTTTGTAAAGGGTAATTATTTTTAAACAATAAATGTTTTATGCTTTGTTTTGCACAGAGCAGCCCCTATCTTCTAGGGTCCCTACTGGCACTCCCTGCTCCTCCTTCCTGGTGTGTTACCATAGGTAGGCATTTCCTATGGGGACACACCTGTGGGCTTGGCCCTGTTCCCCTGTCACAGTATTTGATTGACAGCAATGGCTCCCACTGTTATCAATATGCCCTGTAAAATGGAATGATCCAAGAGAGCTACTGCTCTTGTGCACTGAATCAAGATTGGGCTCAAGTAGGTATGGGGGGGGGGGGGACTGCACACAGGTGTTTTTACCTTTTTAGCCCCTTTTCACACCAGTGCAATTTGCACTGCCGAATTCATTGCAGCTTGCGACTTCATACAGAATGCAGGTCGCAATAAAATCGGTAAAATGCAGGAACCTTTTTCATAATCGGTTCCATTGCCAGGAATGGGGTGCGACTTGTCATGCAATTGCATGGCAATTCACACTGGTGTGAACGTGGGCTAATTGCATGGAATGCATTAGGGTAAAAAAAATGCAGTAAAACTGCTCTAGGGCAGTTGGCAAGCAGTTAATGTGAAAGGAACTGCAGAGAATAGCTGGTCATTTCAATTGTGTCAAAATAATTCATGGCACCCAGGAGGGTAGTGTGTTTCCAGCCACCTCCTCTCAAAATATTCCCCTGTGTTCAGGATAGAGTGGTAGTAAACTTTTGTGCTTTCTTACATTGCTCAGACTTGACTCAACTTTATTATAGGGTGGCTATATACTTGCAAGGTCTGATGGTTGCACAGGGTTCCTAGCTGCTAATACTACACATTGGAACATTCCCTGGCCAGAAAAGACAACTGGAAGGACTAAAGACATTCTGGAGCAGCAACTTTACTAACTGCAGGAGGCTTTGTGTTCATAATCCAGACAAGCTGACATGTCTTTAGGTATACAAATGTGCACCAAACCATAAAGTGACAGTCCTTCCTAATAGCTTCTGTCTGCACACAGACTCCCTGTTTTGTATGAATGTTTTTAAAATGTGGGGGAAAAAAACTGTGTGTACCCAGCTTTATTCTAACCTTCTCTTTTCTTCCATTGCAGTGTGTTTGAAGGAGAGCTTTCAGAAACAATACCCGTTGTCCATGCATCAATAGCCGGGTGCAGAATTATTGGAAGGATGTGTGTAGGTGGGTATTGTCTGTCTGTATATTAAGGTTTGAGTTGTTGGGGAGGGGATGCAATTCAGTTCCTCTGTGTTTTCTGTTTTAATTTCAGAACATTTGCCATCATATAGGGGTTACACTAAATTCTTAAAGTGCTTAGAATACATACGTTAACCCTTTTAATGGCACATTTTTACCCTTTTTTTTGGAGGGGCACTAATGCTTCATGCATGCCAGGTTGGTAAGTTTTGTCACAGCTAAAATTTGAATGGAATGTGTACCTCATCCCGCCCCTGTTCATCTCAGCAATCGTTTGTTTGAAAGCTATGTCCTTTTAAATTACTTTTTTTTTTTTTTCTGTAAATATTTTGTACAGGTATCCTTAACACTTTTGTTTCCACTGACACTGAGGCTCGGTTCACACTGGGGCGGCACGACTCTGTACTACTTCAGGGGCGACTTGTGCATTCCCATGCACCACGACTTCGGAGCGACTTACATAATGGAAGTCTATGCAAGTCGCTCCGAAGTAGTACAGGACCCTTTTTCTAAGTCGGAGCGACTTGTGTCGTTCCTATTAGAACGGGTCCTGTAGCGGTCAATGGACCGCGAGGGAGCGCGACTTGTCAGGCTGACAAGTCGCCTGACAAGTCGCGCTAGTGTGAATCGAGTCTTATACTATTATTTGTTTAAATTTTTTCATCCCATCTGCCTGCTATGTAGTAGATGTGATTTGTGTTATAAAGCTGGGCAATAACTTCTACGCTTACTTTTTACAAGGTTTTCATGTACAAAATTTGCATTTTAACCACTTAAGGACCAGTCCTATTTCTGACATTTGTTGTTCAACCACATCCCGCCCGCCCTATAGCAAAATGACGGCGGGATTGTGATTGTATTATCCTGACCGAACGTCATATGACGGCGGCAGGATAATACAGCTCTGCGCGCCCGCTCTGGCGTAGGCTCTTTACCATGTGACCAGCCGTGTTCAATCACGGCTTGTCACATAGTAAACAGGAAGAGCCGTTGATCGGCTTTCCTTAGTTCGTGCCTGACAGGCGGCTCCCCTGACGGGGGGGGTCGGCACTGGTAATCAGATCATTGGTTACCAGTGCAGACCCTCGGGGGGGGGGGGGGGGGTGCCACTAGAACCACCAGGGATGCCCACCATGACCCCAGGGATGCCCACTATGGCCACCAGGAATGGCAATCAGGGCTCAGGGAGCCTCCCATTGCCCTCCCTATCAGTGCTGCCCACCAGTGCCCATCATTGCCATCTATCAGTGTCGCCCACCAGTGCCGCCGATTAGTGCCCATCAGTGCCGCCCATCAGTGCCTATCAGTGCTCATCAGTGCAGGAAAAAACTTATTTTTCTCTTACGTCTTCCAACAGTCGCCGCCCACTCACAAGTCTTCACCAATGGGTATTGACCTTTGCTCCGCAGGAGTAGCTAGGCACAAGATTTGTTAATAACAAAAGCTTTTAGCATAGACACACCCCTAGGGGCTGTCCCCTTAGTCAATACCTCCCTGCACCAGCATTCCCAACTCAGTTTGATCTTGCCTAGCTTAGGAGTAGCAGGCTTTCCTGTGCTAGGGCTTCAGTCTCAGCCTTCTACCCTTTTTTTTTTTTTTTATTTTATTTCAAGTATTTTTCTTTTCTTTACTAGCTGTTATTTTGTCAGCTTTAGTTTAGGGATCTTCGGATGAAGATGATCATGTGGAGCTGGGTCTCGGACTGGCCGCCCTGGATCCCAGGGCTGAGGGCCAGATGGATCCCCAGCCTGCCATCGAGCGTTCAGCTACGGTTCGCCCTGGCGCCATGAACGACCCATCCCTGCTCGCTGCAGGGATGCTGCCTGTGAGGTGGCTACCTCACTGGACGCCATTCTGCGGTCTCGTGCTGCAGTCCACAGTGTCCTGGCTGCGGCACTCCCTCATTTTGATAGCGGTTTGTCGCTGGAGACGGCTCCCCACGCCATTCGGGAAAGGGTAAGCACCTTCTGTGTGGGGACCATCTGTGTGGGTGTCAGTCTGTGGCTGTGTGTACCCCCATGTCTGTGTGAAATGCGGGCTCCCTGTCAGATCCCTGTATGGGTTAGCATGCCTTTGTGGGCTGCGAGGGGGACAGACATGCTTGAGCGGCGGCCGCTGTTGCGGCCCGCCATTTTTTTTGCAGAAATGCTATGGACGGCCCTGTCCCTGTACAGCGCTGTGTTTTGGCGCCACTCACCGCCATTTTGGCGGGCCGCGCTCGTTCGAGCACATGTCGGCGCCATTTTCTTGTAGCCTCTATCCCTCAGCCGAGCGGCCATTTTTGCGGAGCCTTCATAGGCTATATAAGTCAGCTGGTTATTGCATCACTTCCTCTTCTCTGGAACAGCGATCGGTGGCAGCAGCCTGTTTGTGCTCTCTCCAGGTTTTTCCTTCATTGTCCTGTCATTCCTTGCTCAGTGTTCTCTATCCCTGCGGGATCGGTGCATATAGTAGTGTACGGTGGGCTGCGCTCGCCGTGGTGTTAAAGGGCCGGTACCTTTTTTTTCCTTTCATTGCTGTGGGCATGGATTCTCAGGATAGCAAGTTTCCCCCTGCCCTGGTGGGGGACCAGGGGGCTGCTGCACCCCCCGAGGGGGCTGATCTGGCCATGGTAGTGGCGTCCTTAGTTTCTCAGATGCATGTGCTGATGGCTGAACGATCCGCAAAAAGGGCCAGGTTATCCATTTCCTCTGATTCAGAGGGCGATGTGGCTGGCGTGCCCTTCTCAGGGTCTCGCTTATCTCTGGACCTTATGGGGTCTGAGGGGGAGGCGGAGGTGGAAGGGGTTGATCTTTCTCCCCCTGGCTCGCCTGAAGAGCTTGCACTCATGGATGAGCTGATTGCCTCCATTAAGGATACGTTGCACCTGGAGGAAGAGCCCACTCCTCCTCCTGCTAGGGTGTCCTCCTTTGGGACGCAAAGAACCCGCAAATCAGCGCAGGTTTTTCCCTGCCCTGCAGAATTTCATCATACTGTTAATGAGCAGTGGCGCAATTTAAAGAAGCCCTTTACAGTGCCGAATAAGTTTAAACTGCTTTATCCGTTTGCGCCCTCCACTGACGAGCGTTGGTGTGTGGCGCCTCAGGTGGATCACGCGGTAGCCGTTTTAAACAAAGCTACTGCGGTTACTACTACTTCTGAGGATACCCCGGTTTTCCGGGACCCTACGGACAGGAGGTTGGAGTCTCTTGCCCGTCATGCCTATATGGTTGCTGGTTCTATGCTAAAACCTATTTTTGCTTCGGTTATGGCGGCCCAGGCGGTTGCCGATTGGACAAAGGTGCTCAGGCGCACCCTGGTGGCTGATTCGGCTCCGCCTACCACGTTGGCTATGGTGGATCAAATCCATCAAGGAGTCATGTACTTGTGTGATGCGGACTTGAATTTAGCTCCTTTGGCTGCACGCCTGTCTAGTGTGGCAGTGCTCAACCGTCGCCTGATATGGCTGAAAAGTTGGGTCGGTCGACCAATCTTCTCGCAAGACGTTGGCGGATTTTCCCTACGTGGGATCTCGCCTTTTTGGCGAGGCTTTGGATACTCTGATTAAAGGAGTTACGGGGGGCAAGAGTACTCTCTTACCCCAGAATCCCAAGCACAAATCTTTCCGTGGCAAACGGAACTCCTCGTTTAGGCCCTCTCAGGGGTCCTTTTGTGCCTTTCGGTCGCAATCCAAGGGCAAGCCCTTCAAAGGCCAAGGCTCCCAGAAGAAGCCGTGGGCGGGTAAGCAAAAATCCGGCCTGTCCGGTTCGGCAACCCACGCCAATTCCGCCTGAAGGGGCGTCCTCACCCGTTTCTGGGGTGGGGGGACGTCTGCGCGGTTTCCTCCAACCTTGGCTGATCCGCATTCAGGACAGATGGGTTCAGGAATCGTTCGATCTGGTTACAAGATCGAATTTCTCTCTCGGCCGGCGGGCAGATTTTTTCCCTCAAATCTTTAGCTGTCTCTGGAGCGCTTGCGGGATCTGCACCTGGCGGTGTGGGCCCAAGGAGTGGTGGTTCCGGTGCCTCACCGGGACAGATTTCGGGGGTTTTACTCCAATCTGTTCACTGTGCCCAGAAAGGAGGGCAAGGTGCGTCCGATTCTGGACTTGAAAGCTCTGAACCGCTTTGTGTGGGTTCGCAAGTTCCGCATGGAATCCCTGCGCTCAGTGGTGGCTGCCCTGAGTCTGGGGGAGTTCATGGCCTCCATCGATCTGAAGGATGCGTACCTACACATCCCTATCTTCGAGGGTCATCAAAGGTACCTTCGATTCGCCATTGCGGAGGACCACTACCAATTTGTGGCGTTACCTTTCGGTCTCGCTTCGGCTCCGTGGGTTTTTACCAAGGTGCTGGCACCGGTCCTGGCCCTGTTACAGGCGCAGGGCATTGCCGTCTTGGGGTACCTAGACGATCTCCTTATAAGGACGAATGCCAGCCAGAGCCTGGTGACCGACCTGTCCACCACGGTGCAGACGCTGCAAGAGTTCGGTTGGACCATAAACGTTCCGAAATCGACTCTGTGTCCTTCGGTTTGCCTTCCCTATTTGGGGATGGTTCTGGACTCTGTTCAGGCGAAGGTTTTCCTACCGGAAGACAAGCTCCGGACGCTTCAGGACGAGGTCAGGTCTCTCAGGGACAACCAAAGCTCGTCCCTCCGGACATGCATGAGTTCGATCCCCTTTGCCCAGTTTCACACGCGGGGTCTCCAGGCGGAGATTCTTGCCAAGTGGGACGGGCGTCCGCAGTCCTTGGATCTGCGGATCTCGTTGAGTCACCGCACCAGAAGGAGTCTTCTGTGGGGGCTCCAGTCCCGACGGTGTCGGGGGGCAAGTCTTTCCGTCCGTTGTGGACGGTAGTCACCACGGATGCCAGTCTGTCGGGCTGGGGTGGTGTCCTGGACGTTCTGTCCGCCCAGGGAACTTGGTCGGAGGAGGAGTCCTCCCTTCCGATCAACTTTCTGGAATTGCGAGCAATAAAGCTTTGCCTTCTGCAATGGTCGGCTTCAGGGCCATCCGGTTCGGGTTCAGACGGACAATGCCACCGCGGTGGCCTACATCAACCATCAAGGGGGCACCAGGAGTGCCCGAGCGGCTCGGGAAGTGGCCGACATTCTGTCTTGGGCCGAGACGCACGTCCCGGCGATAACGTCAGTTCACATTCCGGGGATGGAGAACTGGCAGGCGGATTATCTGAGTCGCCAGAACCTGGACCAGGGGGAATGGTCCCTTCACCCGGATGTCTTCCAGATGTTGTGCGCTAAGTGGGGTTCCCCAGATGTGGACCTGTTCGCGTCTTGTCTAAACAACAAGGTGGAAAGGTTCGTGGCAAGGACGCGCGATCCTCGGGCGGACGCGTTAGTGGCGCCCTGGCATCAGTATCGTCTGATGTATGCCTTTCCACCGATTTAGCTGTTGTCCAGGCTCCTTCGCAGTTTAGCCTCGGAACCGCATACGGTGGTTCTGGTGGCACCGGACTAGCCTCGCCGGTCTTGGTACGCAGACCTCGTCAATCTGGCAGTCGACGCTCCGTGGCGCCTGCCGCTTCGGAAAGACCTTCTGTCTCAAGGGCCGATATTCCATCCTGCTTTACAGTCGCTGGCTTTAACGGCCTGGCTGTTGAAAGCAGGGTCCTGAAGGATAGGGGTCTCTCCCCTGAGGTCATTCCCACTTTGATCAAGGCTAGAAAAGCCTCTTCGGGGAAGATTTACTACCGTACTTGGAAAGCATACTTTGCCTGGTGTGAGTCCAGGGGGTATTCCCCTCGTTCGTACTCGGTGTTGAGAGTGTTGGCTTTCCTCCAAACTGGAGTGGACCAGCGTTTGGCGCTGGCCACGATTAAGGGCCAGATTTCTGCGCTGGCCGTTCTTTTTCAGCGCCCTGTGGCGTCAAACTCGTTGATCCGCACCTTTGTTCAAGGGGTGCGCCATTTGGCCCCTCCACGGAGGGAGCCTTTGCCTCCGTGGGACTTGAACCTGGTTCTGTCCGCGTTCTGTCCGCGTTGCCATTTGGCCCCTCCACGGAGGGAGCCTTTGCCTCCGTGGGACTTGAACCTGGTTCTGTCCGCGTTGCAACATGCTTCCTTTGAAAAGATCAGGGAGATCTCGTTGCCTCTGTTGTCCAAAAAGGTGGCTTTTTTGGTGGCGATCACTTCGGCTCGCAGGGTGTTGGAGCTGGCGGCTTTGTCCTGCAGCTCTCCCTACTTGGTGGTTC
The DNA here is from genome assembly GCF_965119305.1 of Pelophylax lessonae. Lineage (NCBI taxonomy): Eukaryota > Metazoa > Chordata > Amphibia > Anura > Ranidae > Pelophylax > Pelophylax lessonae. Next base: position 114,247,719 of record NC_138778.1, read on the forward strand.
ACAAGGATAAGATGGTCTTGCGACCTTGCGACCTAACCCGTCCTTTCTGCTGAAAGTGATCTTGGATTTTCACCTTAATGAAGAAATTGTCTTGCCTTCGCTCTGCGCGAAGCCGTAACATCCTAAGGAGGTTGCCTTGCATTCCTTGGATGTTGTCCGGGCGATCAGGGTTTACCTGTCGTCCACTAAGCCTTTTCGCAAGTCGGATTCCCTCTTTGTCCTTCCTGAGGGACCTCGGAAGGGCATGGCGGCGTCGGCTGCGACTATCGCCAAATAGATTAGACAAACCATTGTGCAGGCCTATGCCTTGAAGGAGAGGGTTCCTCCCTTCCCTGTGAAAGCGCACTCTACCAGGTCTTTGAGTACATCTTGGGCTTTCCGGCATCAGGCTTCTGTGGCCCAGGTGTGTAAGGCGGCGACTTGGTCGTCCATTCACACCTTCTCAAGGTTTTATAAGGTGGATGTTCAGGCATCGGCCGATGCCTCCTTTGGCCGTAAAGTTCTCAGTGCGGCAGTGCCTTAGGGACCCTTGTTTTTGGGTCCTTGGCTGTTGGGGTGTTTTACCCCTGGGTTACTTGTTTTTCCTGGGTTGTTGCTCCTGTTGAGCACGTTTTCCTGTTGCCCAGTTGGTTCTCTTACTGTGTGTAAGGTTCCTTTCTCTGATGTGGGTACTGTGTTGCTTTTTCTGAGGCTGCGTCTCCCACCCCTCAGGTCTACACTGCTTTGGGACATCCCATTGGTGAAGACTTGAGTGGGCGGCGACTGTCGGAGGACGTAAGAGAAAACTGAATTTTTGTAAAATCTTACAGTAAAATTCCTTTCTCTGAGTCCTCCGACAGTCGCCGCCCCCCGCCCCTCTTGGGGTTTTTTTGTGTACTCTTAATGCTATGCTACCAAACTGAGTTGGGAATGCTGGTGCATGGAGGTATTGACTAAGGGGACAGCCCCTAGGGGTGTGTCTATGCTAAAAGCTTTTATTATTAACAAATCTTGTGCCTAGCTAATCCTGCGGAGCAAAGGTCAATACCCATTGGTGAAGACTTGTGAGAGGGCGGCGACTGTCGGAGGACTCAGAGAAAGGAATTTTACGGTAAGATCTTACAAAAATTCCGTTATTTACAAAATTGTATAACGTAAACAATTTTTTTTTTTTTTTCAAACCTTTTGGTCTTTTTGCTAAATAAAAAAAAAAAAAAAAAGGAAAAAACCCAGAGGTGATCAAATGCCACCAAAAGAAAGCTCTATTTGTGGGGGGAAAATTACATAAATTTGTAGGTACAGTGTTGCATGACTGCGCAATTGTCATTCAAAATGCAATAGCGCTAAAAGGGGAAAATTGGCCTGGGCAGGAAGGGGATGAAAGTGCCCAGTATTGAAGTGGTTAAAAGTTAAAATTAGTATATTTTTTTTTTGCAAGAAAATTACTTGGAACCCCAAACACTTTAGATAGATTTTTTTTTTTTTTTTTTGCAGAGACCCTAGAGAATACAGTAAAGATTGTTTCAATACTTTGTCGCACCATATTTGCACAGCAGTCTTGCAAACAAAAATTTTTTGAATAAAAAAAATAACAGTAAAGTTAGCCCAATTTTGTTATATTGTGAAAGATGTTACGCCCAGTAAACTGATACCTAATTCTTTAAAACTGCGCACGCTCGTGGAATGGAGACAAACTACGGTACTTAACCACTCCCCGACCGCCGCAAGTAAATTTACTGCTGTGGTCAGCCCCGGCCAGGCAAAGTGACGTTAATTAACGTCACTAGCCTGAGCCGCTCTGGTGCGCGCGCTCCCGAGGTCCCGCCGATGACTCGATTGGGTTCAGAACCGATCAGTTAGGTCCAGGCCAATCATTTTTGGCCTGGACCTGTTGATCGGTCCTGCCCAATCAGATCACCCTCTAAGCCTGTGAAATGTAAACACAGGCTTAGAGAAGATGTGCCCTCCCCTCACAACGGTCTTTTTGGATCCAGCGTGAGAGGAGAGCACATCTAACTGTGAGTAATTGCACCAAGCACACCACACACAGCTAGATAGGCACATTTCACCCCCGATCGCCCCCCCCCCGATTAACCCCTACAGTCCCTGACACAACACACACTGTATACAGCATATAGCATTTTCCTATATACCTGTATACGTGTGATTTGTGGTCAGGTGTAGCGCTTGCGACCCCCCCCCCCTTTTCCACTTAAATTACCCCCCCCCCCCCCAACAAAGATTTAACCACTTGATCCCCCCTGACCCCCCCCCCCCTCCTGATCACCGCTAGTTAACCCCTACACCCTCTGTCACATCAGCACTAATACAAACGTAATATACAGTGTTTTTGTATTAGTGTGATTGTGATCAGAATTAGCGCAGGCGACTAAGTTTCTGTCCCAAGAAGGTTTAGGGTCCCCGCCACCCGCCCAATAAAGATTTAACCCCCTGATCACCCCTACACCCCCTGCCATAACACACACCGTATACAGTATATAGCATTTTGCTATATACCCGTATAAGTGTGATTTGTGGTCAGGTGTAACGCTTGCGACCCCCCCCCCCCCCCTTTCCACTTAAATTACCCGCCACCCCCCCCCCAAATAAAGATTTAACCCCCTGATCCCCCCCTGATCACCGCCAGTTAACCCCTACACCCTCTGTCACATCAGCACTAATACAAACGTAATATACAGTGTTTTTGTATTAGTGTGATTGTGATCAGAATTAGTGCAGGCGACTAAGTTTCTGTCCCAAGGAGATTTAGGGTCCCCCCCCCACCCGCCCAATAAAGATTTAACCCCCTGATCCCCCCCTGATCACCCCTACACCCCCTGCCACAACGCACACTGTATACAGTATATAGCATTTTCTATATACCCGTATAAGTGTGACTTGTGACCAGGTTTAGCGCTTGCCACCGTTTTATCCTTAGGATACCCGCCAGCCCCTTCCAATAAAGATTTAACCCCCTGATCCCCCCCTGATCACATCCAGTTAACCCCTTCCCCCCCTGTCACATTGCACACTAATACACACATAATATACTGTTTTTACTGTATTTTGTATTAGTGTGATTGTGACTTAAGTTTGCGCTAGCGAGTTAGTTTCTATCCCAAAGGAGGTTTAAGGTCCCCGCCACCCCCCCCCACCAGATCCCCGGCGCATAGTTAGAAGTAACCCCTTGATTACCACACACACGCACATACACTTCCATTACTAGTATAGTGTTTGAACAGATCAATATCTGATCTGATCAGAACTATAATAGCGCCCCCATAGTTTAGGGTTCCCAAAACGCAGTGTTTGCACGGTCAGCACTGATTCCGGCCAGCACCTGCGTTTAACCCTTTCACCCAGGTAAGTGTAGTAATCAATAGATTACTGTCACTTACAAAAAAACACAACACACAAAACCGCTGTGTTAGCAGAGTCAGGCCTGATCCCTGCTAGCATTAGCAGTTTTTTTGGTAGCGCCTGAAATAGTTCTTGACAACCAGGTGCTTTTATTACCTGTGAGTCAACACCACTGTACAGGTAAATTTAGTTACCAAAATGTCTAAACGTTTGTACAGTGGTGAAGAGGCTTATAGTATGCTGGCCGTGTCATCTGATAGCGATGGGGAAGCTACAATGACCGAATTAGTGTCAGTATACGAACCAGATGACAGCAGCGGCTCCCTGACAGATAGCTCCGACGACAGATGGGTCCCTGTTAGACCCAGGCGTACCCGACCCCATTCTGGAGTTGTTGAGATGTAGGAATTGCAGGGTGCTCGTATGGAGCAGTGTGTGGTTACTAGTGCCGCTCATTTTTCTGGCGACCTGGCAAGCCCCAGCGGCCTAGTACACCCTGGACCTAGTACAACCAGCACTGCAGTAACACCTGGTGACGTGGCGAGTCGCCTAAGTGCAGTTGAAGCTGGTGGGGTGGCTAGCACGAGTAGTGGCCCGCAGCCACCGCGTATTCGAAGACAGGCCCGTAGAGCCCATAGTGCCCTCCCTGATGCACTGGCATATCCCAATTGGCAACCCACTGATTCTACAGCGCCAGTACTTCCCCCATTCACCGCCCAACCTGGAATCCACGTGGAGACAGCTGGTTTTACGCCCCTGAACTTTTTTGAGCTGTTCTTCACGGAAGATCTTTACAGATCTATTGTGGATCAATCAAATTTATATGCACAACAATTCCCCGCCAACCCAAATTCGCCCCTTGCCAGACCATTCGGCTGGAAACCTATAACGGTTCCCGATTTTAAAATCTTTCTGGGCCTTTCCCTCCACATGGGCATAACTAAACAGAGTGAATTGCGGCTATATTGGTCCACTAGCCCAGTTCACCATATGCGCATTGTACTCTGCCTCCATGTCCAGGGCGAGATACGAGCAAATTCTGTGATTTATGCATTTCAGCGACAATGAACTCTGTCGTCCTCGGAGACCCTGAATATGATCGGCTCCACAAAATTCGGCCCCTCATAGACCACTTCAATCAGCGGTTTGCAGCCTTGTTTACCCCCGAACAAGTTGTCTGCGTTGACGAGTCCCTGATTAAATTTACTGGCCGCCTTGCTATGAAACAGTACCTCCCCAGCAAGCGTGCCAAGTACGGGGTCAAACTGTATAAATTGTGTGACAGGGCCACAGGTTATACAGTTAGTTTCCGGGTCTATGAGGGAAAAGATAGCACTGTGGAGCCCCCGAACTGCCCAGACTACATAGGGAGCAGCGGTAAGATTGTTTGGGACTTGGTGTCACCCTTATCTGGAAAGGGGTACCATTTGTACGTGGACAACTTTTATACAAGCGTGCCACTATTTAGTCACCTGCTCTAATTACAAATTGGCGCATGTGGCACCATGCGACCTAATCGCCAGGGCTTCCCCCAACGGCTTGTAAATTCCCGTCTTAGTCGGGGGGGCGAGAGCCTGCTTGAAAACGGACAAATTGCTTGCGGTGAAGTGGAAGGATACACGGGATGTTTATGTTCTGTCCTCCCTTCACGCAGACACGACAGTCCAAATCCCTACGGCAACTGGCGTTATGGAGAAACCCCTCTGTGTCCACGAATATAACCTTGACATGGGAGGGGTGGACCTTAACGACCAGCTTTTGGCGCCGTATTTAGTTGCCCGTAAAGCCAGACGCTGGTACAAAAAAGTGTCTGTTTACCTTTTCCAATTGGCGATGCTGAACGCCTTTGTCCTATACAGGGCGTCAGGACAAACTGGATCCTTCCGGGAATTCCAGGAAGAGATCATCCTTGCCTACCTGTACCCAGGAGGCATGCCTGCCCAACTTCCCCTTCCAGATGCAGTGAGCCGGCTGCATGAGACATTTTCCTTATGTCCTCCCGCGTACCCCTACCCAAAGTAATTTTCTAGTAAAAAAAAAATATTTTTTCATGTAAACAATAAGGCACAGAAAAGGCTTGCTTGGTTTTCAAGTGGTTAGAAGAGTGGGTGATGTGTGGATAAGATTGAGCATAAAATGCCGGGACAGTTCAAACACCCCCCAAATGACCCCTTTTTGAAAAGTAGTCACCCAAAGCTATTTTCTTGGTGAGTCCATGGAGTATTTTTTTTTTTTTTTCTTTTACACAAAGTTATCAATAAATGATATAATGCTCACACATGCCATGGGTATATGTGAAATGACACCCCAAAATACATTCTGCTGCTTCTCCTGAGTACAGGGATACCCCATGTGTGAGACTTTTTGGCAGTCTAGCCGCGTACAGGACCCGGAAAACCAATCTGCACCTTCTGGCTTTCTAAGGGCGTTAAATTTTTGATCTCACTCCTTACTACCTATCACACTTTTGAAGTCCATAAAAAGCCAAGATGGCACAAAACCCCCCAAATGACCCCATTTTGCAAAGTAGACACTCCATTCTATTTGCTGAGAGGCATGGTGAGTATTTTGCAGCTCTCATTTTTTTTTTGGAAAATGAAGAAAAAACAGGAAAATGCATTTTTTCCTCTTTTTTCAATTTCCAAAACTTTGTGACAAAAAGTGAGATCTGCAAAACACTTAACATGCCTCTCTGTAAATAGCTTGGGGTGTCTACTTTCCGAAAGGGGGTCATTTGGGGGGGGGGGGGGGTTGTGCTGTCTTGGCATTTCATGGCCTCCAAAACTGTGATAGGTAGTCAGGAGTGAAATCAACAATTTACGCCCTTGGAAAGCCTGAAGGCGATGATTGGTTTTCGGGGTCCTGTACTCGGCTAGACTGCAAAAAAAGTCTCGCACATGGGGTATCCCTGTACTCAGGAGAAGCAGCAGAATGTATTTTGGGGTGTCATTTCACATATACCCATGGCATGTGTGAGCAATATATCATTTACTGACAACTTTGTGTAAAAAAACAAAAAATATATATATATATTTCCCGGAACTTGTGGCAAAATATAAAATATTCCATGGATTCACCATGCCTCTCAGCAAACAGCTTGGGGTGTCTACTTTCCAAAATGGGGTCATTTGGGGGGGTTTTGTGGTATCTTGACATTTCAGGGCCTCCTAAACCGTTATAGGTAGTGAGAAAATGCAATGAAAAATGTACGCCCTTTGAAATTCTGATGGTGGTGATTTGTTTTGGGGGTCCCGTACACAGCTAGGCTCCCAAAAAGTCTCATATGTGGTATTCCTGTACTCAGGAGAAGCAGCAGAATATATTTTGGGGTGTAATTACACATATACCTATGGCATGTGTGAGCAATATATCATTTCAATGACAACTTTGTGTAAGAAAAAAAAAATTTTTTTTTAGTCATTTTTCAAACACCTGTGACAAAAAAATTAAATATTCAATGAGCTCAACATGCCTCTCAGAACATTCCTTAGGATGTCTACTTTCCAAAAAGTGGTAGTTTGGGGGGGGTTTTGTACTGCCCTGACATTTTAGCACTTCATGAAATGAGATGGGCAGTCAGAAATTAAAGCTGCGTAAATTTCAGTGTTTACACCATAGTTTGTAGACGCTATAACTTTTGCGCAAACCAATAAAAATACGCTCATTGATTTTTTTTTTTTTTTTTTTTTTTTTTGTCAGACATGTAGCTAAATATATTTTGGCCAAAAAAAGATATAAATTGAGTATATTGGATATTTTTTAAAAGACAAAGTTGAAAATGTCATTTTTTTGCAAAATATTCGCTCTTTTTTTATCGCAAAAAATAAAAAGCGCAGAGGCGATCAAATACCACCAAAAGAAAGCTCTGTTTGTGGGAAAAAAAGGACGTAAATTTCGTTTAGGTACAGCATTGCATGACCGCGCAATTATCAGTTAAAGTCACGAAGTGCCAAGTTGAAAAAAGGGGTCTGGTCTTTAAGCTGCAAAATCCTCCGGTGGTAAAGTGGTTAAAAACCCCATAGGCGACGTGTTAATGTTTTTACATGTTACCTGTTTAGAGTTAGAGGAGGTCTAGTGCTAGAATTATTGCTCTCTAACAATTCTGCGAGATCTGGGTTCAAAAAGACCTCCTCTCATATTTACACTTAAAAGCAATAAAAAACAAGAATGTCACTTTACATTTGCCTAAAAAAAAAAAGGGGCCCTTTTAAGGCTGTTAGGCGGAAGTGACGTCTGACCTCCCTCCAGTCATCAAAGGGCATAGAGTTGAGTGGGGGCCATCTTGCCCTCACTCGACTTCCTGCCCATCACTCCACAGGACCATTTCCACTGCTACCGGTGGCTCTGGTAAGCGGGGGAAACGACTGATAGAGGATCACCCACTGTATAAAAAAATACCGGGTTATGACAGCTAGCTTTGCCATAACCACGGTATATAACATCAAAGTAATGACGTATATACAGTGGGAGGTCTAGCAGTGGTTAATGTGTCTGCAAAATCAAAAGTGGCTCTGGAAGCAAAAGGGTTGACACTCCTGCATCATCCAGCATTCCTGGATTAACGCCTCTTTCCTACCAATGTAATTTGAAATTACATAGTCCATTATCATTTGGGACAAAAGTAGTTTCAAGGTGATTTTATCCGTTCTAGTTAACAGCCCCGGAAGATTTTACCCCCCTTCCTGACCAGGCCCCATGTAGCGATTCGGTACTGCGTGACTTTAATGGACAGGGTTCGTACGGTCATTAAAAACCTGGAAAAGTTATGGAATTCTGAGATGACACTTTCCAGGCCTGGAAAGGTCATGGAAAAGTACGATTTTACAAATGTTTTGGAAAAGTCATGGAAATCTGGGGAGGAGCTGGGGGGGGGGGGGGGGAGCGGCGGGCAGCGGCGGGGGGAGCGGATGCTTAAAACTTTTTTATTGCGAATTAATGTATAATTTTATTTTATGCTTGTGCACATTTCCGGGTCCGCAGCAGCCGAGGAGTAGATCATACACCAAGCACCAATCGCGGGGAGGGCCGGGCCACGGTTTGCCTGTATGTGACTGGCCAGCAGCAGCAAACCAATCACAGGCGGCGGAAGCGTCACTGGAGGGCGGGCCGCTGCCTGTGATTGGTTTGCTGCTGCTGGCCAGTCACATACAGGCAAACCGCGGCCCGGCCCTCCCTGCTGCCTGTCATTGGCAGTGTTCCCTTTAAGTTGCGCGCGTGCGCGGATGCGCAGTGTAAATTACGTCCCGCGCAAGCACCTAGTTAGACGGCGCAGCCGCAGACGGGGCGGCAAGGGAGCAGAGCGTGCACCCCGAGAGCACGCCCATTGTGTGACAATAGCGAATGAAAATTCGCTATTGTCATGCGGATCCTCCTCCTGGCCAATCAGGGAGCGGGTCCTCCCGCTTCCTGATTGGCCGAAAGGCCAACTTCATGCCATTGGCCGAGGAGGAGGCGCCGGGACTCGGGAGGACGGAGACGCGGGAAGCCGGGGACTGAAGAGTGACTGTGACTGTCCGTGAGGTAAGTGCACGGGGTCGCGGGGGGGGGGGGGGGGGCCATGTCACGGCTGTTGTTCACTTGCTCGTAATGCAGCACATCCCTTACCCGGGCCGCAATGCCGACTTCCTGCTCCACCAGCATGTTAACGCAGGAGAGAAGCTGGCATCTCTGCATTGATTGGGGGCATTGCTGTGGGCACTCTGCATTTATTGGGGGCAATGCTGTGGGCACTCTGCATTTATTGGGGGCATTGCTGTGGCACTCTGCAATTTATTTGGGGCATTGCTGTGGCACTCTGCAATTTATTTGGGGCATTGCTGTGGGCACTCTGCATTTTTTGGGGGCATTGCTGTGCCACTCTGCAATTTATTGGGGGCATTGCTGTGGGCACTCTGCAATTTATTGGCGGCATTGCTGTGCCACTCTGCAATTTATTGGCGGCATTGCTGTGCCACTCTGCAATTTATTGGGGGCATTGCTGTGGCACTCTGCAATTGATTGGGGGCATTGCTGTGGCACTCTGCAATTGATTGGGGGCATTGCTGTGCACTCTGCAATTTATTGGGGGCATTGCTGTGCACTCTACAATTTATTGGGGGCATTGCTGTGGGCACTCTGCAATTTATTGGGGGCATTGCTGTGGCACTCTGCAATTGGGGGCATTGCTGTGGGCACTCTGCAATGTATTGGGGGCATTGCTGTGCCACTCTGCAATTTATTGGGGGCATTGCTGTGCCACTCTGCAATTTATTGGGGGCATTGCTGTGGGCACTCTGCAATTTATTGGGGGCATTGCTGTGGGCACTCTGCAATTTATTGGGGGCATTGCTGTGGGCACTCTGCAATTTATTGGGGGCATTGCTGTGGCACTCTGCAATTTATTGGGGGCATTGCTGTGGCACTCTGCAATTGATTGGGGGCACGCTGGTCACTCTGCATTGACGTCCCCCCCCCCCCGCTCAGTCTAAAGGTTTGCGCTCATGACTCACTGCCACCTGAACAGCTTTATTTGGGCAAGCAGGAGCACCACTGTTCTTTCTCCCAAAAGTAAGTGCCGCATTTGTGCACCATCAGATCTGTGCCATCCATACCAGTCTGCCTGCACCTCATGACTGTCGCTTGGGCCTTAAAAGATTACTGTGCTGCATTTTGGGTGTGCTGGGTGTGACACATGCTGGGTGTGATATAGATTTTCTTCTTATTTAAAACGTATACATAGACATTTCATGAAACATTAGGTCATGAATATTTACGTGAAGTCATGGAAAAGTCATGGAATTTCATTGGTGAAAATGTGTATGAACCCTGAATGGACAATTGCGCGGTCGTGCCACGCTGTACCCAAATGAAATTGACGTCCTTTTTTTTCCCCCCCACAAAGAGCTTTCTTTTGCGCTATAAACCAAAAAAAGCGTAAATTTTGCAAAAAATATATTTTTCAAAAATATTTTTCACATTTTATGAAATTCCCCAAAATTTAAAAATCAAAATTTTTTAACATTTTAGGCCAATTTGTTTTACTGTAAAACTTACACTGGCAGGGAAGGGGTTAACTTTATTGGTGATGCAGGGGTTAAGTGTGTCCCTAGGGGCGTGCTTCTCACTGTAGATCTTTGTTCTTACACAGGGGAGAATGACAACCGGCTTTTTTTAATTCAGCCACCTGCCTTTCTCCCTCTGCACCGGACGACCGCGAGCGACCCGATGTCCGCCGGTCACACGCGCGGGGATGTGCAGGAGCGCGCCTCCGGCGGCGCGTGCACGCCCCTTAGAGCCTCACAGGCTAGCGACATAGTCCTACGTCGCTTCGCCTGTGAGGGGCTGACTGCCGCAGTAAATTTACTGGGGGCGGTCGGCAAGTGGTTAAGGCAGGAAGTGGTTGTACGATAATTATTGTTGTATGGCCCGGAAATGGGGATACCGCAGAGGGGAAAAAAACCTTTGTTTTAATTGTGGAGATTGGTGTGGGGGGGCAATGATCTACAAGTCAGATTTCAGGAGGTAATTACCAAAGCATTTATCATTTTTTACAAAGTTCTAAAGTCCGGTATCTAAACCCAGGAACAAAAATGTTTTATACTGTAGTCCTTAGATGTGGTGGGCTGCATTAGTTTTCTTTTTCAGGTAAAAAACCTTTTCAGTGAGTGCAGAAAATACCTGTTGATCTTGCCAGAAATGCAGTTGTCTTGTCACTTTGTTTGTGCTTTTAGCACAGCTCAATGTTATTGGTGAACTACTACTCCCCACCCCTTATGGAGATTAAGAAAGTATGTGTGAGTGACAATCATGACTCTCTCCATTGATACAGTGAAGAGTGAGTGTAGCTCTCCAGGGACAGGTAGTGTGCCACCACTTCTATTGGGGGGGGGGGGGGGGGGGGGGTTTAGAAATGCCTCGGGATGCTCAGTAAATTCTTCCCCTATAGGTGTATCAGAAATGTACTGTATATTGAACATGTTAATGGTTTCTGTCTTACCTTGCCATCTTGCTTTTCTTGTATTTTAGGAAATCGTAATGGCCTTCTAGTTCCAAACAACACAACAGACCAGGAGCTCCAAAATATAAGAAACAGTTTGCCAGAATCTGTTCGGATCCAACGAGTGGAGGAGCGGCTGTCCGCCCTAGGGAATGTGATAGCTTGTAATGACTATGTAGCTCTGGTTCACCCTGACCTTGACAGGGTATGTTTTCTGTTTTCACACTCGCTGTCAGGGGAATTAACTAAAATCTTTATGCCAATTATAATCATATGCAGGAATTTGTCAGGAGTGGCATGTGCCACATTAAGCAGATACTTGTTTGGGGTCCATCTGCACCATATGTCTGCTCCTAATTACGAGTACAGAGACAGTTTTGCAAAACTGATGTAGATTTCACCAGGTGTGAGATGTATAGGATGTGAGCTAGCAGTAGACAGCTCGCATTCCTCTCTGCCTGTGCGGGGATTACACTACAGATCAGAGCCTGCAGGATTTACAGTCCTCTGCCTCCTACATTCTGAGTTGAGTTGGAATGGGCAGACAGATTGGAGCATGCGGCTCCAGCTCTGTTCCCCGCCCTGTGTTTTCTGTCACACAACAAAGAATTGACCACTTCTAATTAACTTAGGCAGGCCATGGGCGGTGCGTATTTCTTTCCAGCAGCCACAGGTTGCTGGAAAGAAATTTGCACGATTACCCCAGTGCTGACCGAGGAATCCCTCCTGCCGAACCATTAGCAGGGGGGGGGGGGGGTGATTATTGCTGGCGGCTATAACAGCCACTAGCAATAATCGCAAGTAACTCCAGCAGGTTAGTTGTACCCAAGTTGGTACATTTAGCCTGCCCATACACAGTTCGAATCTCAGCCACTTCTTTCTGAACTGGTCGAGATTTTAACCGTCTATGGCCAGCCTAGCAAAGGGACTTGCGCCACTTTTGTTACAAGCAACATCTGCTCCTTTTTTTTTTTTTTTCTGCTTGCACCACTTATTAATTTCACCCTTTTTTACGTCTAATTATAAAAATATAAAATCATTTCTGCCACTTTACCTGAATGGCAAGATTTTTTCTGACCATATAGTATAGTATAGCCTTTAAAGCTGAACACCACCCAAAATCTTCTTGTACAATGCACTTGCTGTTACAAATTTTTTATTTTTTTTTATTTTTGCTTTTCTGCATGGTTTATGCTTTGCACATGATCACTAATATTATAGATGGGGATGTTTGTGGAGTATAAGGAGGTCTTGTAATGCACAATACTAGATAATTGAATTCTCACCTTTGCACACTCTCTTCTGAGCTGCTATGGAACATATGACAACATCTCATTATTCTGTGCTTGACTATGACAGCCAGTCACTAGGCCTGAGCCCATTATGAAGTCTGTAAGCTCTGACGCTATGACACAATGCTTACACAGGGTTAGGACAGCAGAGGAATAAGCGGTGAGGTAGGGAAGTTAAGTGGGCAGGGGGTTGGCCTCTAAGGAGGCTCCTGTCCCATTGTTCATGCTGGACTAAGTGATAGTTAATAGAATGGCGCAAAGACCATTCTATTCAGTAACTTATGGCTGCCCTTCAGCCCTTTTTCTTTGGCAGTTTAGTAACATTAATGAAAGATAATATTGGTCAAGGTCACAGGTCTTTGCCCAGTGCTATGAAGGTCTGTATACACATTGAGGGGAATTTATAAAAACTGAAGCAGACAGAATCTGAAGCACCTGTGCATGGCAACCAATCAGAATATATCTTCAGCTTGTTCAGTTAATCTTTGAAAATGAATCTGAAGCAATTGGCAAAACAGCCAATCAACATCTGTATATCCCAGTTTTGATAAATTCCCCTCATTGTACTTGCCAACATTATTCCTGTGTTGCATGTCTCGATTTATGCTACAAACCCTGTTTTATCAATTAATCTATTTGGTATGGGCAGGAGATGATATGCCATTTTATGTTCCAGGAGACGGAAGAGATTTTGGCAGATGTGCTGAAAGTAGAGGTATTTAGACAGACTGTTGCTGGCCAAGTGCTGGTTGGGAGTTACTGTTCTTTCAGCAATCAAGGAGGCTTGGTGCATCCTAAAACATCAATAGAAGACCAAGATGAGCTGTCCTCTCTTCTCCAGGTCCCCCTTGTGGTGAGTTACATAATTAAAAATCTATACCAATTTATGGCTCAGAGGGTTTTCCCCACCTGTCTTCCAGGATAATATTTAGAGAGATAACTCCACCTACCCTGATGCAGACACATAAGCGATTTCCCCCACTCAGTGTTTAATGGTGTGTGGGTTTTTTTTTTTTTTTCATTTGGTTTTCTGCAAAATGATCAAACATCTGTCCAATATAGCATTAAAAAGGACTCTGCTACTCCATTGCTGGAGCATTCAGCCCTTAGTGGAGAACTCTGCTAAACAGAGCATGCTCCCCAGAACACACGATGTATGAACTTCATAAATGTGACTGGTGAGATTTGCACTCAGAAGTTAATCCCTAGTATTCTGGTCACCAGTGAGTTCTACACCCCAGCCCACACAAGACAATACCAATGAGCATCAATGAGCTTTGGGCGTGTTCAGATCCTAGTCCAAACCTGCGTGAGTGAACCAGTCAGCGAACGCTGTATTGGGCCAATCGTCTACAGAGGAGGTGTTTCCTTCCCCCCCACAGCCGCACATGTATGTGCAGCTATAGGATGAGTGCCTCAGCCACTGATACAAAAACAGCTTACGGACTCTCACAGTTTTCAGACTAGGACCCCTGCCAGTGAGTTCCACTGAATCCCAGCACACATAGGTCATTTATAGTATCCATATTACTAGTGGGATCTGCAGCTAATTACACACACAGCTCACTTACCAGTATTTGTCACCAGTGTGATCCACACTTTTGCACCTAGGGAAAGTGAAATCCATGACCCAGCTTCTCCATGTCACCAGTGAGACGTGCCCTCCAGTATTCACATTAGCAGTGTATGTGTGTTAACCACTTATTGTCCAGTCTTCAGTGTATGTGCTTTAACCCACACTGAGTGCAGTGCACTTACATAGAGCGACCTGCAACTCTTCAAACTCCCAGCACCCGGGTCCCTCTTTACTATTGTAGCAGACCCAATCAAAGGGAAGAAATCCACAATGACAGAGTTAGAAAAAAAATCTTCCACTATGCCCAGGAAGGGTCTGACCTATTGATTCTATGCCTGATTGAGGCTAGTCCCCAGTTGCCTCTGTCTTGGGAATTCAGAGTTTTATTACCTTGCAGAGTTACCCAAGACAATACACTACAGACTTGGAGGAAGTGTATGTTTGTGTTTGCTGTTTATGCTGCCTTACAGAAGGGATTTAGTCATTCCAGCACAGCCGGAGAGCGCTGGGAATGCATGCTGAGGTAGCGTAGCATGTCTCTTCTGCAATAAAGAGCTTCCTCAGGTTTTTTTAATCTGCCTAAAAATTTCTTTAATATAGGGTGATTTTTTTTTTATCTTCCAAGTGCTACTTTTTGTGAACAGTTTAAAACTATTGTGTGTGACTGGAAAGTTGGTTTGGCACTTGGTAGTCTTTAGTTGAAAATGCTGTTTTTAATCTTCTATTTTTATGCATTTAAATACTAAAGTAATCTTGTCTCCTGGCAGGCTGGAACAGTGAATCGAGGTAGTGAAGTCATTGCAGCAGGAATGGTTGTCAATGACTGGTGTGCGTTCTGTGGCCTAGACACAACAAGTACAGAGCTGTCAGTAATAGAAAGTGTATTCAAACTAAGTGATGCCCAGCCAAGCACTATTGCTACCAGTATGAGAGACTCCCTCATTGACAGGTATGTTAATGTTTTTTTGTGCAGTCTACAAATGGTTTCATGTCTCTTATGTTACTGCAAGAGTTAAACCTGTAATGGTGAAGTACCTCATCATAGCAGCTTTTGCTCTTTCAACAAAGCTTTTCTTTTTCAAGGTAACAAAGCAGCACTTTTTTCTGACAGGAGAAACAACTGGTCAGGTATCAAAAGAAAGCAGTTTCTATCTTTTTAAGGTCAAGGGGAAAAATTATTTTAAAGCACAACTTCAGCTGGAACTTTTTGAAACCATGCTGAGGAGATTTTATTATGGTTTTTGCTGAGGGACAGGGAATCCCACATTATTGTACAATGTCTGTGCGTGCCTGTTGAAGAGATCTCACTTCTGTATGGTTACAGGACAGTAACTTTGGTGAAATCTCCCTGACGGAAACATGGACGGCAGCAGAAACCTGGTAGAGGTTATAATTATTCCCACTAATAAAAAGAAAAAAACTTTGGGGTTCTAATCCCAGCATGTGCCAATCTAGGGATGGGGAAAATAAAGGTAGGCCACCCATCACATGGATTCAGTGTACTGACACAGGTGCATGGGCTAGGGTGTAAAATTAAGGCCATGGCAAACTGCAATCTTTTCTTGCAAGCAACAGGATGACTAAAAGCTGCAAGGAACATACCTACTTCCAGTTTTTGCTGGTCTGATGAGAGCCTTGTCCTTCCCTTCGTTGATGGAAACACTACAAAATGTTCTACACAAAGGAAGCTGGCATGCAAGGGACTCAGTCTCGTATTGTACAAACACAAAAATAAATCATTGTCCAAGGGACTTTAATGAGTAACAACCCAACACAAAAAAAATAAATATGTATATAAAATATACAAAACCATTTTATTACTCTAAACCACCAGTGTAACATACATTTAAAAACAGTAATGTACAATTGCCAACTGTGGAGAATACAAAAGTAGACAACATAGGAGCAATTAAAGTAAGAAGCTTTCCATCAAAAATTGAATCTGTGCTGAATGTATTTCAACGTGTTTCACAAGATCAAAGCTCGCTTCCTCAGGAGAAGCACAAAAGGAAATCTAAAAAAACAAATCGGACACAAAAAAACCCCTCTGAATTCAGACTTACATTAAGGATACTTGCGAAATATCTTCACCATTACATATTATGCCCATGGAAAATCACAAACATTGAAAATATCTTCTCAATGCGACTTCAGTCATGCCGGACAGAGCCAACCAGAGGTCAATTTATTTCCCCCCAGGAGTTGTTGGGGGGGGGATCAGTTGGTGAACTCCCTGCCTCATAGACCTAGACATATGCCGGTTTTCGGTAATTCGATATATCGCGGTATTGCATAGCCACGGTATTGTTATTGTGGCATTTTTAAAATACCGAGTTTCTCTGTCAAGTCTGCCTAACTTGTGAATTGATACATTTCAGTGAGCTGGATGACTCATTCACTCACACAGCTAACCCCTTTCAGCATTAAGTCTCCTAACTATAAACAAAAATGATTACATTGTATCTTTTCCTTCCCTCTGCCAGGGAGAAAGGAAGTTTAACCTCTTAAAGACTGGATCTTTTTCTGACACTTGTTGCTTGCAAGTTAAAATCAGTTTTTTTTTTTGCTAGAAAAGTACTTAGAACCCCCAAACATTTTATATATTTTTTTAGCAGAGACCCTACAGAATAAAATGGCGATTGTTGTAATATTTTATGTCACACTGTATTTGCGCAGCAGTCTTTCAAACGCAATGATTAGACTTTAATGAATAAAAAAAAAAAAAAAACGTAACAGTAAAGTTATCCCAATTTTTTTTTTTTTTTTGTTACACAGATAATCGTGAGAGAATCGTGATCTTTATTCCAAGCTAAAAAATCGTGATTCTCATTTTGGCCAGAATCGTGCAGCTCTAATAAATAAATATATATATATATATATATATATATATATATATATATATATATATATATATATATATATATATATACACACACGCATAGCAGCCCACATTACATTATTATATAGCCATCAAGCAGTGTCTACAAAAAATGCAGAAAGCTTGCCAGAGCAGGAACTGCAGGTTAGTCGCATGGTGCAAAAGCAGGATGGATTTCAAGGCCACTGAATTTTAAAAAATGCTGCATGCACCTTTTTTTTCTGCGGAAAATGAGGGCATAGCAGCCCGTTCAAATCAATGGGCTGCTATGCCTGTGCAAATGTGGGCCGCCAACCCGCATACATGTGAACCACCAACCCGCATACATGTGAACCAGGCCTAAAGCAATAGTAAAGTCATTTATAAACAACACCTCCTTCAGGTTTAACCACTTCTTGACCACAAGGATTTGCCCTCTTAATGACCAGGCCATCGGATCGGAGCCGAGCACCAGGACCAGTTATCACCAGTTAGGCCAGACACTGCTTGATGACCTATTTTAGGCCTGGTTCACAGAGTCTGTACTGACTGACTATATAATAATGTGCATAAGTGAACCAAAGCCCCTAAATTCAGCAATGAAATTGAAGTGAGGTGGAAATTTAATAATTTAAATTTAATAATAGAATACCGTGATAATACCGTATACCGTGGCAAAACCTTAATCAATTAATCGCAGCATGAAAATCTGATACCGTCACAAGCCTACATAGACCCCAGTTGGAACCAATAGAAGGTCTATGGAAATAACCTGAATGAATCACAGGGCCAAAATGTGGGGGTAGAAAAAGGAAAAATTTATTGGAGGACCAAAACGTATGGGTCCATAAGTGAACACAAACGAAACCAAAAATCGAAACAATGTGCATGGTAGAACTGAATGCTAAAGTGAAACGTGAAAACGGAGACGCAAACATGCATGATGAAAGAAGCAAAAGGATTGTCTCAATCGGCCATATGGGGTGCTACCATAGTGGAAATGAGGAATGTTTACCTGGCGTGCCGCTAGAAAGAGAACATCACAGCCAAGCCTGTAGATCCAGTAAGCAGAATAATAGTGGTGACCGAGGAGTGCACCCTGGGCTAAATAGCCCCAGCATTAAAGTGGCCCCTCCCCTCCAGTATACTAGTGGCAGGAATCCGCCATGGGGCTCAAAAGGGGAAGGACAAAGTCATCCAAATGGCGAGGCCGGTGGAAGCCGTGACGGCACGGGGTGGCGTTCAACTGGAAAGACCAGCCACGTCCTCGTGGTATCGGTGCATGTGCAGAACAACACGAAGGAGACGGCGCACAAGTACACAGCACGGAGATCTGCTGCAATACTTCGCTGCTCCTGCACTTGTGCGGTGACCTCGGGAAGTACCAGAGCATCTCAGCATTTCTCCATGCTGTGTACATGTGCGCCGTCACCACGGGGGCTACTGGTATACTGGAGGGGAGGGGCCACTTCAATGCTGGGGCTATTTAGCAGAAAGAACAGTGTAGCTGAAATGAAATATCCCCAAAAGTATATGTGACATAGAAAAAAAAAAAAGGGAGTGAATACAACACATTGGAGGACCAAAACACATTTTGGGTCCATAAGTGAGCAAAAAACAAAAATCCAATGTGCATGGTAGAACTAAATGCTAAAGTGAAATGTGAAAACATAGAGAAGCAAACATTCAGTATCTCACAAGTGAGTACGCCCCTCACATTTTTGTAAATATTTTATTATATCTTTTCATGTGACAACACTGAAGAAATGACTTTGCTACAATGTAAAGTAGTGAGTGTACAGCTTGTATAACAGTGCAAATTTGCTGTCCCCTCAAAATAACTCAACACAAAGCCATTACTATCTAACCACTGGCCACAAAAGTGAGTACTGGAGGGGCCACTTCAATGCTTATTGTGTGCACATCATTCACGCCTGTGTTCACTTATATGGCCATTTGGGCTATATTTTATATAAAGGCTTTGCAAGATCACAGTGCACCATGCACTGCATGATCACCCCTATTCACTCTGTTCCTGATTGGGATATAATTGGGTGTTCTTTCTGCAGTGGGGAATTTTTTTTCCTTTTTTCTACCCCCACATTTTGGCCCTGTGATTCCATTCTAGGATTCCCATTGACCTTAAATTGTCAAGCAGACTAGTGTCCTTGTAAGATTCCTCTCTTATTCCTGTTCTGGTGGCTATTTAGAATTTTGGTTATATCCTTACCTTTGTTCCCAGTGACATTGGACAGTAATTGCAACCATACTAAGGGTTTTAACACGCTCTATTCAAATAAAAAGATAAAGTTCTGCCTTTTAGTTATAACTTTAACCAGTTTGATGCAAGACGTTTCCTAACATTCTTTACTCTTCCGGTTAGCAGAAGCAAGTTTAAGTCCCCATGCACACTGGGTGTTGTGCCCTGGTGCATGAGACTCTGGCCATTAGGTGTGAGCTGAAAGCCACAGGCGCTGGCAGCTTGAAAATCCTGAGCAGTTGACTTCTTGCATTCTGAGCATTTGTCCTTGGGTGCTTATGACCTAGATGTTAGCACTTGGTGCAGCTGTCCAGCCACAGCAGCTTTCAGCCTCTCATAGTTTTACAGGCAGCTGGAAGTGGGGCTGGATTGTGTCTGCGCTTTCTGCCTGCACCTAAATGCCCAGAGTGCATGAGGCTTAAGCTGTGCCAACATGCCTTGTGTAAACTTGAAACACTTGTTCACGTCAAAATGTTCCAGATGCATGAAAATCTTATTGGTTATTCAAGCAGGACATCTTTCCTTGTGTACAAATTGGTTAAAACTGCTAAGATAGAGATCCATGTCAGTGGGAGCTGTGGTGGGCTGATGATTGAACCGCTCCTTTGATTGTCAAAGGCTTCATTTATGCTGCCACTCCTGTGTTTAGCTTTTCTAAATGCAGAAGTCATTCTGGAAATGTGTGAACAATTTTTTGACTCCCAGATCATTTCAGTCTGTGTATAGACACATTCAGAGGTGTTTACATGCATTTAGAATGTCTGGAGCCTGGAATACACCATTTTATTTTCTGTAAATGCAGCTAAACTGACTGCATCTGAACGCAGATAAACAGTGTGAATAGCACAATTGAAAAATCATTACATGCATTTATTTGCCCTCTCAAAGCTAGTTCACCAAATTTTCTGTGTTCTGGGTGCGTTTTTGCATATGCAATTTTAATGCGTACCAGTTCATTTTTCTGGGGTTTTTATTTTTTTATTTTGACACTTGAGAAAATTTCTCTTAACATCTGAGCAGCGTTAAACCCAATTTAATTTTGTTCTGGGTGCCGGATGGGGAGGTCTGATAATGTTGCTAGTACACAGTGCTATAGAGGAGGCTAAATACTTTTTTATACAGCGCTCCCAGACGCTGCATGTTGTTGAAGTAAAGAGTTTGAACCAGCCAACACACACTAGGTTAAAACATGGAGGTCAGCTTTAATACAGATTGCCTGCTCGTGTTTAGTTTGCAACGTAGCAGGTGGTGAAAGGGTCTTTTTAAGACTACTTTTTGACTAAATCCTCACCATAAGAGCCGGTTCTCACTCCGACTAAGTCGCCTGACAAGTAGCTCCCAATGCTGTGCAATGGAACCGTTCTAATTGGAGCGACTCAAGTCGCTCCAACTTAGAAAAGGTTCCTGCACTATTTTTGGCCGAAGTCGGAGCGACTTGCATTGACTTCTATTATGAGAAGTTGTTTGCAAGCCGCGATGAAGTTGCGCTGCAAGGGCGACTTCAAAGTCGGGGCGACTGAGTTGGATTAGTGTGAACCGGCTCTTAACCACTTTACCACCGGAGGATTTTGCTGTCTTGCGTCCAGGCCACTTTTTGCGATTCGGCGCTGTGCGGCTTTAACTGACAATTGCGTGGTCGTGCGACGCCGTACTCAAACTAAATTTCCATCCTTTTTTCCCACAGAGCTTTTTTTTGGTGGTATTTGATCACCTGTGCGATCTTTACTTTTTGTGCTATAAACAAAAAAAGAGCGTTTATTTTGAAAAAATAACAATATTTTTAACATTTTTTTTATATGAAATTCCTCCCAAAAAAATGTAAATCAAATTTTTTTTAAATTTTTGGCCAATTTGTTTTCTGTTACCTATGTTTGGTAAAAAAAATAAGCGTATTTTGATTGGTTTGCGCAAAAGTTATTGCGTTTTACTAAGGGAAAGATTTCTGTAATTTTTGGTGTTTAACGCGTAATGGCGGCGATCTGCGTT
Source organism: Pelophylax lessonae (assembly GCF_965119305.1). Lineage (NCBI taxonomy): Eukaryota > Metazoa > Chordata > Amphibia > Anura > Ranidae > Pelophylax > Pelophylax lessonae. Next base: position 114,269,004 of record NC_138778.1, read on the forward strand.
TTTTTTTTTTTTTTTTTTTTTTTTGCGGGACTGCGACATTGCGGCGGACAGATCGGACCCTTGACTGACATTTTTGACACTTTTGGGGGTACCAGTGACATTACTGAAGTAATCAGTGCTATATATATATATGCACTGTTACTGTAAAAATGACACTGGCAGGGAAAGGGTTAATTTTATTGGAGAGGGAGGGGTTAATGTATGCCTGGTGCTTACTAACGTGTGGGGTGTGGGGTGTGGGGGGGGGGAGAGGAGGTGACTGAGTGACACAAGGACAGATCGCATGTTCAGCTATGCTGAACACTGCAATCTGTCACTCCTTGTCACTGAGGAGATCCGCCCGCTCTGTTGACAAAAGCGGGCGGATCTCCAAACTAGATTCCCCGACGATCGGGGAAGAGCAGCGGCGATCGCCTCTGCTCCTCCCCTGGCCCGACTCCCGCTGTGACTGAAAACAGCCGGAGCGAGCCTCCGGCGGCGCGCGGCGCCCACAAGGGGCGGAGTCCAGCGACTTAGGTCTACGGCGCTGGACGATAACGAGCCACATTGCTGCAGTAGCAGTGTTAAAATGGTTAAGGTACTGCTATTGTAGCAAAAAGCCCCCTACCCAGTGCCTCTGACTGCTGTATTAACCCAACTTCTGAGGCATGAGCAGAGCAGATATGCAGTGCAGCATCCTTCCACTATGTCTGAATATTATCCTGTGCAGGGATATGTGCCTGATTACTAATAGACTGGAGACAGATGTGCCAGCTTTTTGCAGTATGTTATGGAAATTGGTTGTTTAGTTTTATCTTCTTACAAAATGTTAGAGAAACTAGAATGTTTTGTGAGGTTACCTTTTTGTGCTTCTCATATTTTTTAGTGATATTTAGAATATATTATTTATATTAGACATTGGGGTTGTCCTACTAAAAGCAAATGGGCTTTTTTTTCCCCTTGGGTTAGTGAAAGTTTACCCTGCAAAGCAAACCCAGTCACAATCAAGGAAAAGAAAAAACGTATTTCTCTGATGTTCATTGACGGACACAGCTCCTGATCTTAACCATTGGGTTATACTGCCCCTTAACAGGAGTAGGATACTAGGCAGAAAAACTCTGGCTACGCCTATGTGCAGTCCCAGGGGGGGTATACTCCCTCTCTGCTATAGGAACCCATTTTTTTTTCTGCCTAGTCAGAAGTAAAGATCTAGTTCCTTGCTGGGATCTCTGGTCCTGGTAATTTTTTCTTTTTAGATATAATTTTTTTTTTCGTGTGAGATCGACAATCAAACGGCAGAACTGGGTGACGAGCTATATAATCTAGATCCAGTGGTCACCCTAATCTGGCCAGCGAGCATGTGCAGACCTCAACTGCACACTAGGTCGGCCGAAACATAGCCCCACCAGACTGGGCTGGCCTGCGATTTAAACGCCTACGAGGTCTCATACAAACAGGTCTCAGGCTGAGTCGCAGCGTTCCTCCTGGCCTACACCCCCCATTTTGATGACGAGGAGGTTCTGTCTGGAGGGGTGGCCACCTGGTTCCTGGTATGGTGGAGGGTTTTGGGGTGGCTAGGGGGCCTTGCCCGGGCCTATCCTTGAGGCCTTGAGATCCCTCCTGGGAGCCTCGTGGTGCTGCCATTTTATTGTAGCCTGTGTCCTCGGTGCCATGTTTGTGTAGTCCAGTGGCCATTTTGCTGTGGTTTGCCATTGAAAATAGCAGCAGTCATGACAGTGGAGCCCTCTGTGTGGCGAATTCGGTGGTAGGAGCCCCTAATCTCCTGGTTCTGACTCCTGGTTTATTTAATTTATGGATCGCTGCTCGTGCAGTGCAGATTCTTCTGGTGGCTGCGGTGCAACTTAAAGTTGGAGGACGCTGCGACGGAGGCTCAGGTTCCCTTTGGCACTCACAAGCCATCCAGAGCGGCAAAGGAGTTCCCTTTCTCCTATTTTTATAGCATTCACTGAAGAGTGGGGACGACCAAAGCAGCCCTTGGGGTCCTTAAGTGAGTTGCTAGGGGACACACCTATGAGGAGTCACTTCTTAAGTGGACTGTTCCACTGGTGGTGGAAATCCCCATGGGAGTTTGACTGACCTCTGAATTTTCAGAAGTCTGCGCTGGTTCTGTCCACAAGCTGGACTATGGATCTGACTTGGAATTCAGCCTTAGCCAGAGGGCTCATTCCTCTGGACAAACTCCAGCAACTACAGGCTACAATTCGTCTCCTGCTGTCCAGCAGATGGTTATCCCTCTGGACATGCATTCGGGTGCTGGGCCTGATGGGGGTCTACCTTTTTAGAGGTGGTTCAGTTTGCACAGTTCCGTATGAGGTCCCTGCCGGGAGATTCTAGCCAAATGGGACAAGTATCCGCAGGCTCTGATGGCTTTGTTCTTTGTGTCGCTTCGGCTGGGCAAATCCTTCCTCTTGTATTGGACAGTGGTCACCATGAATGCCACTCTGTCTGGTTGGCAAAGCGTCCTCGGCAAATATTCCGCTCAGGGTATCTGGACACGAAGAGTCCAAACTACTGATCAATGTCTTGGAATTTTGAGCAATCAGACCTGAGCCTGGAACATTGGATGGATCATCTTCAGGGATGTCCAGTGCATATTCAACTGGACAAGGCCATGGCTTAGGTCAGTCACCAGGGGGGGCATAAGTGTCCTGGATGCTCCTGGAGGTAGCTGGCATTCGAAGGTGGGCAGAATAGTTTGCTCCAGCCCTCTCCGCCATACACATTCCCGCCATACACATTCCCGGGTTGGAAAACTGGCATGCGGATTACCTTAGTCGGCATGTGTTAGACCAAGGGGAGTGGTCCCTTCATCCAGGGGGGTTTCATCAGTTGTGTCTCCGGTGGGGCATCCCCGAGGTGGAACTGTTGGTTTCCATTCTCAACAGAAAGGTGCACAGGTTTGTACCTCGGTCACGGGATCCTCTGGCGGATGCCACAGATGCACTGGTGGCCCCGTGGGGTCAGTATCGTCCAATTTATGCCTTCCCTCCTCTTAAGCTTCTGCCAAGACTTCTACGCAGGAATGAGGCAGAAGGGATTTAGGTCATCTTAGTGGCCCCGGACTGGCCTCGCTGGGCTTGGTACGCCGATTTGGTGCAGCTGGTCGCTGACGTTACTTGAAAGCTTCCTCTCGGGGAGCATCGGCTGTCCCAAGGACCAATCTTCCATCCTGCTTTACAGTTGTGGGTCGGTGTTTCCAACGCTGTTAAAAGCTACCATCATAAGTGGAAGGCATACACTGCATGGTACGAGTCTCTTGGGGTTCATCCTCGCTCTTTTCGGTGGCTTGGATCTTGACCTTCCTTCAACGGGGGGTTGAGCAGAAACTGGCCTTGAGTAGTATCAAGGGTCAGGTGTTGGCCTTAGCGGTCTTCCAACAGCCCTTGGCCACATACTTCCTGATGCGTGCTTTTCTTCAGGGAGTTAGGCACTTGACACCTCCAGTGCGGTCTCTGTTGCTGCCTTGGGACCTCGATTTGGTGCTCTCAGGCCTCTTTGAGAATCTTCAGGAGATTCCCCTGCTTACGCTGTCCCAGAAGGTGGTCTTTTTTGGTGGCTTTCACCTCTGTGCGCATAGTGTTTGAATTGGCGTTACACTGTCGTTCACCTTACTGGTGGTTCTTCGCGCCTGTCCCTCGTTCCTTCCTCGGGTTGTCTCTGTTTTTCATTTGAATTAAGATGAAGTGTTGCCTTTCCTGTGTCCCAGGCCAAGACATCCGAGGGAAATTGCTTTGCATGCCTTGGATGTGGACCAGGCAATTGGGGTGTACCTGGCAGGCTACATAGTCTTTAAGGAAGTCACACTCACTATTTGTGCTCACAGATGGGCCTTGGAAAGGGTTGTCTGTTTTTCCTCTGTGACCATTTCCAGATGGTGGTTTAGGTCTATTCCATCCAGGTCAGGTTCCTCATTTCCCTGTCAAGGTGCATTGTACTTAGGGCTCAGTGGCTCCTGTGCTTTCCTTTATCAGGTGTCAGTGACGCAAGTTTGCAAGGCAGACTTTTTCTGCCTAATCTCCTGCTCCTGTGGAGGGCAGTATAACCCAATGGTTAAGATCAAGAGCTTTGTCCGTCAATGAACATCAGAGACATGGATTTTACGGTAAGACCAAAATCCCATATTTTGTTTGCAAAAGATTGGATGATGCAAGTCGGCAAGCTTCACCTCATTTACTAACCTGAGGTGAGGTGAGTGAGCAGCCTATTTTCTTTTATCAACCCAATTGTAATCGGTATTGCTGGAAATATTTTATAGACTAAAACAGCTAAAGGGGGCACCCAGTAAATCATTTTGCAGCAGAGATGACTCGTATAATTGCATTGAAATAAAGTAGATGGAAACCACAGCTCCCAAACTGGACATAATGCATGTTTTCAGTGATGAGGTGTGGCTGCCCAAATACATAACCCCATTGCTTTAACCGGTTGCCGACCGCCGCACGACTATATACTGCGGCGGTCAGCCCCGGCCAGGCAGAGTGACGTATCGATACGTCACTCGCCTGTCACTGACTTGCGAGCCCATTGCGGGCGCGCGCCCGCTGCGGCTCGTTCACAGACAAGTCAGTGCGTGTGACCGGCGGACTCGATGTCCGCCAGTCACACTACGATCGCTCCTGTGAAGGGAGAAAGACAGAGAGCGACTTGTGTAAACAAGCTGCCTGTCAGTTCTCCCTGTGTAAAAGTGAAGATCTGACCGTTCTACTATGTAGAACTGTTGATCTTTGCTTTTACACCAATAGCAATGTCCCTGCACAGTTAGAATCACGCCCCTAGGACACACTTAACCCCTCCCTGTCCAATAAAGTTAACCCCTTCCCTGCCAGTGTCATTTTTGCAGTAACAGTGCATATGTATAGCACTGATTACTGCAGTAATGTCACTGGTACCCCCAAAAGTGTCAAAAATGTCAGTCAAGGGTCCGATCTGTCCGCCGCAATGTCGCAGTACCGAAAAAAAAAAACGCAGATCGCCGCCATTACGCGTTAAAAAAAAAACACCAAAAATGACAAAAATCTTTCCCTTTGTTAGTAAACGCGATAAATTTTGCGCAAACCAATCAAAATACGCTTTTTGCGATTTTTTTTTTTTTTTTTTTTTTACCAAACCTAGGTAGCATAAAACAAATTGGCTGAAAAATGTCAAAAAATTTTGATTTTTACATTTTTTTTTTTGGGGGGGAATTTCATATAAAAAAAATGTGAAAAATATTGTTATTTTTGCAAAATTTATGCTCTTTTTTTGTTTATAGTGCGTGATCAAAAAATCGCACAGGTGATCAAATACCACCAAAAGAAAGCTCTGTTTGTGGGAAAAAAGGACGTCAATTTCGTTTAGGTACAGCGTCGCACGACCGCGCAATTGTCCGTTAAAGTCACGCAGTAAAAAAATCGCAAAAAAACCCCTGGTCCTTTAGCAGCCAAATCCTCCGGGGCTTAAGTGGTTAACACTCACCTGCTGCAGCTAGTATTTTCACCACTTCCTCCCACCACCTAGTACGTTGTCTTGTGACGTATGAACCGATGAGAGAAAACATGGTGAGTGGTGGGAGGCGGTAGAACACACCAAGAAGGGCGGAAAAAGTGCAGTGGCTGGCAGCACTGAAATGGCCATGTTTCAACACAGGCCTAGAGAAAGGTAGGTATATAGCCCCTCTTTTACATGAGCAGACATAGTAAACATACAATAAACTCATTCTTGTATAGATACAAGTTTTGCAGACTGTATTTTAATTCTTCTTCTAATCTCACTTTGTCTTTTTTCTTTTTGGTTTCCAGTTTAACATAAATGGTTCCATTTACAAAAATGGTTGTGACTGGTGAAGTTCATCTGCTCCCTGTACTCAACCGGATTAATAAATTGAACAAGGGGCTGCTACCAAATGTCGCCACAGCTGTATTTAAATATTGTTTCTGAGCTGAAAATATACGAATACTTATACCATCCTTTGCTGCACCCAAGAAGAAAGCATCTGTGTAGGTGCACTGATAATACATTTTTATAATCCAATATATTGCAGATTGATACAGGTTTCTTGTCTACTAAAAAATAAATTTGAATTTTTTTAGCTTCTGTCATTAAAATGTAATTGCAAGCAAATGTATAAAATGAAATGTATTTTATTTTTGCATCTACTTTAGTATATGTAATGGATTTGGTTTTGATTTATGCCCCTGCACAGCAGGCACTTGGGTGAAGCTTACAAGTGATCTATTGCACTGTACAGTTCTTAGTATCACATGACCGGCAGTATCTGCACATTAGTTAGGTGAACCAGTCTTCCTCCTAAGGATGGAGACTGCTATTCGCCTCTGACTGTCATGCTGAACAATGGCTTCTGTACTTTAGTCACTGATATAACCAGTGTAGCTCCTGTGACTTCTCTGAATGCTTGGTCTGGGTCAGAGTATAATAAAGTAAGCCAGGCACTCTAGTATTGAGTCTCAATAAAAATCTGATAAACTCCGCATTTTTGTGTATTTTTGTTTTTCTTTATACAATCAAACAGTTTCTACATAAAGCTATGGAATACAAAATTATAGAGAAGAGACATACCAAAGTAAATCTTTTCTTTATTGTTTCATAGAACAGGCATACAGTGTATTTTTTTACTATTTTATTTTTACAAAAAAGATGGATCAGTAAAATAAATGAAAGCATGTATGTGATGGTGCAGAGGCCTGGAAGACCTATTTAATGCAAGATCCCTGCCTTTTCTTGACTAAACGAATAATTGTATCTTTTTACCGGGGTCTAGAAACCTTTAAAGTGACAAAATGGGGGGTGGGGGTGCAATTAAGCGGATGAATGCTGTGATTGTTTTTAAACATTGCACTTCCACCCAAGTGGTTAAACTATAAGGCCAACATCTGGTTAGGGTAGAGCCTAAATAGCTGAACCTGACTGGAAGATAATCCATCCTACTCAGTACAAGCTGGGAGACAGCAAAGTGGTTGTAAACCTCAGGCCTGAAATCTGAAAAAAAAGCACATTTCTATAGTGTGTGCTTGACTCTCGCCAAAGCACAAAGGGGTTGATTTATAGAAATTGGGAGAGTGCTTAATTGGTGCAGCTCTGCATAGAAACCAATCGGTGTCTAACTTCAGCTTGTTCAATTAAGCATAGACAAAAACAAACCCTTGAAGCAGATTGGTTTCTATGCAGAGCTGCACTTGTTTTTGCACTCTTCAATTTTAGTAACTCAACCCCTGGAGTGCCGGTTCACACTATTGCGATCAGACATCGCATATGATTCGGAGCGTACTGCTCCTAAAATCACATGCGATGTCTGTGCTGGTGCAAATTCAGACATACAGTTTGTATGGCTGAATTTGCACCGCAATCGCAGTGAACTCACACAGGACCCTTTTTTTTTTTTGGTCCGCAGCAGAATCCGATCGCATGGTGGTTCACACCAGTGCGTTCTGATTTCTGTGCAAACTGTCAGATCGCACTGCGATGTGATCTGGGGGGTGTCGTTAACTTTGAATTGACACCCCCAGTGTATCACATATGGCAGTGTGAACTGCCTGTGCTATGGATGCGATGCCGGAACACGCAGTGTTCCCGCATTGCAATAGTGTGAACTGGCCCTAATGCCTCGTTTCCACTGAGCAGTACGGTACACCTTGATCAGGCTTGCGTTTCCACTGCCAACAGTACCTAAGCTTGACAGTATTGCTGCTCCACCCTGTTGGTACGGTACTAATGTGCTTGATACCCAAATGAAAGTGTACCAAAAAAGTGGTACGGTTCTGAATTAGGCTACCATTTTCAACGTTTGACAATGGAAACAGCAAAAATTGCGTACCGTACCACTCAGTGGAAACGAGGCATAAGTGTGCTTTTTGTGTCCTATCAGCACAAATCACTTTTCACAAGTTTTCCTGACCCCAAGATAAACATTGGTGACATGGGAGGGATATTCAGCTGATTGACAGCCTCCCCTCTGTTCCTGTGTGAAGAAGGGGGGGGGGGAATCCCTTCCCTCCAATCAGCTCTCTCATTCTTGTATAGTGTGTAACTGCAGCCCCCCTGCTTTGTGAGTTATGAGTTTTTACAAGAATATACGGGACAAATGGCTGCCAAAAAATAAACCGGTACAATTTATGTAGGAGGATTTCTTTCATCTGTGTATCCCTAGAGGCCAGTCACTTCACTGGCTATATGGATGGGTTTACAACCATTTTAATGACTTGGGGCAAAGGGAACTGCAGTGCTCTGGTTCCCTCTGCTGGCTGTGATATTTCAGGATACAGCCTAGGGGCTGGTGAAAGCAACCTCAGCAAGCTTATTATCTAACCTATCCTGACATAATAGGGGGGAAAAAAAGAAGCTGGCTGGTTGAAGAAAAACATCCATCTTTATTAGTATGCGAAAGCCCATGTAGCCGTAATGACACGTATGCATTGAACGTACATAGGAAACGTGCACTAGCATTCTTTGTCTTCTACCCCCCTCAGAAGAGGATGATGTGGTAATGCAGGTCACAAATATACCAACTAGTGTTAGATTTTACAGGCTCATAATTATGTACATGGCAGTCCTTCAGAGCATGGTGTTATGGATGAGGGTTAGTGTGCTCAGAGCAATATAAAAGGCATTGTATACAATGAAATAGTCATCGGTGAAACTTCCATGCAGATGTCAGCAAAGCTGTCTATGGCTACAATGAGAAACAAAACCAACGCCCCAATTAGATTCTGAACACTTTTTTTTGTAAGCAATCTTCAGAAAGTTGTATGCATGCAGTTTATGTACAGTATTTTTGCCATATTTCTCCCTTGGTAACATGCTTTATTATATACATAGATTTATTGGCAGAAACAATGCACCACTAAAAAAAAAAAAAAAAGGGGGGGGGAAAAACCCCCCTCTATTCAAGTATCTTTGGGTTTACTCGTCCAGAGTACTTCATATCATGACCGCTTCTCTGTACACTAGATTCACATACATTTCTAAAGCTTTACAGTATATGACAGATTTGTCATAAAAACAACATACATGTATCATATATGGCCTTGTGCAATTGTGTATGAAGGGTCTTTTGTTCACATTAGCTATTAACCCCATACCTGCTGTTTAAAAAAAAAAATAGGTTTGAGTGGGTTTTTAAAAAAAAAAAAAAAAAAGCCATACCCACTAATCTAAGATGAACTCTAGGATAAACAAATATGTCACCTGATCTGTAATGGTTTTGCACAGAGCATCCACGATCCTTTTTGGCGAGTGCCCCCACAGCAAGCTGCTTCCTACAGGGGCACTCATGCTGGCTCACTCTTGAGCCTGCTCTGCCTGTGTCTATTGATGCAGACTGGGCAGCCCGGCCTTGCCTCCTCCACAGCCTTTGATTTGCTATCCATCTACTCAAAGAGGAGAGACAGCTGGAAGAGCCTCAGCTCTCATGCACAGTGCTGGATTGTAAATGGACTCGGGTAATTACCGTATTTATCGGTGTATAACACGCACTTTTTCCTCCTAAAGGAAAGGGCAAAGCACCAGTGCGTGTTAAAAAAAAGCCGGGCGGAGCAGAAGGAAGGACGAGTGGCTGCTGTCATAGGAAGTCCCGCCTCCTATGATAGACAGCACAGTGGCCCAATGCCGGGATGTCAGATGACAGCGGCGGCTCGTACTCGCTTCTCCTCGCACGGCTACCCCCTCTGCCTCAGAGCTGCCCGGCTTTTTTTTTAAAGAAGTAATGTAATGGCGCTGGCGAGGCTGCATTGGGGACACTTGCGCTGGCGAGGCTGCATTGGGGACACTTGCGCTGGCTAGGCTGCATTGGGGACACTTGAGCTGGCTAGGCTGCATTGGGGACACTGCACTGATGAGGCTGCATTCATGGGCACAGGTAAGACTGCATTTGATTAAAAAAAAATAGTTCTGAGCTCAATGCTGTTTATTTAAAATTTTAAGCTTTTTTCCTAAAATTTCCCTCCTAAATGTGAGGTGCGTGTTTTACGCCGATAAATACGGTATAAGGGGGAGGGGGCTTCTGTTAGACAGAGTTTTTTTTTTTTTTTGTAACCTTAAAGCATAGATTTTATTAACCACTTCTTGTTTACAAGTTAAAATCTGTATTTTTGTTAGAAAATTACTTAGAACCCCCAAAACCTATATTTTTTTTTAATCAGAGACCCTAGAGCAGGGATCCTCTATGGCCCTCCAGCTGTTGCGAAACTACACATCCCATGAGGCATTGTAAAACTGGCATGATGGGAATTATAGCTCCTGAAGAGCTGAAGGGCCATAGTTTTGAAGACCCTTGCTCTAGAAAATAAAATGGAGATAGTTGCAATACTTTGTCACACTGTATTTGCGGAGAGCCCTTTTGGGCCAGAGGGTGCAAATGACGTTTGACCTCGCTCTGGTCCTCCAAGGGCATAGAGTGGAGTGGGGGCCATCTTGCTCTCACTTCCTGCCCATCCGCACAGGGGATCAGATCATTTTCCCTGCTACCAACGGCTCTGGTAAGCGGTGAAAATGACCAGGAAGTGGTGGGGGCACCTCTCCTGCCACCCATAACACTGATCCTGTTGTGAACCTGCCACTGGGACCCCTTTTATTTTAAAGGGGACTGCCTGCTGTGTAAAAAAATAAAATAAATAAGTTACGTAAATACACAGTGGGTGGTACAGAAGGGGTTAACATAAAAAACGTTTAGGCGTTGGAACCACTTTAAATTACGTTGTTTCCTGCCATAATTTCAGCTTTAAATCCCACCTAGGTGCCTACTTGCCTCTTCCTGACAGCCCCAGCCTCCTGTGATGTTTTGTATTGAAGTATTTTATGCGCTGCTATGTAAATAAATTCCACTATAACTTTTAGTGAACAGCTGCAATCATTAATTAGTGAACTCAAAATTAGAAGAAAAAAAAAAATGTATACAAATGGTGTGTTCTGTTGGATGCTTTACAGGTGCTACTTATGGTTTTGGATATCTGCATATGTGTATTCTGATTTCCCTGTAAGTACGCCTATTTTGTTTGAACTTGTTATGTGTATTATTTTGAAAAACAATAAAAAATTTCATTTAAAAAAAAAAAAATGGTGTGCTTATTAAAACACTTGTGTGATATACCCAAAAAAAAAAATCATACCGTATACTGAGAAGAAATGCTAGATGGATCAATGATCCACCTTTCTTGTACAACTATAAAATGTTCATCACATCCAGTGTAAATTATCAAAAAAAAAAACATAAAAACAATGTCCAAATAGAAAGATTTTAGGCTACGTTCACATCTAGGCGTTGCTGTTTTATAAGCGTTATATATATAGCTCCTTTCCAGCGTTTGCATTAAGTCTATGGGGCAAAAACGCCTGTAATTTGCCCAAAAAGAAGCTCATATACTTTTTGACGTGTTGGGCGTTTTGCTCAAGGCATCGGAACGCTCACATGTGAACCAGGGGGCCATTGAAATGAATAGGATTCATCTTGTTGGGCGATATTTGAGCTGATCCTTAGAGCCGAAAAACGCCTACATGTGAACTTAGCCTTAGTGATAATCTAGTAGTGCATGCAGGTGCTTCATCCACAGGACCCTCTCCCCTGCTTTTGATCGTGCCCAAGTGGTTCTATATTGCTGAACCGATAGCAGCCACAAGTCAGGAATATGAAGTGTTGGTGTAGCAAACGCTTTAAGCGAGTTGCCTGCTCACCTTAAGGCCCCTTTCACACATGCTGTCTGTTTTTCATCCATCTGTTGACGGATGAAAAACGGACATCAATGTATCTCTATGTAAAAAGGATGATCCTCAGTTAACATCCGTTTTCATCCGCTTCCGTCAATGTCCGTTTTTTTGAACGGATGAATGCCCTATTTTTCATCCGTCAAAAAAACGGATCGGACGAAAAACAGATGACAACGGATGAAAAACAGATACATTTTGACGTGACTGAACTGATGAATTGAACGGACCGTATGTGTGAAAGGGGCCTAAGGCAGGGTTTCTCAACTCCGGTCCTCAGCGCACACTAACAGGCAAGATTTTAGGTATTACCTTGGGGGAGATGTAGACTAGAATACTGCAATCACTGAGCAGCAAATGAGATCACCTGGGATGTATTTCAATTTTCTTGCAAACCTGGCCTGTTAGTGGGCCCTGAGGACCAGAGTTGAGAAACACTGCCTTAAAGAATGACCAGACCGGTCAAAAAACACCTTTTTACATAAATAGTCTTCAGGTATTGAGTACTTCTGCCGGCAGATCTCCTGGTGACGGGCAAACCAGAAGCAAAGACTTCTCAACACAGGCAAAAACAACCTCTTCAGGTAGCCATGCACATTACCCTTGATTACTCCAATAGATGGACTAGAAACTCCTACAGTACTGCTTCCAGTACACCGAGACGTCTGTCACCGGGAGACCTGCCGACTCCAGAGAGAGTAAAACGGGAAGCGTGGATCTGGTTAGTCCCAATAGGTTAACTGCTGGTGAGATGGATCCTGTCAGGCTGAAGAACCTGAACTCAATTTATATATGTAAAAGGTGTTTTTTTTTGACTGGTCTGGTGATTCCTTGAGGTGAGTGGCCAATTATGGTGGCTGGTGGAAGCAATCTGTGATCTGTTCAGCAATATAGAACCACTTTGGAACAATCAGTAGCAGGGGAGAGGGACCTGTGGATGAAGCACCTGCATGCACTACTGGTTTATAACTAAAATCTTCCTATTTGGACATTGTTTTGATGTTCTGTTCTTTTTTTTTTCTTCTTTTTCTGATCATTTACACTGGATGTGGACATTTCATAGTTGTACAAGGTGGATCATTCTCAGTATAGTGTTTGAATAAGCGCACCATTTATATACAAATTTTCTCCTTTGATGTTTTAAATTCTGCTTCCTGAATTTGTAGCTGGTGCTGCCTGATGGACAGCTGGCCTATGATGAGTTATTATGTAGAAGATTGTAAGCACTGGAGCAGGCTACCACCATCATACAAGGGCCAGTAGACACCTAGGTGGGATAGATTAGAGGCTGGGGTAAATCCAGTCCTGAAGTTGAGAAGCAGACATTACATTTTCTCTGAGAATAAACAGCCATAAACCTTTTTCTGATATCTAACTGGCATAACGTAAGCAAGATGACACCTGGAATTGGGCTGTTGCAGATAACTGTTTGGCTGGTGTACTGGGTAATCTTGTTCTAAAATATAGCACAGAGCTTCGTCTACCACTCTCTACCATGGGTTCTTTGAAACCCTAGGGTGCCTCCAGAGGTTGCTTGGGGTTCTTAAATTGTGGTTGACTGACTTCCCATTTGATGGCGCTTGCACTGTTCTAAATGAATATTGTTCCAGTATTCATTTTAGCTTTCTGTAAGGGAAGACATTCTACATAATGATCACCAATGTAAGAGGCATTTTTTCCCCATTCCCAGATATATATTGGTTTTAGCAAGGGTTCCCAGACCCATAAAATTATTTTAAAGCAGAGTTCCACCGAAAAGTGGGACTTCTGATTTAAGTACTACTGACCCCCTGACATACCACGTTTGGCATCTTTTTTTTTGGGGGGGGGGGGAGCAGGTACCTAGTTTTGATGGGTACCTAGCTCCTACTCAGAGCGCTGCGTCACCCTGAGTGCAAGTTCTCCTCTCCTCCCTGCAATCTTCTGGGAAACGGCTGAGGTCCCAGAAAATCACCTGGCCATTCAGGACGCACATGCACAGTGCACACACAGCTATGAAGCCACAAGCTGTCACAGGCGGATGCCCACACTAATGATGCCGGTGCCGCCGAGAGAAGAGGGAGAGGATCTAGGCTTCAGGTGGCCACATCGCTGGATCCTGGGAAAGGCGAGTGTGTTTATTAAAAGTCAGCAGCTACAACATATGTAGCTGCTGACTTTTTTAATAAACACAGAAACGGCTGGAACTCTGCTTTAGGGGTTCTTTTGGAGTAACAAGTTTTAGAGGCGCTGTAATGGAGTATAACCACTCTATAGCCTACAGTGCTCGTTTACCCCATACTTTGACATTCATATTATAAAAAGTTGCATTTACATTTATTGTGTTAAGACAAAAAGCTGACAGGAAAACGGTATGAGTAAAATTATTGCAGGCAGTCTATGCAAGTTTCATAATGTTATTACAGGCCTAACATAGTAATACAGTAGTAGAGCAAAGCTGCTTTGCTCTTGTATTATATTATTACATTACAACCACAAATTAGATTCTCCAGTTTTCTATAAAAATCAATGTGATTTGCCAAGATTCACTGCACACATGGTGTTAATGTTTAAAAATGTTGCACAATCATCCATCTTGCTAGTAGAGGGCTTGGTGTCTGATGCATGCTGCATTTTCAATTTATCACTTACCATATCCTGGAAGACAAGACTGCAAAAAGCTTACTGTCACCTGAAAAATACAAGTGGGGGACCTTCAGCAACAAGCTCTGGACTGTTCAGAACCATAAGATTCTATTAAAGGTCCTAAATATTGTACTTTATTAACTGCATGGGGTAAACACACACAGGAGTGGTGGGGGAAATCGCATTGCGATTCAGACAGAAATCGCATGCAATTCTTTGCAGTGTGATTTGCGCCCATTTATTTTGTATTGGCACAAATCGCACCGCAAAGTATCGGTTACGGTATCGGGAGCATTTGAGCGAGTACCGATACTTGCTCTAATGATTATCGGTGCCTCCCTACAAATATTCATTATGTCTCCGCTGACACTCACTGCAGGCACCACTCTCTCAAGCCTTGTACACACGCAACGAATTTCCGCTGACCGGTCGTTCGTCTTTTGTCCAGAGTGGTGTCTGTTGTTTGGAATGTGCTCTAGCCTGCACACGAATTTTCCCGCACGACAGAATTCTACTTCAGAAGTGATGTAATGTGTTGGATTGCTTTCTTTGTGTTCTTTCATCTCTGAGCATGCCCAGTCTTGCTCATAAGATTTTTCCCTGTCGAAATCTGTATGGACTGCATGAAAATCAGACGTGTTTTGACGGTGAACAAAAATTTTATAGCCTGCACACCAGGATTTTTTCGGCCGAAAAGTCAGGGTCGGTTGTCGAGTGCACTATACTAACAAGCCGAAAATCGGCAGATCGGTCGTCGGATGAAAATTCCCGGCCGAATTTCGACTCGTCTGTACGGGCCTTAAGCCCTTTATGCACTTGAAGGATTTTTTTTATATCCATACACAAACCTTGCATTTCTATTGTAAATGGAATGGATTGTTTTAACAGGTAGAGGCTCCCATACACCAGTTGAGCTCCTGGAGATTTTACCCCCTTCATAACCAGGCCATTTTTTGCTATTTGGCACTGCACTACTTTAACTGGTAATTCCATTTTTTATTGGTTGAGCCAGATGGACTTGTGTCTATTTTTCAACCTAATTGTGTGTTCATGCAACACTGTACCCAAACTAAATCAGCTTTCTTTTGGTGGTATTTGATTACCACTGGGTTATTTTTTTTTGCTATATAAACAAATAATTGACTACTGTCAATCACAGCCAAGGAGCCAATGAGAGGGCAGGGGCAAGGCCCATCCACACACTGTGAATAGACAGAAGTTTGAGAACCCCCGTGGCAAGCCGCTTGCTATGGGGGCACTTGACAGGAGGGAGGGGCCATGAGCACCAGCAAGCTGCTCTGCAAAACCATTATACAGAGCAAGTAAGTGTAACATGTATGTTATTTAAAAAAAAAAAAAATCCACCTTTAATATCACTTTAAGCTCTTCTGGCTCATATCTTTGATTAGCCCACTTTGCTTGTTGAAAAGTAATTTTTTAGAGACCTCAGTGAGGAAAAAGGCAAAAAAGGTATAGAAGATTAAAATGTGAAATGCTCATCAAGAAATGTTTCCACACGTTTATGCATCATGCTTTTGTAATTAAAGAGGAAGTAAACCCTCCTCTGTAACTTTTACCTATAGGTAAGCCTATATTAAGGCTTACCTATAGGTACTGTAAATATCTCCTAAACATGTACCGTTTAGGAGATATTTACCTTACATGCAGCCAGTGACGTCACTGGCGCATGCGCTCTGAAGGAACGGCCGCTGGTGCCGTTCCTTCAGAGTCCCATGCCGTGACCGTCGGCTCCCGCAGATCAGATGGCCGGATGCCGCGATCCCGGAAGACGGGCGACTGAACATGTCGCACGTCATACAGGTGAGTGAGCGGCACGGCGGGGGCTCGTTGTAAGGTAAGTATTTCATAATGAGCTAGTATGCGATGCATACTAGCTCATTATGTGTTTGTCTTTCAGGTTGTAAAAAAAAAAAAAAAAATTTAAACGAGTTTACAACCTCTTTAAGGTCTCATCATATACACTGCAGCTGCTAAACTCACTTTTAGGAGCAGTTGGCCATTTTTTTCATCTATGTTATCTTATGTATACATGTACACTAAGTAGTTTAGAGGCAGTTGAGTTTACGAACATTTAATGAAAGCAGATAAATCTCATTCTGGATGGTAATTTACCGGTATTTCAAAAGCCAAATGCTTATAACCTTGTGTAAACGTTAGTACACAGCGTTAAGCCACATCAAGCATTTTTTTTATTTTCTTTTTTTTGGCATTTCAAAATCAATGGTCCCCTCATGAGAGCCGTCTTAAACCACTTAAGCCCCAGCCCTATTTCGGACACTTTGTTCACAAGTTAAAACCAGTATTTTTTCCTAGAAAACTACTTAGAACCCCCAAACATTATATATATTTTTTTAGCAAAGACTCTGGAGAATAAAATGTCGGTCATTGCAATATTTTTTGTCACGCGGTATTTGCGCAGCGGTCTTTAAAACGCCATTTTTTTGGAAAAATTTTGAAAAATCACATTTCACTGCATTTAAAAAATACTAAACAGTAAAGTTAGCCCATTTTTTTTGTATATTGTGAAAGAACATGTCACGCCGAGTAAATAGATACCCAACATGTTACGGTTTAAAATTGCGCCTCCCCCCCGGTGGGATGGCGACAAACTACGGTCAATAGAGATCTCAATAGGCGAAGCTTTAAATTGATTTAACGGTTACCAGTTTAGAGTTAGAGTGTAGCTCTTTTTTTTTTTATTTATTGCTCACGCTCTGGCGATCGCGGCGATACCTCACATGTGTGGTTTGAACAGCGATTTCATTTGCGGCTCGACTTCCGTATACGTTTTTTTTGTGCGTGAGCTAACGGTGACGGGGGCGGCTAAATTTTTTATTTTTTTCCCCCATTTATTTTATTTTTTTTTTTAACTTTATTACAGTTTAAAAAAAAAAAAATCTGATCACTTTTATTGCTGTCACAAGCAATGTAAACATCCCTTGTGACACCAATATGTAGTGACAGGTACACTTTATGGAGGGATCGAGGGTCTAAAAGACCCTAGACCCCTCCACTACCCTGAATGCAAAACGCCGAAAACGGCATTTTTGCATACAGCCGTACTGCCACCTTTTGCAGCACAGTAACCCGGAAGTGACGTCATGGACGCCGCCTCCGGGTTACATCATCGGAGACCCAATCGAAGCCGTTTCCGGCGTTGATCGGGACTCCATCCAGCCCGCGGACGTGCCGGCTGGGTGCTCAGGGCTCCCGGTGGGACGGGAGCCCGGGTAAAAGCCACGGAAGGCGGCGGGAGGGGGGATTGTCCCCTCCCGCCCCCCCCCCCAGGTACCGATTGAGGGGCTCCCGAGCCGCATCGGTCGGTACCGACGGAAAGCCAACCGTCGGCTCTAAACCACGGTACCGGGATGATGCCTCTAGCTCAGGGCTCGACAATCCCCGGGCGCCAGGTCGCATTTGCGACTAGAATTAGCGACCTGGCGCCTGGGGGTGCCCTGCAGAAGGTGTCCTGTCATTTTTGCCCGGACTTCCGCGCACGGAGTGCACGGACTTCCGGGCCGTCCGAAAATTGAGGCCCAGGCTTTTCGGCCATTTGAGATGACAGGCTTCAAATGGGGAACTGGCGCCCTCTTGTGGAGGCCGGGAGTAATGACTGTTGTAATGACTGTTTCCACTGCCTTTTTGTTCTCAATTCATTACCATCTCCCTGTCCAGTTAGTTACCTTTGACAGGGAGTGTGGTTATTATTATTTATTTAATTTATTTTTTAAATGTAAAAAAAAAAAAAAATATTTTTTTCTTTTTTTTTAAATTATTATATATATATATATATATATATATATATATATAATTTATTATTTTTTCCTCATCGCCATGCCACAGCCGAAGGCCCCTTTCACACGGGCTGTCTAAACAGGTCCGCCTGTCAGTTTTTCAGGCAGACCTGATCGGACCCTTGATTCTCCTCTATGAAGCAGTAATCTGCCGCCATCTGATCCTGTCCACCAAAAACAGACGGATGGTGGTTCAATTTTCTATCCATCCCGTGGATCGGATCAGATGGCATCGAATGGAAAGAGACAGACAGTCTGTTTTCATTCACTTGTGCTATAGAGGAAAGTGGGGTTCTAGTCGTATTTATGTGTAAATTTAGTATCCGTTTTATTAAATAAAGCTTGGTTGTTAGTTTAAAAAAAAAAAAACTGGCTCCTAACTTTTTTAGCTGGCTCCTAGATATCAGGAAAATATGTCAAGCCCTGCTCTAGCTAGAGGCATCATCCCGGTATAACCCCGCAAAGTTTACCGACGTAGCCCTACGTCAGTATGCGGTAAGTGGTTAACGGATTCGACTTTCGGCCCATTGATTTAAATGGAAGTCACATCCAAGTCGGATCACGATGATCCGACTTGTGGTGCGACATGTGCTCTGAGGATCTTGAAGGGAAACCCCATGCCAAAAAAAAAACAACAACATTCAGCGCAGCAGGTCAGTAAAGGGGGGGAGGGGTGAGTGAGTGACTCCCCCTCCCCGCCAACCATACCAGGCTACATGCTCTCAACATGTGGGGTGTAGGTGCTTTGGGGCAGGGGGGCTTTGCGTACCTTATTCCTATATTGAAGGGGGCAAGGGCCTCTTTCCAAAAACCCTGGGCCGTGGTTGTGGGGGTTTGCAGGTGGGGGGGGGGGCGCTACTCAGAATCCGCCCCCTATGTGAACCAGTATGAGGTACATTGTACCCCTACCAATTCACCCCAAAAAATAAAAAGGCAGTGTAGTGTAACTAAAAACAAGAGCTGGTTTTGACAAGTCCTTTATTGAAAATCTTCCTCTGGTCTTCTGTTCTGCTGGCTCTAGTCTTGCCAGCGCTGCTCTCTGCAAGTTCTTATATAGCCATGGGGCGTGGCCAGACACTGACGTCACCATGAGGCCCCACCTTTGTGACATCATGTGCAGTCACAAGGGCAGGGTCTCATGGTGATGCCACCGGCTGGCCACGCTCCATGGCTATATAAGAACCATCAGAGAGCAGAGCTGGCACAAAGACGGGAGAGAGCATCAAAGGAAGACCGGGTCTGCAGTGGAGAACACTGAAGACAGAGGACTGGAGGGAGAAAACCAAAAAGGAGAAGACTGAAGGATAATTTTTAATAAAAGGACTTGTCAAAACTGTCTATTTTTATTTACACTATGCTGCCTTTTTTAAGGTGAATGGGTAGGGGGGGTACAATGAGCCTCCATTCACACGAGTAGGAAGGGGAGCGCGAGATTTGGGGGCCCCAGATTCCAATAAGCCCCCTGCCTGCAGACCCCAACAACCAATGCCCAGGATTGTCAGGATAAGGCCCTTGTCCTCATCGTGGGGACAAGGTCTTTTGGTTGAGGAGCAGAGAGCCATGTTGAGGGCGTTTGGCCTGGTATAGTCCAGAAGGCCGCTGCTCGCCCCCCCTCTCTCTCTTTCCTGACCTGCCAGGCTGCATGCTCAAATAAGGGTCTGGTATGGATTCTGGATAGGGAGACCCCCCCCCCCCAGTATTTTTTTTTGGCGTGGGTTTTTCCCTCAAAATCCATACCAGAGTCCAGCCATCTTTTTTTTCCCCCCCATTTTGGCATGGGGTTCCCTTCCAAAATCCATACCAGACTCAAAGCGCGTTTTTTTTTTTTTTCATTTTGGTGTGGGATCCCCCTTCAAGATCCTCAGAGGACCAGTCGCACCACAAGTCCGATCATGATGATGCAACTTCTATTCAAATCGATGGGCCTAAAAGTCAGATCAGTTAAGATGGCTCTTCTCATAGGGAACCATTGATTTTGAATAAAGGCAGAACTATCAGCACATTGACGCCAATGCACAAAGCTACTAAAAGCACATTTGTACAGCCACTTTGTCCTGGAGTTGGTAGTGGCTTTGCAGCTCGTTTTTTGTAGACCCCATGTGCATTAAGCCTAAAGAACACCTATTAAAAAAAGGGCAGGTTCTTTAATAAAATATAAGCAGGTCACCAACAATTGTCAAACATATTTTCTTGAAGTACTACTCTGGAAGTAAGTTTGTTGTGCAGGGTTCGTACACATTTTTACCAATAAAATTCCATGACTTTAAATAAATATTCACCTAATGTTTCATGAAATGTCTATGTATACATGTTAAATAAGAAGAAAATCCATGTTACACCCATTTCCCTGGCATTGCTACACACTAACGTTAGCTGAAACTGCGTTACCCCCCATAGACTGTAAAAAAGGTTACCCCACGCAGAGACCGTCACGTGATGGCTCGTGCGAAAGTTAACTATTGTAATTTAACCAATATTATCAACTATATTCAAATATACTGAAGAAAGAAAAAGATTTGATGGGTGCTCCTGCTTGGGGGATAAAGCTTCAGTTCAGGCAGTCATGATGGATAAGATGCAGGCGGACTGGTATGGATGGCACAGATGCACAAATGCAGCACTTACTTCGAGGGCAGCTCTTTGTTAGGCTGAAGCAACAGTCCCACGAGGAGGCCGAAAAGAGAGAAAGGCGCCACTCAGTGTAGCAGATATAAATAATTTTATTGACCCATATTAAAAACATACATGGAGGTAAGCGTCTATCTTCAGAGCTCGGCGTCCTTCCGGGTTCGCGGTGTTTCCATCCCTGAGGTTTGCCAGCAGCCGGGAGATGACACTAGGGGAGAACCAATCAGGGGACTCTGACTCAGTCAGATCTGGGCAGCGGTGAAGAGCATACCTCACTGGAGGGCCGCATGAACGTGATGACGCGGGGGGCGGTTCACGCATGCTCCGAAACTGGTTAGCGCCCCCCCCCCCCGCGTCATTACGTTCTTGCGGCCCTTCAGTGAGGTATGCGCTTTACCACTGCCTTGATCTGACTGAGTCCCCTGATTGGTTCTCCCCTAGTGTCATCTCCCGGCCAGCCTCAGGGACAGAAAAACAGCGGACCCGGAAGGACACCAAGCTATGAAAATAGACGCTTACACCTCCATGCAATTTCTTAATATGCGTCAATAAAATTATTTACATCTGCTACACTGAGTGGCACCTTTCTCTCACATTTCTATGACTTTTCCAAAGCTTTGTGGGTTAAATTATTTTCCAAAACTTCGCCAGGCCTAAAAATTGCCATTTAAAAATTCCATAACTTTTCCATGTTTTTTCATGACCGTACGAACCCTGGTTGTGTCACTCACTTATGGGGTGGGCCTGAAGACTCCCCATTTTACTGAAATCTGACCGTCCTTGGTGCTGCACATTTTTTGTATTGGCTCAGACACATGTCTTAGTACTAGAGATGCACAAAAATTTTGGTGGCCGAAAATGGTGTTTTTGGCATTTTGCTAATAGACAAACAGGGGCTGAGAATAGGACCGAAAATGCAAGTGATATTACTGCACTTATGGTGTGTATTTCATAGGTCATGTGACTCAAAAACCACATTAAAAACATGGGCGCATTATTGAGGCGTTTTCCCATGCATTTCAACAGGGCAATGCATTTTTTTTTTTTTTTCACTGACCAAAAATGCAGCAAGCATGAGTTTTTTAAACACCATAACAAAAGAGCAACGGACCAGGACATACAAAGAATTTAATGGGTGCATTCTTCTTGAGCTTTTCTTGGGCTAAAAAGGTGTCGATAATTGCCAGCAATAAATTCATATTCATTTAAATTCATAAAAAATTTGAATAATACAATTTAAAAAAAAATATATATATTTTTATATATAAAACTGTCATTTTCAGTTTCGGCCAAGTGCATCCTGAATTTTCAGTTTTGGCACCAAAATTTCCATTCGATGCACCTCTACTCAGTACACAACATTAGTTCTACTTTGGAAAATGTTTGTAAAGCACAACTGTCACATGTAACCCACCAACATTTTATTAAGAAAAACGGAATTTTTGTAAAATCTTACCTGTAAAATTCCTTTCTCTGAGTCCTCCGACAGTCGCCGCCTCTTCATATTCGTCACATATGGGGGTATTAGACTTTGCTCCGAAGGAGTAGCTAGGCAACAGAATATGTTAACATTAAAGCTTTTAACATATCCCACCCTCAAGGGGTGGTCCCCTCAGTCAATACCCTCCTACTTCCTGCAACCATATCTCAGTTTTAGTGGAATAGCAGTAGAGTATACAACCAAACCCCAAAAGAGGGGCGGGGGCGGCGACTGTCGGAGGACTCAGAGAAAGGAATTTTACAGGTAAGATTTTACAAAAATTCCGTTTTCTCTTACGTCCTCCGACAGTCGCCGCCTCTTCATATTCGTCACATATGGGGACGTCCCAAAGCAGTGCAAACATGAGGGGTGGGAAACGCATCCGCGCCGAAAAGGCAACGCAGTCTCCGCATCAAAGAAAGGAACCTTACCAAAGAAAGGAAACCAGCTGGGCAACAGAAAAAAACAAGTGCTCAACAGGAGCAACAACCCAGGAAAAGACAAAAAAACCAGGGGATACAAAACGTATCCCAACAGCCAGAGGTCCCCAACAAGGGACCCTAGGGAATTGCCGCACTAAGAACCTTGCGGCCAAAGGAAGCATCCGCCGATGCCTGAACATCTACTTTGTAGAATTTTGTGAACGTGTGTACGGTCGACCAGGTCGCCGCCTTACACACCTGGGCTACAGAAGCCCCATGACGACAGGCCCAAGACGTACTCAAAGATCTAGTAGAGTGCGCCTTCACAGGCACAGGGGGAACCTTCCCCTGCAAAGCATAGGCTTGTTCAATGGTCTGCCTGATCCATTTGGCAATGGTAGAGGCCGAAGCCGCCATGCCCTTCCGAGGACCCTCTGGAAGAACAAACAAGGAGTCCGTCTTTCGAAAAGACTCCTCGAAAAGACGATTTAAGGTAAACTCTTATCGCCCGAACAACATCCAGAGAATGCAATCTCACCTCCTTTGGATGTTTAGGCTTCGCGCACAGCGAAGGTAAGACAATATCCTCATTAAGATGGAATTCCGAAACTCGTTTCGGAAGAAAAGGAGGATTAGGTCGCAAGACCACCTTATCCAAATGAACAACCAGGTACGGAGACTTGCAGGACAAAGCTGCCAGCTCCGATACTCTGCGAGCCGAAGTGATCGCCACCAAAAAGGCGACCTTTTTAGACAACATAGACAACGAGATCTCCCTGATCTGTTCAAAAGGAGCACGTTGCAACACAGACAGAACGAGATTCAAGTCCCAAGGGGGCAAAGGATCCCTCCTAGGAGGAACCAGATGCCGCACACCCTGAACAAAAGTGCCAACCAAGGAGTTGGAAGCCACGGGACATTGAAACAGAACGGCCAGTGCAGACACCTGACCCTTTATCGTAGCCAGCGCCAAACGCTGATCAACACCCGTTTGAAGGAAAGACAGCACACGAGAAACCGAGTACGTGCGGGGTGAAAACCCCCTGGACTCACACCAGGCAAAATAGGCCTTCCAAGTACGGTAATAAACCTTCCCCGAGGAAGACTTCCTCGCGTTGATCAAAGTATGAACGACCTCTGGAGAGAGACCCTTCTCCTTCAGGACCTCGGTCTCAACAGCCAGGCCGTCAAAGCCAACGACTGTAAAGCAGGATGGTATATCGGTCCTTGAGACAGTAGATCGTCTCGAAGAGGCAGACGCCACGGGGCGTCGACCGCCAGATTCACGAGGTCTGCGTACCAGGACCGGCGAGGCCAGTCCGGTGTCACAAGAATCACCGTGCTGCGTTCCGAGTGTAACCTGCGAAGGAACCTGGACAGCAACTGAATCGGTGGAAACGCGTACATCAGCCTGTACTGATGCCACGGGGCCACTAACGCGTCCGACGCGTCTGCCCGAGGGTCGCGCGTCCTTGCCACGAACCTTTTCACCTTGTTGAGACGAGACGCGAACAGGTTCACATCTGGAAGACCCCACTTCGCGCACAACATCTGGAAGACAGCCGGGTGGAGAGACCATTCCCCCTGATCCAGGGTCTGGCGACTCAGATAGTCCGCCCGCCAGTTCTCCACCCCCGAAATGTGAACCGCCGTTATCGCCGGGACATGAGTCTCGGCCCAAGAGAGAATGTCGGCCACTTCTCGAGCCGCTCGGGCACTCCTGGTGCCCCCTTGGTGGTTGATGTAGGCCACCGCCGTGGCATTGTCCGTCTGCACCCGAATCGGGCAGCCCTGCAGCCGGTCCGTCCAGCGATGAAGACAGACTTATCGCACGCAATTCCAGAATGTTGATCGGAAGGGAAGACTCCCCCTCCGACCAAGTTCCCTGGGCGGATAGAACGCCCAGAACACCACCCCAGCCCGACAGGCTGGCATCCGTGGTGACCACCGTCCACGAGACAGGACGAAACGACTTGCCCCCGGACACCAACGGGGACTGGAGCCACCACAGAAGGTTTTTTCTGGTGCGATGACTCAACGAGATTTGAAGATCCAGAGATTGAGGTCGCCCGTCCCACCTGGACAGGATCTCCGCTTGGAGACCCCGCGTGTGAAACTGGGCGAAGGGAATCGCCTCGAAGGCCGAGACCATCAATCCCAGACATCTCATGCACGTCCGCAGAGACGAGTGCGGAACGTCCCTGAGGGACCTGACTTCCACCTGAAGAGTTCTGAGTTTGTCTTCCGGCAGGAAGACCTTCGCCTGCACCGAGTCCAGAATCATTCCCAGGTAGGGAAGACGAACCAACGGACTCAGTGTCGACTTTGGAAAATTCATCGTCCAACCAAACTCCTGCAGAGTTTGCATCGTGACAGACAGGTCCTTCTCCAGACCCTGGCTGGTCGCAGACCGAACCAGAATGTCGTCCAGATACCCCAGGACAGAAATGCCCTGGGCCCTCAATAATGCCAGAACCGGTGCAAGCACCTTGGTGAAGACCCGCGGAGCCGAGGCGAGACCAAAAGGCAACGCCACGAACTGGTAGTGATCCTCCGCAATGGCAAATCGAAGGAACCTCTGGTGACCCTCGAAAATGGGGATGTGAAGATACGCATCCTTCAAATCGATGGAGGCCATGAATTCCCCCGGAACCAGGACAGCCACCACCGACCGCAGGAATTCCATGCGGAACTTGCGAACCCGCACAGAGCGGTTCAGAGCCTTCAAGTCCAGAATTGGACGAACCTTGCCCTCCTTTCTGGGCACGGTGAACAGATTGGAATAAAACCCCCGAAATCTGTCCCGATGAGGCACCGGAACCAACACTCCCTGAGCCCTCAGGTCCCGCACCGCCAGGTGCAGGTCCCGCAAACGCTCTGGAGACAGTTGAAGATTTGAGGAAAAAAATCTGCTCTCCGGCCGAGAGAGAAACTCGATCTTGTAACCAGATCGAACGATCTCCTGAACCCATCTGTCCCGCACACGGGCCAACCAGGGCTGAAGAAAACCGAGCAAGCGTCCCCCCACCCCAAAACTGGGTGAGGGCGCCCCTTCAGGCCGAACTGTTATGGGCTGCAGATCCGGATTGGCCGGACTTCTGTTTCCCAGACCAGGGCTTCTTCTGAGAGCCTTGACCTTTGAACGGCTTGTCCTTGTAGTGCGGCCGAAAGGCACGAAAGGACCCCTGAGGGGGCCGAAAATTAGCATGCTTCTTCCCAGAAGCCCCCTTAGCCTTGGGGAAATGGGGCAAGAGAGTGCTCTTACCCCCGGTGATCCCCTTAATCAACACATCCAAGGACTCCCCAAAAAGGCGAGACCCATCATAAGGCAGATTGGCTAAGGTCTTACGTGAAGATTGGTCCACCGACCAACATTTTAACCAAACCAGGCGGCGAGACAACACCGCCACGCTGTGCACACATGCAGCCAACGGAACCAGGTCCAGGTCCGCATCACACAGATACATGACACCCTGGTGGATTTGATCCACCATATCCAGGGTCGCCGGCGAGGCCGAGTCGGCCACTAGGACGCGCCTAAGCATCTGCGTCCAACTTGCGATCGCCTGGGCCGCCATGAGAGAAGCAAACAGAGCTTTAATCATAGAACCCGTAACAGAATAAGTATGACGGGCAAGAGACTCCAATCTCCTATCCGTGGCATCACGGAACACAGGGGAATCCTCTGCAGGAATCGCAGTGGCCTTGTTTAAAACCGCAATTGCGTGATCCACTGGGGGAGGCACACACCACCTTTCATCAGTGGAAGGCGAGAAAGGATAACGCAGCTTGAACCTACTTGGTACAGCAAAAGGTTTGCGCAGATTGCGCCATTGTTCCTTAACAGCGCGCTGAAAATCATCATTGCAGGGAAAAACCTGCGGCGTCCTGCGTTTTCTCTGCGTCCCATAGGCCGCCAAGGCAGCGGGGGGACACACTTCATCCTGCAAACGCAGGGTTTGCTTTATGGAAGCAATTAATTCATCCATGATTGCAAGCTCTTCAGGCGAGCCAGGGGGAGAATTATCAACCCCCTCAACTTCAGCCTCCACCTCGGACCCTACTAGATCTAGGGAGGAGCGGGACCCCGATAAGGAGGCCCCCGCCATAACAACCCCATCACCTTCACCCTCAGAATCAGAGGAAAGAGCAATTCTGGGTCTTTTAGTAGATTGAGCAGCCACCAGCATCTGCACCTGAGCAGCAAGGCCAGCCACAATAGTGGCTAAATCCCCCCCTGGGGGGGAAACAGCGGTCCCCTGGCTTTCCCCCAAGGCGGTAGGAAATTTGTCCTCCTGAGAATCCATTGCCCCTGTAATGCCGGACAATAAAGGGTTAACTGCCCCTTTAAGCAAGCGCGGCAAGCGCAGCCCACCGCACCACACTCAAGCACAATGAGACCCCCACAGGGAATATGCAAACTGAACACAGGCAATGGATAGCAAGAACAGAAGGATAAAACCTGAGGAGACCCTCGCCGCTGCTGCTGCCTCGATCGGTGTTCCTGGAAAGAGGAAGTGATGCTGCCAGGGCGCTCTATGAAAGCCTATGAACTACAAGGCTACAAGAAAATGGCCGCCATGCATGTAAAACATGCGGCCGGAGCGAGTGTAGGCAAAATGGCGCCGTTTGGCGCCGAAACCGCCGCTCCACAGTGCAGTAATGCACACGTGACATCCCTGTATAGGAATACATGTCAGATCGCCGCAGCGATCGCTGTATATGCCCAAACATGCCAAAAAAACATGCCCCACAGCACACAGCTTCTCACACTGACCAGGCTGACACACACAGTGTCACACAGCTCCCCCCCCCCCCTTGCAGCCCACAGCATGCAGCCGAGAGATAGGGAGACAAGCAGTGTGAATAGAGGCAGGTTACACAGTCCCAGACTGACACCCCCCCAGACAGACAGGTCCCCACATAGATACACTTACCTCTCAATGGCGTGGGGGACCCGCACAGGCGAACAAGCCGCTGCACATGAGGCAGGGAGAGTCGCAATTCAAGACGCACAAAATGGGGGTTAAGAAACCGCACAGCGTCCAGTGAGGTAGCCACCTCACCAATCATCCCTGCACCGAACAGGGATGGGTCGTTCACTGTGCCAGGAGCGTTACCTGGCTGAACGCTCGATGGCAGGCTGGGAAGCCACTGACCCACGACCTGCGACCAGGGGGATCAGCCCGAGACCCAGCCCGCATGATCCTCTTCATCAGAAGAACTAACTAACGCTGACAAAAATAACAGCTAAGTAAAGGTAGAGAGAAAACTCAAACAAAATTTCAAAAAGAAGAAAGAGTCTGGGGCAGAAAGCCCCAGCACAGAAAAAGCCAGCCACTCCTGACAAGCTAGACATTAAAACTGGGATATGGTTGCAGGAAGTAGGAGGGTATTGACTGAGGGGACCACCCCTTGAGGGTGGGATATGTTAAAAGCTTTAATGTTAACATATTCTGTTGCCTAGCTACTCCTTCGGAGCAAAGTCTAATACCCCCATATGTGACGAATATGAAGAGGCGGCGACTGTCGGAGGACGTAAGAGAAATGCTCTTTCAATAAACTCATTCTTTAAAGTAGATTCATTGTCAGCAGGGTATACGTCATCATTACCAAATACAGGAGGTCCCCGGGTTACAAACAAGATAGGGACTGTAAGTTTTTTCTTAAGTCGAATTTGTAAGTCGGAACGGGTAAATTTTTTTAAGTGTAGCTCCAGCCAAAAGAATATTTTTTAAGTTTTTTCGATAGCATAGGGAAGGGTTAACACCCCTGTACCCTTTGTTTTGCTGTCTGTACCCCTGTTCAGAAGATTTCACCTCACTTTCTGTCCCTATGACAACTGGATTTTGAAAATTTTGGGTTGTAGTGGAAATAAGGATTGGTGATAAAGCTTCAGTGGAGACACCTTTTTCCCATGAGAACTTTTACGGGAGTGAATTTCCCTTCCTATGGGTAGATTTCTACTCACTTCCCGTTGTCCCCCTTCATTTGTAAGTAGAATATTTGTAACCTGGGGACCGCCTGTACATTTTTTAGTAAACAAGCATGTTGGTTTTCGTATATTTCTTAAAGCAATCTATTTTATATATATTTTTTCTTAATTAAAAAGGTAAGAAAATGAAAACAAATAAGACTAGATTATGAATGTCTTAGCAGGTTGGGTTTGCTAATGTTGCATGAGTCTGTTCAACAATAGCAGTACAGTTGGATAAAAGGAAGAGTCAGATCCCACTGGCTATTAAACAGCATTACTGAATGAAGAATCTCAAGCAGGCTCTGAATACTTACACACTAATTTAGTAGTGCGAGAGCTTTATTAGCATAACTACTTGTTTGAACTGAAATTTACAAAGCAGAGACTAGACGATTTCACACTTTAAAATTGCCATAGAGTAAATCCCTTTGACTTTAAAGCAAATCCTAATAAAGTGCAACAAGCAATGACATGAAGGGATATTTAGACACTACGAATGGATGAACATATGTAAAAACAAATGCTAAAAGCAGACAAAAAAAGACAAATAACTTGGAAGGAAAAGACATAAAAGATTGACATTTTGACCTCAGAAAATATAAAGTAGATTGTCAGTCTTCACAAGGTTTGGAAAAGTGCTAGTCAACTGAGTCTAAAAGGTAGGAAAAGGAAAAAGAAAAAAAAAGGGGCTAGCCAACCATTATTTGTGGGCTAAATAGAGAAGAAACGTTTACCCTCCTTGTAAACATCCTTAAAATTAAGCTTTCTATGCACCAAACTGTAAACAGTGGCAACTTCATCAGTGTAGCGCAGCGGAATTAACAGTAATGTTACTGATATCCATTTTTGACTTGGAACTTCGTAAAAAAAAAAAAAAAAAAGACAGCTACCCCCCCCCCCCCCCCCCCCCCATCTATAACCACTCCACCTTGTCACAGACATATGCGCAGAGCAGTGACCTACAAATGTAACAGGAATGGCAAGGAGAGCTGGCCTCGTCTTCTCTAGGCTGTGTAAGATGGCAATGGACTGGAGTGTGTTTGCTCACTAATACACACTGGTTCGTTGAGGATTGAAACTAAAACTGAATCCCGCTGTTCTTTTCTATAAGAAACTTCTAGCACGTAAACTGTACAGAACTCAGGATTGTACCAAAATCAGGTACAGCATAGGAGATCAATGTACTTCCCCACTGGCCCTACGACACTTTTCTCTAGGGTCCTGTTGACACTTGTCCATGTTCATGTTCATAGAAATACACGTAGAACTGCATGAGAAAGCAAGAGGAGTTCTGTGCCATTAGTCTATGAAACTGGATCTGCTTGAAGAAATCCGTCAACACTTCATCGGCACACAACTTGTAATGCATTTTCTGTTCAGTCTCACGTATACTATACTAAAATGCACAGGGTCTAAAGCTAGCCAATTTCTGCTGATTCATGCTGAATTCTATTAAATTTGCTATGTATATAACCCTGATGGCAACACCCAGATTGGCAAAAGTCTATTTTTCAATTAGCTTTTGTCTAGGGAGCCAGGTAGAAAATTGTCAGCCAAACGGCACATGCACCGGATTAGATGCAGGTACTGGTCAGGTATTCTGGCTATCAGAATACAATAGCCCACAGCAGGAGATCAATCAATCTACACGATTAGGCTGACAATATATGGATTTATTTTTCTGTAATCAGTGAAGTGATAGAAACTAAATAAAAACAAATTTCCCTATTCACACAAGCAAGGTGGATGGAGAAATCCTCCCTGCTGTAGCATTGTATTCTCACAGTGGGGACTCCTCCATTGTCAGAATATTCTGATCAGTGCTGCAGCCAACAGACTGCAAGTGCTAATCCAATGAGAATTCTCAAACAGTCCAGTTTGAGAGAAGTCCATCATTAGATTCACCTCTCTCTAATGGAAACGACTATAGATGGGGATCGAAAAAATAGATTGGTCCCTGCTAAACTGGCTGAATTTTTATCAATGTATGGCCAGCTTTAGCGTAGATGGAGGACTCCGATAGATATTTTTTGTTTATCCCCCGAAGAAAAAAAAAAAAAAAATTAAATGTTAAAGCAGATCTCTATGAATAAATGTTTTTGTCCCATGCAGCTCGGGCGCAGCTTAACTGCTCACTTTGTCCAGGGGTGCACCGAAAGGCTATACTTACCCGTTCCCCTGAAAAATGGCAGTCCCCCACGTCCAGCCATGGACTGTTCTTGCAGTCCTCACGTCCAGAGCCGGTCTGTGGGCATGATGACATCCATGTACAAGACCACTAGCGCGTTGGGGGAGGGTTGTCATTGAGCAGAAGCAGCAGGAACCGGTCTTGCGCTTTGAGGATCGGCGGATTAGGTAAGTACATCTCCGCTCTTCTCACCCCTAGATAAAAACAAGCAGTTAACCCATGCAGTGCAGGCACAGCCCAACTGCATGGGAAAAAAAACATTTCCTGGAATTCTTCTCTAAATAATCAAAACATTGGCCATTTGTAGTCATATGGGACAAGTTCAGCATAAAAAAAAAAAAAAAAGGGAATGTTTGGATGGATGTTTAGCCATGCCTCAATAACATTTTAAAGCCTTCAATACGAGTTAGAAAGCTCTGAATAAGTGAGGTTGTAAACCATAAGTGTAAAGCCCGCTGCTTATAAGTGAGGAATGATATATAAATGGTGCAGCATGGAATGAGTTGAAGATATGGAAATAAAGTGTCTGGAACAGCCCTAATTTAGGGAAGAAATGTTTATAACCATAGGAATTTATATCAAAAAGTTAGCTGGTTCTCATACTTACGAGTCAGAGTGGCTCATCTTTTAACCTCCATGGCACAAATGGGCAAACCAGTTCCTATCACTATTATATCTACAGCTGCCAATTAATGAGATTAAACATTGCAGCAATCCCATTGCAAAGTATTACTTCTTGTTAAGAATACAATGTGTGAATAAGACCTATCAGCAAGCCAATACCAAGCACTACATTTCGTTTTTCTTTCAGATATCTACAACTTGTAATAGCCTGGTAATAGATGCCAGTGTAAACTGCAACTGAGAAAATCAGCTAGCAAGTACTAGAGGGAATGTTATATATAACTAACTGCCCGGTCCTGGTAGGTAAGACTAGATAAGTATGCTTCATTAGCACTTAATGCTGTGTATTAACATACACATATACCCTATACATTAACATGCTTAATAGAGTGTTTGATACTCTGCTGATAACAGCCTGTGTAAACACCTCGTGCTTCACTAGAATTATTGTACAACGCCTCATAAACAACTAAGAGAAAAACAAATGGCTCTCATGTGCAAATTGCATCTATGAAAGGCTCCAAGGCGAAATAAAGTGTTCAATTAGCATTCAATCTGGGAACGTGGAGTGCGTCGCAAGTTCATTGTATGCCGATGCAACTCTTGCATCTGCCTGATCCTATCTTTCTGCCACATCAGATTAGGAGGCATGGGGTACTTCTGTGTGCCATGAAGGTACCTGTAGGGGATTCTCACATGACAGGCGGTGGCACGGCACCGAGGCTGAGGCATAGGAGGAAGTAGCATCCAACGCTTGCGCTCAGCACAATATCTGTATGCCTCTTTCCTATACTGCTTGTCCATGTCATCACTGTTCTTCCAACCTCCAATAATAAAGACATCATCCTTGTAGTAGCAGATAGCTGCCCCTTCTATGCCCAGGACCTCAGGAGGTAAGCTCTCAAGAATCTCATTGGAGACCTGCCTGGAGATTTTACTCTGCGCCTCTTCAACAGTTACAGAATAACTCTTAGGACAGCATGATGCAGTGTTGTAGAAGTTTGTGCAGGCAACTGACATCTGGAATGCACAGTAATTGTCCAGGATTGGTAAGGATTCTACATCCAGCCATCTACTGCTCTCTATGTCATATCTACAGTTGATTGTTCTAAGTCCATCCTCATTATCGCTGTCCACTGGAGTACGAGCTGTTATGTAAACATAACGATCTTCTACGCTTACAGCTTTGACATCTCGTAAGATCTTGGGTGCAGATTCTAGGATTTGCCACTTATCTTGCTCTGGGTCGTAAACAGTGACGTCTTTGAAGCCAGGACTGAAGTTTCCATGCCCGCCAATACTATACAAGTTGCCCTTCACGGACATAAGACCAAAGGAATGCTTTCGAGTGATTAAATTGCAAACTTGTTCCCATAGATTTCTGTTTGGGTTGTATCGTTCAACAGTCTTGGCAAAGCCAGGTTCCATGGAGCCAGCCACATAGACATGGGTGTCTGTAGCCATAACTGCATGGCCATCAAGGTGATTGTGGATGTGAGGCAAATTTACCCATCGATCTTCATGAATAAAATACCCAACACATTCACTTAAATAGTCACCACCTTCTGACACCCCTCCAATTACCATTATTACATCCATATTTTGCCCAAAGCGTGGCAATGATGTCATATGGGTGGCCAATGACTGATTTCCGGCTTGGAGGTTCTCTGATCGCAAAGCATGACCTTCCACCGCTTCGGCCACCAACTGTAAACAGGCTTCATTTGTTGCCACCAATCTCTCTGCTTTCACATGTCGAGTAAGGTAAGTTGGCTTCATCTGGGAGAGTCGAAGAAGCCTAAACAACTCCTCAAAATATTTTTCTCTTTCGTTTGTGTTTTTCTGAATCCATTTTAGAATTGCTTCAAAAAGTATCTCTTCAGAATCGACTGTGATCTCAGGATCAGAAAGCCAGTCCCTTACAAGATGGAATGGGAGTGTATAGAACTCGTCATCTTCGATTACCTTGTAGAAGTTTCTGCGGATCATGTCAGCAGATTTTAAAGCTAGCTGGTTGAGTGTGTACATATGAGCCAAACTATGAATGGCGACACAGTTTGAAAGGTTCAGCTTCTTCTTCAGAAACTCTCCACAAAATTCCTTCAGGCGAAGCAACAAAAACCTAAAGAATACAGAGAACAAGCATGAAATGTTAAACATGGCAATACAACTTGGTTCAACTCTGATACATTTACAGCAAACCCTATCCGAAAAACTTTACATTTGCAAGAGAACCGTGCATCAAACAAATATATTGCAGCTTTCAATAAAAAATACTTTTTACTTTCAATGTTTTGTGGCATGCCAGGGCTGCCAATCTCCTGTAGCCTCTTTGCAACCACTTCATGTCTACATGCAAGCACTCCAGTGATGGCTGAGGGTTTCCTGATGGTGACAACAGTGGACTACAGCTGTCTAATCCATGTTGCAACTGCTACTTGTACTCTAGATGTGTGATTGCTTAACCACTTCAATACTGGGCACTTTCACCCCCTTCCTGCTCAGGCCAATTTTTAACACTGTCACCCTTTGAATGACAATTGCACAGTCATGCAATGCTGGGCCCATATAACATTTTTATCATTTTTTCACACAAATAAAGCTCGCTTTTGGTGTTATTTAACCCCCTCATGCTGATCTCACACAAATATGCGGACCCCACGAGACTGGGCTTTTTTCTGTGGGGCTGCACATTTGCGTATCTCTATTTGTGCTGAAAGCGTGCCTTATGGCATACTCCCAGCACAGAACCGGTGGCTCACTGAAAACCCTGGAACTCCTGATTGGCTACAACAGTGACCAGTCAACTGTGATGCCTGCCCTCGTATTTTCTCTCTCTGTGAATGGAGGATAGAGATATTTAGTTCATATTGAGGGTCCCTGGAGGAAGAGAAGTGCGTCAGACCTTCAGTTTTCTCTTTAAAGCGGTTGTAAACCCGAAAATGAAAAAAAAAAAAAAAAAACCTGCAAGACAAAGCCATAATGAGCTAGTATGCATCGCATACTAGCTCATTATGCATTACTTACCTTAGAACGAAGCCCCGACGCGGACCCCCGGACATCGCTGCGGGCGCCGCCATGATCCGGAAGCGTCTCTTCCGGGTTCGGCGGCTCCGGCTCTGTGATTTTCCGGCAAGCTGCCGGCTAGGAAAACTGAAGGTCCCCCCGGACCTTCAGAGCGCATGCGCCGCTCGCGTGAGCGGCTGCATGCACTGCAAATATCTCCTAAACCGTGCCGGTTTAGGAGATATTAATTATACCTACAGGTAAGCCTTATTATAGGCTTACCTGTAGGTAAAAGTGTCAAAAAGCGGGATACTACCGCTTTAACTAGTTGTGAATTCACGTATTGTTCATACAATGAGTCGGTTTGCTACTTCTCTTTGTATATGTGAATTTTTTTACTGAGCTTTTAAAACTATTTTTTGTACAATAAAATCTACCTGTTCTACATATGATTGGTTGTTGTGTGCTCATCTCAATGCGACAACCCCACATTCTGTAAAGTCCACTTCATACTGGTAGGGGGGTTTTCTCCTTCATTTGTTCTGTATCATATGGAGGAGAGAGATACACTGCATCTTTCTCGTCTGGCAGAGAAAGAAAAAAAAAAAAACTCGATCAAGGTTTAATCTAGGTCAGTGCCAGGGATAGTGTTTGGGTCAAAGGTCAATGTCACTTAGGGATGCACCGAAATGAAAATTTTGGGCCGAAACCGAAAATGTAGGATGCCCTTGGCCGAAAACCGAAAATTACATTTCCCCCAAATAATTTTAAAATAGATGGAACAGGGGCATACACCAAAAACAGGCAGTGACGTACACCTGTCGCTGCCACCCTGTCACAGTATATGTACTGTGATGGGTTGGCAATAGGTTAATTTAATTACCATTGGTATTAGTATTATGCAGCATGAGGGGGTTAATGTATTGTCACTGCTGGTCACTGCTGCATTAGTGACCGACCAGTGGCAGTTAATTAACACTGCCACTGGTCGGTCACTAATGCAGCAGTGACCAGCAGTGACAATACATTAACCCCCTCATGCTGCATAATTAATACTAATACCAATGGTAAGCTGCCTCAGCTATCACCCTCCCCCCCGCATCAGCCTCAGCGTCCCTCTCCTACTCACTCAACTCCTCCGGTCACGGTGTCCATTATTCAAAAGTCCTGCCTCTGGCCGGCCGCCCGCCTCCCGGTGATGTCACTACTACTACTACGATCTGTACATGAATGAAGTGACACACCGGGCGGGAGGGCGGGCGAGCGGCCGCTAATAGCTGTAACTATGTGAGCCCTTCACTTCTCTTCAATTACCTGTCAGCGGCACGATGTACATGAATTAACTGACACTCCGGGCTGGGGGGGCGGGGGGAGCGGCCGCTAATAGATATAACTATGTAATCCTTCTCTGTCAGTGGGACTGTGTGTGAATGAGAACTGACCTGACATCGGGCGGGGGGAGCGGCCGCTAATAACTATAACTATGTGAGCTTTCACTTCCCTGTCAGAGGAGATACATGCCTGACAGGGAAGTGAAGCTCTCACATAGTTATAGTTATTAGCGGCCGCTCGCACCGCCCTCCCGCCTGGTATGTCAGTTCATTCATACACACATCGTAGTAGTAGAGACGTCATTGAGAGGCGGGCGGCCGGCCAGAGGCGGGACTTTTAAAACCTGCCCTGCCCTGCGCCCTCCTCCTTCCTCACGGCGGCCATTTTAATTTCGGCAATGTTAACCCATTATCGGCCGAAATGGGATAGGCTCATTTTCGGCAAAAAATTTCGGTGGCCGAAATTTCGGTGCATCCCTAATGTCACTATTTTTTTGGACAGGATTTTTTTTGTTTTGTTTTTAGATTAGCGTGATTGGGTTTTAACGTTTTTTAGTTTTAAAAAGCAAAATGCACGCTATTGTTTCTGGGCTGTACTACGGGTACAAACAACTACTAACATACACATATGTAATTTTGCTGTGATTGCCAGGAGCAGGAGATTTAAATTTGGGTTGTTCTTTGTGGTAGGAACAAGAAATATACAGCTAAAGTGTAAAAAAAAAAAAAAATGTATCAGGAGACATCCATTACTATTTACCACCAAATGAAAGCCCAATTTGTCCTGAAAAAAACATGGTATATTACACCTAGATACACAAAGTGATTATATGTAGTTTTACTAACACGTCAAAGTTCTTTAACCTCATTGTAAAATGACGCCGGCAGGAAGGTCTCCTCCCTCCAGGTGGACGTCATATGACGTCCGCCCGTTCCTCACCGCTCTCCCGTGCCCCCTGGGGTGCGCAGCGCAATGATCGGGGGTGAGGAGTGTCCCTCACAGCCGGCCGCATGCACTCTCCCTGTGCACACCGGCGATCGGGGATGGAGAGTGTCACTCTGACACAGTCCATCCCTGATCTGGGTAAAGAGCCAATGACATTGGCTCTTTAACACGTGACCGGCTGTGTCCAATCACAGCTGGTCACACATTTCAACAAACCCAGAAATTAGCCGTTACCATAATGTCTAAGTCTCCATCCACACTAGCACGACTTGTTAGGCGACTTGGTCAGCCTGACAAGTCACTCACCGTTGCGGTCCATTGACCGCTACAGGAGCCGTTCTAATAGGAGCGACACAAGTCGCTCCAACTTAGAAAAAGGGTCCTGTACTACTTTGGGGCGACCTGGAGCGACTTGCATAGACATTCATTTTATGAAGTCCGTGCCGAAGTCGCAGTGCACGTGACTTCACAGGTCGCCCCCTAAGTCGGATCGCCGTAGTGTGAACCGAGACTAAACCCCTCTCATTTTTGTAAATATTTTATTATACCTTTTCATGTGACAACACTGAAGAAATTACACTTTGCTACAATGTAAAGTAGTGAGTGTACAGCTTGTATAACAGTGCAAATTTGCTGTCCCCTAAAAATAACACACAGCCATTAATGACTAAACAGCTGGCAACAAAAGTGAGTACACCCCTAAGTGAAAATGTCCAAATTGGGCCCAATCAGCCGTTTTCTCTCCCAGGTGTCATGTGACTCGTTAGTGTTACAAGGTCTCAGGTGTGAATGAGGAGCAGGTGTGAAATTTGTTGTTCTCACTCTCACATACTTGTAACAGGAAGTTCAACATGGCACCTCATGGCAAAGAACTCTGAAGATCTGAAAAAAAATAATTGTTGCTCCACATAAAGATGGCCTAGGCTAATGGGAAGATTGCCAAGATCCTGAAACTGAGCTGCAGCACGATGGCCAAATCCACACAGCGGTTTGACAGGACAGGTTGCATTCAGAACAGGCCTAGCTATAGTCGACCAAAGAAGTTGAGTGCACATGCTCAGAGTCATATCCAGAGGTTGTCTTTGGGAAATAGACGTATGAGTGCTGCCAGCATTGCTAAAGAGGTTAAAGGGGTTGGCGGTCAGCCTGTCAGTGCTCAGAGGATACACCCCACACTGCATCAAATTGGTCTGCATGGCTGTCATCTCAGAAGGAAGCCTCTTCTAAAGATGATGCACAAGAAAGCCTGCAAACAATTTGCTGAAGACAAGCAGACTAAGGACATGGATTACTGGAACCATGTCCTGTAGTCTGATGAGACCAAGATAAACGTATTTGGTTCAGATGGTGTGAAGCGTGTGTGGCGGCAACCAGGGGAAGAGTACAAAGACAAATGTGTCCTGCCTACAGTCAAGCATGGTGGTGGGAGTGTCATGGTCTGGGGCTACACGAGTGCCAGCACTGGGGAGCTACAGTTCTTTGAGGGAACCATTAATGACATACTTAAGCATGGCATGATCCCCTCCCTTCGGAGACTGGGCAGCAGAGCAGTATTCTAACATGATAACGACCCCAAACACACCTCTAAGACGACCACTGCCTTGCTAAAGAAGCTGAGGGTAAAGGTAATGGACTGGCCAAGCATGTCTCCAGATCTAAACCCTATTGAGCATCTGTGGAGCATCCTCAAATGGAAGGTGGAGTGCAAAGTCTCTAATATCCACCAACTCTGTGATGTCGTCATGGAGAAGTGGGAGAGGACTTCAGTGGCAACCTGTGAAGCTCTGGTGAACTCCATGCCCAAGAGGGTTAAGGTAGTGCTGGAAAATGGTGGCCACACAAAATTTGAACCCTTTGGGCCCAATTTGGACATTTCCACTTAGGGGTGTACTCATTTTTGTTGCCGTTTAGACATTAATGGCTGTGTGTTATTTTGAGGGGACAGCAAATTTACACTGTTATACAAGCTGTACACTCACAACTTTACATTGTAACAAAGTGTCATTTCTTCAGTGTTGTCACATGAAAAGATATAATAAAATATTTATAAAAATGATTGATTTATAAAAATTTGTACTCACTCCAAAATAGGGTCATTTTTTGGGTGTTTCCATTGTCCTGGTGTTCCAGGGCCTTTAAAAAAGTGTGATAGGTTGTAATGAAATTAGATGTGAAATGTATGCCCCTAGAACACCTGAAGGTGCTCCTTGGATGTTGGGCCTCTGTATGTGGCCAGGCTGTGTTAAGTCTTAGATATGTGGGATCACCATACTCAGGAGGAGAATCAGAATGTATTTTGGGGTGTAATTGTTGCTATGTACATGCTAAGTGTTAGAAATATCCTATAAATGTACAACTTTGTGTAAAAAGAAAAGAAAAAAAAACATATATATATATATTTTTTTTTTAATTTTCTTTCCACATTTTCCAAAAACTGGTGGAAAAAAATGACATGTTCGAAAGACTCATTATGCCTCATACATAGAATATACGTTGGGGTGTTTACTTTCCAAAATGGGGTCATTTTGTGGGTAATTCCATTGTCCTGGTGCTCCAGGGTCTTCAAAAGTGTGATAGGTCGTTAGGAAATTATATGTGTAATTTATGCTCCTAGAACACCTGACGGTGCTCCTTGCATGTTGGGCCTCTGTATGTGGCCAGGCTGTGTAAAAGTCTCACACATGTGGTATTGCCATACTCAGGAGGAGTAGCTGAATGTATTTTGTAGTATTTTTACAAGCATGCATATGCTGTGTGTGAGAAATAACTTGTAATTATGACAATTTGGTGTTGAAAATTTATTTTTTTTCCTAAGAACTGTGGGAAAAACATTACAACTTCAAAAAAAAAAAAAATCACTATGCCTCTTACTAAATACCTTGGACTTTCTACTTTCCAAAAAATGGGTCATTTTTATACTTTTCAGATATTTCAGGGCCTCAAGAAATGAGATAGGCCATCGGTACATCAGGTGTGATTAGGTGTAATCAATTTTCAATGATTGTCACCACAGCTTGTAGACTCTATAACTTTCACATAGACTAAACAATATCCCCTCATTTTGGTTATTTTTACCAAAGATATGTAGCAGTATACATTTTGGACCAAATTTATGAAAAACAAATTTACTTATTTGCACAATTTTGTAAAAGAAACTAAAAATGTTTTTTCTTTCAAAATTTTCGCTTTTTTCACTTCTATCACAAAAAATAAAAACCCGGTGGTGATTAAATACTACCAAAAGAAAGCTCTATTTGTGTGAAAAAAAATGACAAAAAAATTGATTGGGTACAGAGTTGTATCACTGAGTAATTATCATTCAAAGTGTCAGAGAGCTGAAAATTGGTCTGGGCAGGAAGGGGGTGTAACTGCTCTGTATGGAAGTGGTTAAAAAGCAGTGGGTGTGGCGGGGCTTATTGTTAGTAGTATATGTATGTAAGTGTGCTGGGTAAAGTGGTTGGGTGTGAAAATTAGAAAAAAAATTAAATGAAATATCAAAATAATAGGTGAACAACTTTTTAGTGATTAAATTCAAAAATCACTGATATGTTTTACTTGCACCCTATGCTAAGACATAGAATAGGAAATAAAATGGCTGTGCTTATAATAACATCTGTAGAAATGGGACTTGTGCTATGATACAATATAAAGGTCTATAGACTGACTTGTGCTATGATCCAATATAAAGGTCCATAGACTGACTTGTGCTATGATACAATATAAAGGTCCATAGACTGACTTGTGCTATGATCCAATATAAAGGTCTATAGAGTGACTTGTGCTATGATCCAATATAAAGGTCTATAGAGTGACTTGTGCTATGACCCAATATAAAGGTCTATAGAGTGACTTGTGCTATGATCCAATATAAAGGTCTATAGAGTGACTTGTGCTATGATCCAATATAAAGGTCTATAGACTGACTTGTGCTATGATCCAATATAAAGGTCTATAGAGTGACTTGTGCTATGACCCAATATAAAGGTCCATAGACTGACTTGTGCTATGACCCAATATAAAGGTCTATAGAGTGACTTGTGCTATGATCCAATATAAAGGTCCATAGACTGACTTGTGCTATGACCCAATATAAAGGTCCATAGACTGACTTGTGCTATGATCCAATATAAAGGTCTATAGAGTGACTTGTGCTATGATCCAATATAAAAGTCTATAGACTGACTTGTGCTATGATACAATATAAAGGTCCATAGACTGACTTGTGCTATGATCCAATATAAAGGTCCATAGACTGACTTGTGCTATGATCCAATATAAAGGTCTATAGAGTGACTTGTGCTATGATCCAATATAAAAGTCTATAGACTGACTTGTGCTATGATACAATATAAAGGTCCATAGACTGACTTGTGCTATGATCCAATATAAAGGTCCATAGACTGACTTGTGCTATGACCCAATATAAAGGTCTATAGACTGACTTGTGCTATGATCCAATATAAAGGTCTATAGAGTGACTTGTGCTATGATCCAATATAAAGGTCCATAGACTGACTTGTGCTATGACCCAATATAAAGGTCTATAGACTGACTTGTGCTATGATACAATATAAAGGTCTATAGACTGACTTGTGCTATGACCCAATATAAAGGTCTATAGACTGACTTGTGCTATGATACAATATAAAGGTCTATAGACTGACTTGTGCTATGATCCAATATAAAGGTCTATAGAGTGACTTGTGCTATGATACAATATAAAGGTCTATAGAGTGACTTGTGCTATGACCCAATATAAAGGTCTATAGACTGACTTGTGCTATGACCCAATATAAAAGTCCATAGACTGACTTGTGCTAAAAAGCTCAAAATAATAAGTCCATAATGCAGTATAAATGAGGTTCATAAATCTTGCGGTGTGCTGTGATTTTCTAACATGCTTCCCGTTCTCCACCTCACTCACCAGAATCTCTCCCCTATCACACACTCTGTCCATCGGACGCAGTCCGTTTTTCTCAGCGGGGGATGCACAGTGCGGAGACACAGCTGTCAGTTCCCCATGCATCTCTATGGGGGAAATCGGATGGGAATGGACCGCCGGTCCGTTCTCATCCGATCCGCTGGACGGATGGAAAATAGGGTTTCCATCCGTCCAGATTTGACTGATCGGATGTCAGAGGACATGTCTCCGCTGACATCCGATGCCCCATAGAGATGCATGGGAGGGACCGTTCAGATCCGCCAAAAAACTGACAGGTGGATCTGAACAGCCCGCCTGTGTGAATGAGCCCTTAGGGGTAAGCCAGCATCCACAGCACTTTTTAGTGAGATTCATGTGAGTGAGGTGAACGGTTGGAAATCTTGAACCAAGAAGTGACAGCAATCACATGGAATGCAGGATGGTTTTTTGGCAAAAAATGGAGTGAAACTGCCTCCTCTGAAAAGCAATGCGATTGCAGATCGCTGTTCAGAGGAGCGGTAGGTTTAGACAGAGATGTGAGTGCGGATCGCTGTTCAGAGGAGCGGTAGGTTTAGACAGAGATGTGAGTGCGGATCGCTGTTCAGAGGAGCGGTAGGTTTAGACAGAGATGTGAGTGCGGATCGCTGTTCAGAGGAGCGGTAGGTTTAGACAGAGATGTGAGTGCGGATCGCTGTTCAGGAGTGGTAGGTTTAGACAGAGATGTGAGTGCGGATCGCTGTTCAGAGGAGCGGTAGGTTTAGACAGAGATGCGAGTGTGGATCGCCGTTCAGAGGAGAGGAGTGCGGATCGCCGTTCAGAGGTGAGGAGTGCGGATCGCCCTTCAGAGGTGAGGAGTGCGGATCGCTAATCAGAGAAGCGAGTGCGGATCGCCGCTCAGAGGAGATGTGAGTGTAGATCACTAATCAGAGATGCGAGTGCGGATCGCTGTTCAGAGGAGCGGTAGGTTTAGACAGAGATGCGAGTGTGGATCGCCGTTCAGAGGAGAGGAGTGCGGATCGCGAATCAGAGATGCGAGTGCGGATCGCCGTTCAGAGGAGAGGAGTGCGGATCGCCGTTCAGAGGAGAGGAGTGCGGATCGCCGTTCAGAGGAGAGGAGTGCGGATCGCCGTTCAGAGGAAAGGAGTGCGGATCGCCGTTCAGAGGAAAGGAGTGCGGATCGCCGTTCAGAGGAGAGGAGTGCGGATCGCCGTTCAGAGGAGAGGAGTGCGGATCGCTAATCAGAGATGCGAGTGCGGATCGCCGTTCAGAGGAGAGGAGTGCGGATCGCCGTTCAGAGGAAAGGAGTGCGGATCGCCGTTCAGAGGAAAGGAGTGCGGATCGCCGTTCAGAGGAAAGGAGTGCGGATCGCCGTTCAGAGGAAAGGAGTGCGGATCGCCGTTCAGAGGAAAGGAGTGCGGATCGCCGTTCAGAGGAAAGGAGTGCGGATCGCCGTTCAGAGGAAAGGAGTGCGGATCGCCGTTCAGAGGAAAGGAGTGCGGATCGCCGTTCAGAGGAAAGGAGTGCGGATCGCCGTTCAGAGGAAAGGAGTGCGGATCGCCGTTCAGAGGAAAGGAGTGCGGATCGCCGTTCAGAGGAAAGGAGTGCGGATCGCCGTTCAGAGGAAAGGAGTGCGGATCGCCGTTCAGAGGAGAGGAGTGCGGATCGCCGTTCAGAGGAGAGGAGTGCGGATCGCCGTTCAGAGGAGAGGAGTGCGGATCGCCGTTCAGAGGAGAGGAGTGCGGATCGCCGTTCAGAGGAGAGGAGTGCGGATCGCCGTTCAGAGGAGAGGAGTGCGGATCGCCGTTCAGAGGAGAGGAGTG
Organism: Pelophylax lessonae; assembly: GCF_965119305.1. Taxonomy (NCBI): domain Eukaryota; kingdom Metazoa; phylum Chordata; class Amphibia; order Anura; family Ranidae; genus Pelophylax; species Pelophylax lessonae. The sequence continues at coordinate 114,312,478 of NC_138778.1, forward strand.
CGGATCGCCGTTCAGAGGAGAGGAGTGCGGATCGCCGTTCAGAGGAGAGGAGTGCGGATCGCCGTTCAGAGGAGAGGAGTGCGGATCGCCGTTCAGAGGAGAGGAGTGCGGATCGCCGTTCAGAGGAGAGGAGTGCGGATCGCCGTTCAGAGGAGAGGAGTGCGGATCGCCGTTCAGAGGAGAGGAGTGCGGATCGCCGTTCAGAGGAGAGGAGTGCGGATCGCCGTTCAGAGGAGAGGAGTGCGGATCGCCGTTCAGAGGCGAGGAGTGCGGATCGCTAATCAGAGATGCGAGTGCGGATCGCCGTTCAGAGGAGAGGAGTGCGGATCGCCGTTCAGAGGCGAGGAGTGCGGATCGCTAATCAGAGATGCGAGTGCGGATCGCCGTTCAGAGGAGAGGAGTGCGGATCGCCGTTCAGAGGAAAGGAGTGCGGATCGCCGTTCAGAGGAAAGGAGTGCGGATCGCCGTTCAGAGGAAAGGAGTGCGGATCGCCGTTCAGAGGAAAGGAGTGCGGATCGCCGTTCAGAGGAAAGGAGTGCGGATCGCCGTTCAGAGGAGAGGAGTGCGGATCGCCGTTCAGAGGAGAGGAGTGCGGATCGCCGTTCAGAGGAGAGGAGTGCGGATCGCCGTTCAGAGGAGAGGAGTGCGGATCGCCGTTCAGAGGAGAGGAGTGCGGATCGCCGTTCAGAGGAGAGGAGTGCGGATCGCCGTTCAGAGGAAAGGAGTGCGGATCGCCGTTCAGAGGAGAGGAGTGCGGATCGCCGTTCAGAGGAGAGGAGTGCGGATCGCCGTTCAGAGGAGAGGAGTGCGGATCGCCGTTCAGAGGAGAGGAGTGCGGATCGCCGTTCAGAGGAGAGGAGTGCGGATCGCCGTTCAGAGGAGAGGAGTGCGGATCGCCGTTCAGAGGAGAGGAGTGCGGATCGCCGTTCAGAGGAGAGGAGTGCGGATCGCCGTTCAGAGGCGAGGAGTGCGGATCGCCGTTCAGAGGCGAGGAGTGCGGATCGCCGTTCAGAGGAGAGGAGTGCGGATCGCCGTTCAGAGGAGAGGAGTGCGGATCGCCGTTCAGAGGAGAGGAGTGCGGATCACTAATCAGAGATGCGAGTGTGGATCGCTGTTCAGAGGAGCAGTAGGTTTAGACAGAGATGTGAGTGCGGATCGCTGTTCAGAGGAGATGTAAGAATAGTGGTGCAGGATGAGCGCTCCCCTCCCCCTCCTACCTGTCAGACAGCTCCAGCACCTCATGCACATTGCCGGTACACACCCGGATCTGTCCGGTGTACATGTATTGGATGACCGCCTCCACCGTCTCCAGGTCCGGCCCGGGCTCTGAGCTCCATTTCATCTCCACCCGCCCGGAGCGGGACTCCTCGAACTGTCCGGAGAGGAGGGGGGCGAAGTAATCAGTGGCAGCGGCCAGTACAGAGCGGTGAGCCGGGAACTCCCGCCCTCCTCCCCCGAATACCAGAGTCATGTCACAGAACAGGCCCTGCTTCCTCTGCTCGTTCTGCCTCCATGCCAACTCCGAACAATGACTCTCCGACATAAACACCTCCGCCTCCCCGTCCTCCACCGCCCCGTCCCTCGCCTCCGACTCCTCCACAGGAGGGTGCTGGGGAGACGACATCGCTACAGCGGCCGCCATCTCGGCTCTCTAGGGCGGGGAAGCCAGCTACGGTACCCTGTGACAGACCGACACTCCACTGCGCATGCGCCGGCTTCAGACAGCACAAGCCGAGCGCAGAGCTGGGGAGACCGAACATGGATCGGAGTAAAATCAATTGGCTCCTTTTTCGGCCAGCTTCTTAATTGAATGTAAAATTCTCCCTCGTTCACACTGAACACTGCCATAGACGTGTGCACAGGGTGTGCCAGACATGTGTGCATAGGGTGTGCCAGGTGTGCCTAGGCACACCCTAATCACCCTATGCTGCACAGATTCCCCCTGCTGCTTGGCTGCAGAGAAGGGGACTGGGGAATCTCTGTCAAACTTGAGACATCGGGGCTCTGTTTTCACCAAAGCCCCCCAATGGGGCTCCTAAAAAATTGTAAAAATAAATAATAAAAAAAAACTACTGATACCGTTCATGTATTGATATTGTCCATTGCCCTGCTGTTATATATATATACAGACACATGTGTGCTTGAGCTTTGGGGTGCACACACCTATGAACACGACTTTGAAATTTTGCCACTTCATTTGAAATCACATGATTTCAAATCCCCGACTTCGGTAAGACCTGAAAGACATCGACTTCATGCACAGATGTCTATTAAAGTCACACCCGAAATTGGCAAAAGTAGTACAGGACCTGCTTTTGTAAATTGGAACGGTGCCATTGCCGGCAATAGGCTGAGACTTGACCTGTCACTTCAGTGTGATCGAGGGCTTAGGCTGGATCTATATTCACAAAAGTGATTGTTTGCAAAACTATCATCTGCAAAGTTTATAATAAAATTGTGAAGTTTGGCAACAATTCTATCTCCCTAATAGTGATGAGCCAAACACCCCCCTGTTCGGTTCGCACCAGAACACCGCGAACAGGGGAAAAGTTCATTCGAACAATCAAACTCCATTGAAGTCTATGGAACTCGAACGCCAAAACTCCTCATTTTAAATGCAAGTTATTGCCCAAAAAAAGTGCATGGGGGGTCCAGGCACTGACCTGGGGAACATGTACCAATGCAAAATTTTTTTTAAAAAACAATCGTTTTTAACCTCTTGCCGACCGCCGCACGACTATTTACGTCGGCAGTCAGCCCCTCACAGGCAAAGCGACGTAGTACTACGTCGCTAGCCTGTGAGGCTCTAGGGGGCGAGCGCGCGCCGCAGGAGGCGCACTCCCGCCCCCCCCTCGTTCACGGACCCCCCCGCGCGTGTGAGCGGCGGACCCGATGTCCGCCGCTCACTCGCGATCGTCCGGTACAGCGGGAGAAAGGCAGGCGGCTAATGTAAACAAAGCCGCCTGTCATTTTCCCCTGTGTAAGTGCAGAGATCATACGGTCCTGCTATGTAGGACCGTAGATCTCTGCTGTTACATCACAAGCCACATCCAATCACAGTTAGAAGCACGCCCCTAGGGACACACTTAACCCCTCCTTCTCAAATAAAGTTAACCCCTTCCCTGCCAGTGTCATTTTTACAGTAACAGTGCATATGTATAGCACTGATTACTGTAGTAATGTCACTGGTACCCCCAAAAGTGTCAAAAATGTCAGTCAAGGGTCCGATCTGTCCTCCGCAATGTGGCAGTCCCGCAAAAAAAAAATCGCAGATCGCCGCCATTACTCGTTAAAAAAAACAACAACAAAAATCTTTCCCTTAGTTAGTAAACGCAATAACTTTTGCGCAAACCAATCAAAATACGCTTTTTGCGATTTTTTTACCAAACATATGTAGCAGAAAACAAATTGGCCTAAAATGTTAAAAAATTGTTATTTTTACATTTTTTTGGGGGGAATTTCATATAAGAAAATGTTAAAAATATTGTTATATTTGCAAAATTGTCGCTCTTTTTTTGTTTATAGCGCATGATCAAAAATCGCAGAGGTGATCAAATACCACCAAAAGAAAGCTCTGTTTGTGGGAAAAAAAAGGACGTCAATTTCATTTGGGTACAGCGTCGCACGACCACGCAATTGTCCGTTAAAGTCACGCAGTGCCGAATCGCAAAATAGGCCCTGGTCAGGAAGGGGGTAAAATCTTCCGGGGCTTAAGTGGTTAAAGGAGCAGTGATTTTAATGATGCTTAAAGTGAAACAAAAATGAAACATTCCTTTAAATATCATGCTCGGGGGGTCCACTTAATGCGCCCGCAAAATGGTGCATTTGTGCCATGTATAGATCTTGCTACAGCTATACTGACATTTCTAAAGGAAAAAAATGAAATTTAAACTTGCTCGCGGCTGTAATGTATTGTCGGCTCCCCGCGATACAGATAAGAAAAGAAAAAAAACGGCGTAGGGTCCCCCCCAGTCCGTTCGGGTCTGGTATGGATTTGGATCTGTTACACCAAAATGATAAAAAAAAACGCACAAGGCGCAGGAACGAGCAATGCTGTAAAAAATTCCATACAAATTTGAAATCGCATGTATTTGTCATACAGGTGCAGAAAAATTGGGCCTTGGTTGTGGTGGTACCTGAACACCGCAACCCCATGCAGCTACTCTTGCTGGACACAGGAACAGGCCCTGCTGGTAAAAATTCTATACAAATTTGAAATTGCATGTACTTGTCATACAGGTGCAGAAAAATTGAGCCTTGGTTGTTGGTGGTGCCTGAAAAACGCAACCCCTTGCAGTTACTCTTGCTGGGCACAGATTAGATACAAAAACTACATTGATGGCATATAAGTGGCTTCTAGCCCCGCCGCCGAACTCTGTCAACAAATACAAGAAATTGTGGGAACACGATTTGTCGTGCAAAATTTCTGACAGGGAATGGGAGAAGGCTTGTGTATTCACAAACAAATGCTCCCTGAGCACAAAAACTCAAGAAACATCATTTAAAATCCGCACGCAATGGTACATAACACCTGCAAAAATGAGGACATGGTCCCCTCAATACTCTGGAAGATGTTGGAGATGTCTAGCTCACACAGGCACTTTTTTACACATTTGGTGGAATTGTGACATAATCAAAACCTTTTGGAATAAGGCGGTGCTTCTAATCAAACATATCACTGGTTCTACCTTAGAATTCAACGCAGCAAATTGCTTACTGCACATTAACAAACTTTCATACAGGTCATATAAAAAGTCCCTAAAGAGACATCTACTCAATGCGGCCAAATCTCTCATTCCTAAACACTGGAACTCCAAATCCGTTCCCTCGACTGAGAATTGGGTGGATGTGGTGACTTCCATTTATGAGATGGAGGAAACTCTGGCCATCAAAAAAGAAAACAGTGGACCCTTCCATGATTTGTAGAGACCATGGTTGATATTTACCCTTTCCCCGGATTTCAAAAAGCTGATTGAGGATTAGTAGTCTGTTAATCAATCCTCATATCCCACCTGGAACTTTAGATTACATTTCTACAATGAGCTTTCTGATCAAGTACCACCTGCCAATAAACCTTCATTACCTCTCCCTCCCGTTCCCCCTTCTCTTTCTTCTATTCCCCCATCTCCTTCTTTCCCTCTGCACCTTTCTTTTAATTTCTATCTTTGCTTCCTTCCTTGGCCCCAGTGGCCTTCCTTGAGACAGGCATCTGTCTTTGGTCCTGTCTCATACGAGGGGGGGGGGGGCATCAAATTGGATGCCCTCACTGCACCTCTTGAATTGACTCAGTTATTCAATGTTGTTGCACTAATCTCAATACAACTTGTCATGACGATGTAATATTTGTACCTGTTGTACAGTTATATCAAAGATGTTATATTGCTATTGTTAATACTGTACATGTTTATTATGGCTGTTCAATATTGTTATTGAAAAAAAAAAAAAGAAATTGCATGCACCTGTAATACAAGTGCAGAAAAATTAGGCCTTGGGGGTTGGTGGTGCCCTAAACTAGAAACATTATCGGAAGCTAGCATTATGAAGATTGAGGAATAGGATAGGCAGCATATGCAGTCTTCAAGGGATGGCAGACCCCTAGCAAATTCAAGCTTGAAAGCTGCTGTTGATCCAGGACTGGTTCATTTTAATAAAAGTCAGCTGGTCAACAGAGTCTGTGGACAGACACACTCTTTTGTCCATCACAAAACCTCCAGCAGCACTGAATGTCCGTTCGGAAAGTACGCTGGAAGCAGGCCAGGCCAGTAGCTCCATTGCATATTGAGCAAGTTCTGGCCAGTGGTCCATCCTCGTGACCCAGTAACCCAGTGGATGCTCAGTTGGAACTGTCTCCAAGTCTGCTCTTGCCCCTAGATAATCCTGCACCATATGATGGAGATGCTGTTGGTGGTTGCTTAAACCTAACATCCCTGGGCACTGAGGACTAAAGAACAGGTCGCCTGCCATAGAGAAGCTGTGGACCCGTTCTAATAGGAGCGACACAAGTTGCTCCGACTTAGAAAAAGGGTCCGTAGTTTCTTTGGGGCGACCTGGAGCAACCTGCATTGACTTCAATGTTATGAAGTCCGTGCCGGCCGCTCCGAGGTCGTGGTGCGAGCTGCGCGCCATGGCCTATGAGGTCGCCCCGGCAAGTCGGAATGCCCCAGTGTGAACGGGGTCTCAAGGTGGCCCCTGGAGCACATCCTGCTTCGCTGGAGTTGTGCCACCTCCTCCTCCTCACTTTCCTCCTCTATTCTCTCAGATACCCAAGTACAGTCAGTGACCTCATCACCCCCTCCCTCCTCATCACTAGAGCAAACTTGGCAGTATGCTGCAGCTGTGGCAACGTGACTGCTAGTTTTATGTCTCTCATTGTCACCCCCTCTCTCTAGGCTCACGTTATTCCCTTCCTCAATCTGGGAACCAACATCGGAGCATTCAAGTTGTTGCGCATCCTCCAGCTTCATGCAACTGATACTCTGATCAAATAATTTAGGTGACTCCCTCATGCATGATGGTGAGGCTATGGAAGGAGTAGCTGTAGACAAGGAGCCTGTGGAACGGTCCACTTTGGCAGCTGCGGTGGAAGGCAAACTAGTATGAGCCTGTGTGACAGAGGATGAGGATGGCTTAGTTATCCACTCCACCAACTCTTGTGCATGTTGTGGCTCAATAACACGACCAGCACCGGAAAAAAAGGACAAGCGTGCCCGGCCTGCAGAGGATGCACCATGTCTGTAGCCACTACTTTTCACTGTGGACACAGAGGCTGCTTGGCCTCTTTTAGTGGCCTGTGAGCGTCTGCCTCTCCTTTTTGGCCTTTCGGACATGATGGGGATTTTGGGGTGGTTTTTATAACTGATTATTATAGAATGTGTGATGGAAATATGATGCTTGGTTGCAATAATTTTGTGCTTGGTGCACGATAAACTTTTTTATTATTGTGTTTTATTTTTTGGGGGGATTTTTATAACTTTTTAGTATAGAGTGTGGAAAGGGAATATGGTGCTTGGGTGCAATACTTTTGTGCTTGGTGCACTATAAACCGTTTTATTATAATTTTTTTATTAATAAAGAAAAAATTAATAAAGCCAAAAAAAAGAAAACCCCTGCTGGGGCAGAAGGAATAGCGCCTGAGATGCACAAGGGGGTACAGCAATTATGCCCCTAATATTATTGGTGCTCGTTCACCACCAAAAAAAAAAACACCCACGTCTGGAGCAGAAGGAAGAGCGCCTGAGATGCACAAGGGGGTACAGCAATTATGGCCCTAATATTATTGGTGCGGGTTCACCACCAAAATAAACACCCACTTTTGGAGCTGAATGAATAGTGCCTGAGATGCACAAGGGGAGCAGCAATTATGCCCTTAATATTATTAGTGCTGCTGCGCAAAAAAAAAACAAAAAACAAAGTTGCTGCTGACACAGGACGCACTACCACCTGCGACAAACAGAGGGAAGTACTAATATTTCAGCAACAGAACCTGATGCTGCTAAAAAAAAAAAAAAATAAATAATTGAAAAGGAAAAAATGTCTATATATCAATGAAAAAAAAGGGGGATCAGTGGGGTGACACAGACGTGTTGTATACAATACACTTCAGTGGCCCCACTATAATCACAGCACAGCACTACACTGACTGACTGGTGCAGTGCGGGAGCAGAGGCTGAGCAGCGCGGGAGCAGAGGCGGACGTGTGAGAGGAGAGCGTGTGTGAGCGAGTGAGTGTGTGTGATCACCCCCCCCCCTCCTAAGAAGAGCGGCGGCGAGCGGTGCAAACCCCCCCCCCCCCTCCTGAGCGGAGGCGAGCGGTGCGAGAACCCCCCCTCTCCTGAGAAGAGCGGTGCGAGAACCCCCCCCCCCCCTCCTGAGAAGAGCGGTGCGAGAACCCCCCTCCCCCAGAGGTAAGAGCGTGGTGTGCGGGCAGCAAGAGGTGAGGTAACCCCCCCCCCCCGCAAGGGCGGGCAGACAGAGAGAGGGCAGGGGGGCAGAGGAGACGCAAAATACCTGACCTGGCCATTGGCAGGGAGAGGAGCTGAGGGGAGACTGATCGGCAAGTGACAGAGGAGGGAGGCAGGAGCCTAAGCAAGTGTCAGGCTTAAAGGGACACACACACACACAGGACTGGTGACTGAGGTTAAACACTGAGGCTCAGTGAGTACCTGGTGAGTATCCTTGCGACTGGGAGTGTCCTTGCGACTGGTGAGTATCTTACCACTGGTGAGCATCCCTGCGACTGGTGAGCATCCTTGCGACTGGTGAGTATCTAGCGACTGGTGAGCATCTTACCACTGGTGAGTATCCCTGCGACTGGTGAGCATCCTTGCGACTGGTGAGTGTCCCTGCGACTGGTGAGTTTCCTTGCGACTGGTGAGTGTCTTTGCGACTGGTGAGTGTCCTTGCGACTGGTGAGCATCTTGCGACTGGTGAGTGTCCTTGCGACTGGTGAGCATCTTGCGACTGGTGAGTGTCCTTGCGACTGGTGAGTGTCCTTGCGACTGGTGAGTGTCTTTGCGACTGGTGAGTGTCCTTGCGACTGGTGAGCATCTTGCGACTGGTGAGCGTCCTTGCGACTGGTGAGTGTCCTTGCGACTGGTGAGTGTCCTTGCGACTGGTGAGCATCTTGCGACTGGTGAGTGTCCTTGCGACTGGTGAGGGTCCTTGCGACTGGTGAGCATCTTGCGACTGGTGAGCGTCCTTGCGACTGGTGAGTGTCCTTGCGACTGGTGAGTGTCCGTGCGACTGGTGAGTGTCCTTGCGACTGTGAGTGTGGTGCGACTGACTGGGCTGTGCAACTGAGTGTTGGGCAACTGAGAGTGATGTGCGACTGACCGGCTGTGCGATTGTGGTGCAACTAAATCGGGCTGTGAGACTGTGAGTGTGTGCGACAGGAGTGTTGTGCGACTGACCGGGTGGTGCGACTGGGAGTGTCGTGAGACTGACCGGGCTGTGAGATTGTGAGTGTTGTGCAACTGAGTGTCAAGTGAGTGTAGCGGAACACCAGAGGGTGAGAAGGTAGCTTTAGGAAGCCAGGAAATAGCCGCATAGGATATACTTAAATCACTGAATCCCCATTAGATTAGATAGTAGGTACAATGCCCGGCGGGTGTGGAGATGCGATTCGGTGTACATCTTGTAATATGTATGCGTTCCTCAGACATGTGATCGAGGGCGAATACAAATGCGCAAAATGTAAGCACGTTGCTTCCCTGGAAGCTCAGGTCCTGAATCTAGGGAAGCAGCTGGCAACACTGAGATGAATGTCCATACCGGAGGAGAGCCAGGATCGTACCAGTCAGGTGCAGGCAGGGGTCTGCACAGAGGTGGGCGGAGTATCGGAGGTGCAGGCATCAGAGCAGAGTAGAGGGGTGACAGTTAGGAGGGGTAGAAGGGGACAAGGCAAGGAGGCTGATCCTGGGCTGGAGCACCCCAATAGATACGCCCCGTTGTGTGATGTTGGGGAAACCAGTCAGGGACCAGCATTGCTGGAGCAGAGGGACGCCCCTAGCTGCCAGGGGAAGAACTCCTCCAGTGAGGCCGGGAGAAAGGGAAAGGAAAGACAGGTGCTGGTGGTAGGGGACTCAATTATTAGAAGGACAGACAGTGTAATCTGTGACAAAGACCGTGTGCGCCGAACAGTCTGTTGTTTGCCGGGCGCTCGGGTTCGGCACATTGCGGATCGGGTGGACAGATTTTTGGGTGGGGCTGGGGAAGACCCAGCTGTCATGGTACACGTGGGTACCAATGACATAGGCAGAGGAAGACGGAGAGTCCTAAACGATTTCAGGGACTTAGGCGCTAAGTTGAGGACTAGGACCTCCAAGGTAGTATTTTCCGAAATACTACCTGTACCTCGAGCCACACCAGAGAGGCAGCGGGAGATAAGGGAAGTTAACGAGTGACTGAGGAGCTGGTGTAGTAAGGAGGGTTTCGGGTTCCTGGAGAACTGGGCTGACTTCTCAGTCGGTCACCAGCTCTTTGGTAGGGACGGATTGCACCTAAATGGGGTGGGTGCAGCCGTACTGGGTGAGAGGATGGCCAAAAAGTTAGAGGGGCTTTTAAACTAGGGAATGGGGGGGAGGGTACAGATGTAGAATTAGCCAGTAGAAAGCAAGTTTCAGAGGGCAGAAATGGGGGCATTAGCAGTAGGGTGTTCGGAGCTCCTATACCCAGGGTGGGTATGGGGAAAAATCAAGAGAGCAGCCTAAAAACATCAAATGAGGATAAATGTAACCGATCAAAATTAAGAGGTTTGTATACCAATGCCAGAAGCCTGGCCAACAAGATGGGAGAACTGGAGCTGCTGATGTTTGAGGAGGACTTAGATTTTGTGGGGATAACTGAGACTTGGTTTGACAGCTCTCATGATTGGATGGCAACCATTCAGGGGTATTCCCTTTATCGCAGAGATAGAGAAGGTAAAAAAGGGGGAGGGGTATGTTTGTATATTAAGAACAGTATACAGGTAAATATGAGGGATGATATTAATAATGGAGCTATGGACGAGGCAGAATCCCTATGGGTAGAGCTTCAAAGGGATGGCACGGCGGGGAAGGTAATATTGGGCGTATGCTATAGGCCCCCCAACCAGAGGGAGGAGGGGGAGGCGGACCTCATGTTACAGATAGGATTGGCAGCAAGGATGGGAAATGTCATTATAATGGGGGACTTTAATTATCCAGATATAGACTGGGCAGAAGGAACCGCGCACTCAGCCAAGGCTAGGCAGTTCCTAAATGTTTTGCAGGACAATTTTATGGGTCAGATGGTGAAAGCACCGACAAGAAACAATGCGGTACTTGACCTACTGATTACCAACGATACAGACCTGATCACGGATATAGAAATACGGGACAACTTAGGGAACAGTGACCATAGGTCAATAAGTTTCAGTATTAATTACAGTAATAGGAAGCAGAGGGGTAATATAAGGACACTGAATTTCAAAAGAGCCAATTTCCCTAAACTGCGCTTGCTGCTAGAAAATATAAATTGGGATAGAACCCTGGGAACAAAGAACATGGAGGAAAAATGGGAGCGCTTCAAGAGCATACTAAACAGGGGGATTGGCCAGTGCATTCCAAAGGGAAATAAATTTAAAAGAGCAAAAATAAACCCTGGATGGCTAAACTCCAACATAAAAATGTATATTAGTGCTAAAGAAAAGGCCTTCAAAAAATACAAGGCTGAGGGGTCATTGGCAGCATTTAAGCATTACAAAGAGTGTAATAAGAAATGTAAAGATGAAATCAGGGCGGCTAAAATAGAACACGAGAGACATATAGCGGAGGAAAGTAAAAAGAACCCCAAGAAGTTCTTTAAGTATATAAACAGTAAGAAAGCGAGGCCAGAACACATTGGCCCCATAAAAGATGATAAAGGAAATATGGCCACTGAGGACAGAGAAAAGGCGGAAGTGTTAAATCATTTCTTCTCTTCAGTCTACACAAAAGAATCGGGGGGCTACACGAACCCAGCTTGTAAGGCCGAACTAAATAATACACCTCAGGAAGTGCCGCCATGGTTAACAGAAGATAGACTTAGAGCTAAACTAGAGAAACTTAACATAAATAAATCCCCGGGACCGGATGGCTTGCACCCGAGGGTTCTTAATGAGCTCAGCCAGGTGATTGCCAGACCATTATTCTTGATCTTTAAGGATAGTTTACAGACGGGTATGGTGCCAGCTGATTGGAAAAAAGCCAACGTGGTACCAATATTCAAGAAGGGCCCGAGATATATCCCGGGTAACTATAGGCCGGTCAGCCTAACATCTGTAGTCTGCAAAATTTTGGAGGGGATGTTAAGGGACCACATACAAGACTTTAGTAATAAAAACGGTATTATAAGTAGTAATCAGCATGGATTCATGAAAAATCGTTCTTGCCAAACCAATCTATTAACCTTCTACGATGAAGTGAGCAGCCACTTAGATAAAGGTAAGCCTGTGGATGTGGTGTATCTGGACTTTGCAAAGGCCTTTGACACCGTTCCCCACAAACGATTACTGTACAAACTAAGGAAGGTAGGTATGGACCATAAGGTGAGTACCTGGATAGAGAACTGGCTCCAGGGGAGAGTACAGAGGGTGGTGATTAATGGGGAGTACTCGGATTGGGCGGGTGTGGAAAGTGGGGTCCCCCAGGGTTCTGTCCTGGGACCAATCCTGTTTAATTTGTTCATAAATGATCTAGAGGAGGGGATATTGAGTACAATCTCAGTATTTGCAGATGATACTAAACTAGGCATGCCAATATCTTCTATGCAGGATGTGGAAACCTTGCAAGCAGACCTGAACAAAATAACGGGGTGGGCAACTACATGGCAGATGAGGTTTAATGTTGATAAATGTAAAGTAATGCACTTGGGGGCCAGAAACCAGAAAGCAAGCTACTCACTAGGGGGGGAACCTCTGGGTGAGTCTAGGATGGAAAAGGACTTGGGGGTACTGGTAGACAACAAGCTTGGCAGTGGCATGCAATGCCAAGCCGCCGCAAGCAAAGCCAACAGAATACTGGGATGTATAAAAAAGGGGATTCACTCCAGAAATAAAGAGATTATTCTCCCACTCTACAAGACTCTGGTCTGGCCACATCTGGAGTATGCTGTCCAGTTCTGGGCACCGGTCCTCAGGAAGGATGTGCTGGAATTGGAGAAAGTCCAGAGAAGGACAACAAAAATAATTAGGGGAATGGAGGACATCAGCTATGAGGAAAGACTACAAGCACTGAACCTATTCTCTCTGGAGAAAAGACGATTGAGGGGGGGATATGATATCAATGTACAAATACTGTACTGGTGACCCGAGCATAAGGAACAAACTATTCAGAGAAAGGAGATACAATAAGACACGTGGCCACTCACTAAAACTAGAGGAAAGGCGGTTTAACCTTAAAGTGCGTAAGGGGTTCTTCACTGTAAGAGCAGTAAGGATGTGGAATTCTCTTCCACAAGCAGTCGTATCAGCAGGGAGCATCGATAGTTTCAAAAAACTATTAGATGGACACCTTAAAGACCACAACATACAGGGGTATACAATGTACGGTTAAAAGCAAACACACACACACATCATAGGTTGAACTGGATGGACTGATGTCTTTTTTCAACCTTACTAACTATGTAACTATGTAACTATGACTGCAGTACACTGTGTAACATAAGAATCAGCCCTACACTTCACTGCAATGGCTGATATAACACTGCAATGGCTGATATATACACTGCAATTGCTGATATATATATATATATATATATATATATATACTGCTCTGGTAGATATATGGCCTACAATAACTGATAAATATATATATATATTGAGCTATCGGATATATATCCTGCCAAAACTGATAAATATATATACTGAACTACCTGATATATATATATCCTGCAAAAACTGATAAATATATACTCCGCTATCTCCTGAAATAGCTGATAAATATATATTTCTACTACACTGGCTGATCTTTTAATATATAAACCCCACACTCCATTAAGGACCCTGCCTAATCTCCACTTCTAACACACTACAAGCAGCCTTTATATACAGTAGTGTGGGGCATGGACTTGGCCCCTGAGCCATGATTGGCTGAAGGCACACTGCCTTTGGCCAATCACGGACATTATGCTGTGATTGGCCAAAGCATACAGGTCAAGGTGCATGCTTAGGCGGGCGAATTTCCCGCTAACAGCCCCATTTGTTCGTTGTTCTACGAACAAACGAACACTCAGTGTTCGAGTCGAACTTAGCTTTGACTCAAACCCAAAGCTCATCACTACTCCCTAACTGCCATGTACTGGTGCATCTCATAAAATTAGAATATCATCAGAGGCGTAACTGGAACCTTCAGGGCCCCCAGTGCAAGAAACCATGAAGGTCCCCCCTTCCATCCAAGCTTCAGGTTTCCAGTTCTGGGAGGGTGCCCATGGACATGCCCCCTGGGGTGTGTATCCAGCATGCTCTGTGACTGCTTTGTTCTTTGGAAAATCACAGTGGCCCTTTACAGTGTGATCAGCTGATCACATGTACCAGTCGGTTATTGGCACTCCTTTCTTCCCACGCTGTGTCTGTGTGAGGAGAGGTGAGCCATTAACCAGCAAGACTGTCAGTACATTGTTTACACTGATAATCAGGACCTATCAGTGCCCATCAATGCCGTCTATCAGTGCTCATCAATGCAGCCTATCAGTGCTCATCAATGCCGCCTATCAGTGCTGCTTATTAGTGTCACCAATCGGTGCTCATCAATACCGTCTATCAGTGCTCATGGATGCCCATCAGTGCTGCCTATCAGTGCCCATTAGTGCTGCCTATCAGTGCTTATGAATGCCGCCTATCAGTGACGCCTATCAGTGCCACCAATTAGTGCTCATCAATACCGCCTATCAGTGCTCATCAATGCTGCCTATCAGTGCTCATCAATGCTGCCTATTAGTGCCCATCAGTGCTGCCTATCAGTGTCACCTATCAGTGCTCATCAGTGCTTCCTATCAGTGCTCATCAGTGCCCATCAGTGCCCCCTATTAGTGCTCATCAATGCTGCCTATCAGTGCCACCTACTAGTGCTCATCAATGCTGCCTATCAGTGCTCCCTATCAGTGCTCATCAATGCCGCCAATCAGTGCTCATCAATGCTGTCTATCAGTGCTATCTATCAGTGTTCATCAATGCCGCCTTTTAGTGTTCATCAATGCTGCCTATCAGTTCCACCTATCAGTGCTCATCAATGCCGCCTATCAGTGCTCATTAATGCCGCCTATCAGTGCTCATCAAATGCTGCCTATCAGTGCTCATCAATGCTGCCTATCAGTGCCACCTATCAGTGCTCATCAATGCCGCCAATCAGTGCTCATCAATGCCGCCTATCAGTGTCACCTATCAGTGCCATCTATCAGTGTTCATCAATGCCGCCAATCTGCGCTCATCAATGCTGCCTATCAGTGCCACCTATCAGTGCTCATCAATGCCACCTATCAGCGCTCATCAATGCCGCCTATCAGTGCTCATCAATGCTGCCTATCAGTGCCACCTATCAGTGCTCATCAGTATTGTCTATCAGTGCTGCCCATCTGTGCCACTTATCATTGCTCATCAATGCCGCCTATAAGTGCCACTTAGTTCTCATCAATGCCGCCTATCAGTGCCCATCAATGCCGCCTATCAGTGCCCATCAATGCTGCCTATCAGTGCCAGTCAATGCTGCCTATTAGTGCCACTTATCAGTGCTCATTAATGCTGCCAATCAGTGCCCATCAGCAGTACTCTGAGCTGAGAGAGTCTCTCTCATATAGCTCAGACTCAGAGCCTGCACTGACAGTCCCTCCTACCTCGCACAGATGGAAGAGAGCAGATCTTTTCCTCCCGCCCCTCTCCTGTGTGCACAGCGGGAAGGGTGAAGCTCACCGGGTAAATGTGATCATTCACACTTCCCGCAGTGCACACAGGAGAGGGGCGGCAGGAGAAGATCGGCTGTCTCCTATCCGTTAGGAGGAACTGTCAGTACAGGCTCCGAGCCACTGACAGAAGGGGCGGACAGGGGTGGCCCCCTTCTCTCGCAGTGACCGTCCCCTCCCCTCGCAGTGACAGAAGGGGCAGGCATGGGCCCCCTCCTCTCGCAGTGACAGAAAGGGCGGGCAGGTGTGATCCCCCTTGTCTCGCAGTTACCTCCCCCTCCCCTCGCAGTGACAGAAAGGGCGTGCGGGGCGAGCCCCCTCCTCTCGCAGTGACCGCTTCCTCCCCTCGCGGTTACAGAATGGGTGGGTGTTGGCCCCCTCCATTCGCAGTGACAGAATGGCCGGGCAGGGGTGGACGGGCCCCCTCCTCTCGCATTGACCACCCCCTCCCCTCGCAGTGACAGAACAGACAGGCAGGGGCGGCCCCCCTCCTCTCGCAGTGACTGCCCTCTCCCCTCGCAGTGACCTAACGGCGGTCCACTCCACGGTGGCGGAACTCCAGGGCCCAGTCACAAGAGTGACTGCTGCGACCCTGGTAGTCCCGCCACTGAATATCATCAAAAAGTTAATTTATTTCATTAATTCAATTCAAAAAGTGAAACTAATATTTTATATAGATGCGTTACACACAGAGTGATATATTTCAAGCATTTCTTTTTTTATTTTGATGATTATTGCTTTTAGCTAGTGAAAACCCAACATTCAGTATCTCAGAAAATTTGAATATTACATAATACCAATAAAAAAAGGATTTTTAATACAGAAATGTTGGATTCCTGAAAAGTATGTCCATTTACAGTATAGTATGCACTCAATACTTTGTTGGGGCTCCTATTGCATGAAATACTGCATCAATGCAGCGTGTCATTTCGGCAATCAGCCTATGGCACTGCTGAGGTGTTATGGAAGCCCAGGTTGCTTTGATAGCGGCCTTCAGCTCATCTACATTGTTGAGTCTGGTGTCTCTTATCTTCCTCTTGACAATACCCCACAGATACTCTATAGGGTTTAGGTCAGATGAGTTTGCTGGCCAATAAAGCAGAGTAATACCATGATCAATAAACCAGGTATTGGTACTTTTGGCAGTGTGGGCAGGTGCAAAGTCCAGCTGGAAAATGAAATCAGCATCTCCATAAAGCTAGTCAGCAGAGCGAAACATAAAGTGCTCTGGAATTTCCTGGTAAAGGGCTGCACTGACTTTGGACTTGAATAAACACAGAGGACCAACACCAGCAGGTGACATGGCCCCCTAATTCATCGCTGACTGTGGAAACTTCACACTGGACCTCATGCAACTTGGGTTCTTTGCCTCTCCACTCTTCCTCCAGACTCAGGGACCTTGATTTCCAAATGAAATGCAACATTTTCCAAGGTCTGGGATGATTTGCCAAACTATGTCATCTGCTGGTGTTGGTCCACTGTGTTTTATCAAGTCAGCGATCCCCTCTACCAGGAAATTCTAGAGCATCTCATGCTTCCCTCTGCTGACCAGCTTTATGGAGATGTTGATTTCATTTTTCCAGCAGGACTTGGCACCTGCTCACACTGCAAAAAGTACTGGTTTATTGATCATTATATCACTGTGCTTGATTGGCCAGCAAAATTGCCTGACCTAAACCCCACAGAAAATCAGTGGGATATTGTCAAGAGGACGAAAAAGGGGGAGAAATAAATGGACTTTGAGGGCACCGTAATAAAAAACATAACACTTTATTTTGGATAAGTATTAAAACCACAAAAGTGTATATCGACCGATCAACATGGACAATTTCATTGATCAGAGGATGCAAGTGATAGGTGAGTGGGGGGAACCTCACCACCTGGGACATACAGTGCAACAGACAATACAAGATTGCATTTAAATGGTATACAAAGGAGAAGTAGGGCGCTATACGCTGCACACAGACCGCACCACGGTGCAGGCAACGCAGAGCGTCCTGTACAATATGATAACAACTTCCAAAAGGAAATAAAACAATATATCCAATTGCTCTACATGTTTCGCCTGGTGTTCAGACTTCATCCGGAGCGGTTTGGAATATAAATTCTGTGTGGTAGGATACAAGGGGATTAGTATAATAACATAACATCAGGAAAAAGGAACATTGATGTCGCAAATTGGGTATGTCCAACCAATTAACACATGTCGCCAGTTAGGACACTAGCTGGCAAATTGCTAGAGTGTTAACATCTAGAGTAGTACAGCTGGCACAGAGGGGGGGGGGGGAGGAGATGGTATACTCCCCTCCAGTCAAGGTGAAACTGGGTGGGCTATGGATCACCGATTCAAGGGTCTCAGGAGTAAAGGGATCACTATGGGGAACAAGGGAGAAAGTAGCAAGACATAAAGGATCGTATAAGTCAGGTAACGATACCTACCCATAGGAAGATGTTGTTGGAGCCAACCAATAGGCACCAAAAATAATAGACCAATCTTGTAATAAGTAATCACGAGGGGTGACCTGTTGAGGTAGCTGGAGGAGCACGCACTGCTTAAGGTCAGATTAAAAGGTAATCAGGTAGTCACAATATAGGGTATGCCTGTGGTAGGGAGTAAGATGTCATAGGGCCAGTTAAAGTAGCGGATAATGGCATCCAAAAGATGTAACAGGGGGTAATTATAGCGACAAGTAGCAATATACCCAAGCCAGGAAATATCCCACGAAAATGGAGATGCAGGAAGCATAAATAGCAGCATTAACGAGAACCGGCACCCACAGGGTTAATGAGCCTTAATCAGGAAGGTAGATTAGATATATGGAACACCAACACCTAAAGAGTAGAACCAAAAGGGAGGAGGTGTCAGATGTCTAAGGACAGAGGCCGTGAAGGGTGGCCAATGTCGGTATTAAAGCCAGTGTATACTCACCTGTTCCATACATAGCCGGACATAAGGCATATAGTAAAATAGCAGGCAGTTCCTCCAAAACGAGAAAAGCTAGCAACAGATAGACAATTAGGGACTAGACTGAAACTCTAAAAAGACAGAGAGACGAAGTAAGGAGATAAGAATTACCATGCAGCGCGTCCTCCAAATGCTCCTCAGGAACCCAGATCAGTGACCCCCGGATGGGGAATGACCACCATAACGGAGGCTGGATATCTGCCTCCTTTATAGCTCGATTGTTCCCGGGTCAGTGAGTCACCCGGAAGTGACGTCAGTCTGACCCCGGCCGTCCCGCCCACGCATGCGCCAAGAGGCCGTGCGTAAAAGGGTAGGAAAACGCCGGACTGGCAGAGCGTGGGAGGGGAGGAGCCCACCAGAGGCCCGAGGGTCTAATGGGCTCGTATGCCACATCTAAAGCCTCCATCAGGAAGCGTTGCAATGTGGCTCCCCGGCCGCACAGTGAAACCTAATAAACTCGAGCAGACCGTTGACAATGAAACAGCGCCACCCAGTGGAACCAAGACATAACAACATCCCCCAGTGGCAGCCGCATCTATAGAGAAAAACAAAAGGAAAAAAGACAGAAATATGTAAATTGAATAACAGATACATGAATAAGTGATGTTAGATATAGAGAGGTAGACACATAAGATTCCAGCCATGGCAAAAGCCCAACCATATGGGCGTCTGCAATGAGAGGGAACAACCTTGAAAGTGGAAAAATAAATATCAAACAGTGAGGGCGCAGGAAATGCGCACCGGGTCCAATGAACCATGTATGAATCGCAGGAATAGTCCAAAGGAGGGAAAGGAGGGGGAGAGGTATTAGGGAGGGGAAAGGAGGGAGAATGGTAAAATTACAAAAAAGATTTAAAAGACTGTGCCTCATTCAACCCCGGGCGGCAGGTGGCATTGAGGCGTAGGATCCAGAGTGCCTCACGTTGTAGGACACGCCTGTTCCAATCGCCTCCACGGGGGTCTTGGGGAATCACCTCTAGAATAAAAAAGTGTGCACACCGGTTATTAAATCTGTGGTGCAGGTCTAAATGTCTGGTGACAGGGGTAAGCATCTTCCCTTTAGAAGAACAGTATACATGGTTGTTAATACGACGTCTGAGTGGGCGTACAGTCTTCCCTACATAGAAGACCCCACAGTCGCAGTACATTAAGTAGATCACCCCTTGGGTATTGCAATCCGCTCGAAATGTTGGAAATAGGGTCTCGCCATTGGGTAACAAAAATTGGGTGCCTTCAGCAACCCAGGGGCAGAAAGCACACTGGTGGCATCTGAAAGTGCCCCTGTTCCTGGGGGGGGGTACTCTGGACGGTTGATAGAAACTGCTTGTCAAGCGGTCGCGCAAAGAGCGCGTGCGCCTGAAAGTCACCTGTGGGGTGGGATTAATGTGTTTGCGGACAATGGGGTCTTCACCGAGCATGTGCCAGTGTCTATTTAAAATACTTCTAAGTAGGCCTTGGTGGCTCGAGAACTCAGTGATGAGTCTGACAGTGGGTTGCTGTGGGGCCACATTGGGCTTATAAAGAAGTTCGGCCCTGTTTTTAGAGCGGGCACGATTATAAGCTTTACGCAATATACTTTTGCTGTACCCTCTCTGAAGGAGGCGGGTACGAAGGAGGCCTGCTTGATGGTTGAAATCAGTAGTGAGCTTGCAATTACGCCTCAGCCTGATATATTGAGCATAGGGGATGCTACGTAGTAATGTAGGTGGATGCGCACTGGAGGCATGGAGAATAGTATTGCCTGAGGTCGGCTTACGGAATAGGTTGGTCACAACCTGGCCCTCCGAGTCCTTCATGATGGTCAGATCTAAAAAGTTGACCTCAGTAGGATGGAAAGAAAAAGTAAATTTCAAGTTGAACTCATTGATGTTGAGGAGTTCAATGAACTTGGTGAGGGTATTGGGAGAGCCTAACCACACAATTAGAACGTCGTCAATGTATCTAAGCCATAGTTGAATATGGCAGACATACTGAGTGTAAATTTCTTCAGAAAAGATGTAACGTTCCCACCCCCCCAGGTACAGGTTGGCGTAGGCAGGTGCACAGCAGGTGCCCATAGCCACCCCCTGTACCTGGAGGAAGTGGGAACCATTGAAGGAGAACCAATTGTGGGTAAGGACAAATGTTAGTAGTTTGAGAAGAAACCGATTGAAGGGCCAGGTATGACGATCCTGTTCGGAGAGGAAGGTACCTATCATCCCGACGCCCTGCTCGTGAGGGATGCTCGAGTACAGGGCCTCTACATCCAAAGTCACGAGCAGGGCGTCAGGAGGAAGGACCATACCCTCCAGGGTCCTCAGCAAGTCCACAGTATCCTTGATGTAGGAGGGGAGACCCACTACATGTGGGAGTAAAAAGAAGTCGATAAAACGACTGGCGTGTTCGGTGAGGTTACCTATACCCGACACAATAGGACGCCCAGGAGGGCAATGTAAATTTTTGTGCGTCTTAGGGAGGGCGTAGAATGTCGCCTCCCTAGGAAGACGCACATTTAAATAATTATATGTGTCTTGGTCGATAATGCCATTCTGAAATGCTTCGCCAATAAGGGTTTTGTATTCCTCACCGAACCTGACAGTCGTGGAGCAATTTATCCTCCTATACCACGAGGTGTTGTTAAGTATGTCATAACACATTTGTTCATAACTTGCCTTCGTCATAAGAACTACGTTGCCCCCCTTGTCCGAGGCTTTAATCACTAAGTCTGGATGTCGTTGTAGGTTACGTAAAGCTTTATGTTGTTAAGATGTGAGATTGCCACGGGAAGGTGGCAATTGACATCTATAGATATCACTGGCACAAGCTATCAGGAAGGCCCAAATCTTAGGGTTGGTGTTAAGGTCAGGGAAGGCAGTGGATTTAGGTTTAAACTTCCTGTGGGTAGATGGAGGGGTCACCTCCAAAGGAGGTGGAGCAGCTGAAAGTAGGCCCGATGGAGGAGAAGAGGGGGCGCGTTCATTTTCCTCCAGAAGGAGGATCAGATCACGTAGAGCCATAAATTCTTTAATAGTGAACTTTTTGATCTGTTCAGAGAGTTCGCGCTCTTTATTCTGGCGGACGTGCTCCTGATCAAAGATAAACCTGTATGTCAGGTTGCGGCAAAACAGGTACAAATCCTTGATAGTGTTGTACCTATCTAATGGAGTAGTGGGGCAAAAAGTTAGGCCAAGTTCCAGCAGCTCCACCTCCTCGGGGGTAAGCACATACCCAGTCAGGTTGATGACAGAGAGGTTAGACTTTAGGTGGGAGGGATGGGGGGCTGACTCAGCTGAAAAAGGGAGGGTTGTGACCCTGGAAGATTAAAGTGGGAGTCCAGTGTAGTTTGTCTACTACCAGGCAATAAACCCAACGAAGAAGATGGGTTAGAGACCCCTTGTTGGGGCAAAACGGGCCCCACCGCAGGGCTGATGTTATTGCCCAGTTGGCCCGTATTGCTATCGGGGGGATTGCCATTATCTGCCAGGGTGGGTTGGAGCATCTGCAGTGCCCGGGCCGCAATGTTGCCCAGGTAGGGATCAGGGGCAGGACCCGAAGCATCCACAGGGCCCAAAGCACTAGAGTGGCTATTAGAGTGGGTAGACGGCTGTTTCTTGGCTGGTAGGCCAGACCGTTTGGCTGATTTGAATGGAGGATTGGGTGCAGCAGGTGGGCGATTATGGAGACCATCGCGAGCCCTAGAACGGGTGAGCATGCGATTGGAAGTGCCAGACTGTTGTGAGGTATTGGAGAAGGACGATGAATCGGATTCACCGTCCGTCTCTCTGTGGTCAGAAGCCCTGGAACTAGATGTGGCATTGTAGGGTTGTCTAGGTCGTCTGGAACGAGATGGACCTTGCCAATGGTAGGCATAGCCTTCAGTGAAGGCCAACTTGTCCTTTACAAATTTGAGTTGTTTCTTGTGAATAATGTCCTTATTTAGTTTAGTTGTATATTCCTTGACTTCTGACCATCTTTTATCATAGTTAGCATGTTTCTTAATATTTTCATATTTGCCATATAAAGTGGCTAACTCTGAGTCAAGAACCGTCAAGTCCAACCTGTATTGGGTCACCAGTAGTCTGCATAGCTCAAGGCTACAATGAGTCAAGGCATGCTCCCACTGTATCTTGAACTCAGCTGAAGTGATCTCAAATGATGGGAACAGTTGTACTCTGAGACCCATCGGGCATATCCCGTCTTGAATATATTTACAGAAATATTCGATGTGCCAAAACAGGTTGGACTTACGTTTGAGTAGTTTCTTGACTGTGTTGATGTATTGGTTCAGGCTGATATCATCGCTGACTGGAGTGGCAACACTCTGTTGCAGCTCCGACATGTAGCCAGTCCATGCCTCACCCATAAACTCCATCCCGGTACCACTGGAGGGGTCCAATAACCAAGTATTCAGATCACAACTAGACACTGTTAAAGATAAAGAGAAGGGGGGATGAAACACAAAAGGAAGGAGGAAATAGGGAAAAAAGGGAACACGGGGAACCAACAACAAGCACAAAAAACCTGGTCAGGGACTGGGGACAACCAGGTGTCGGCAGTCAGTGATCAGGAACAAGAATGATTCATAATAGGTATAATAGTTGAACATGAGTGGTATCATGGTAACCTTGAGGTGAAAAAGCTGCAAAAGCCAGTATGGTGACTGGCGGGTGCTTCCACCCAAAATTGTTTAACTAAATAGAATATCTACGCCTATCCCTGGTGCAGCAAAGAACAGGGGCGTAATAAAATAAAAAGACATGTGCCACGTCCTGAATGTCAGAAATACGAAAAAGGGGGAGAAATAAATGGACTTTGAGGGCACCGTAATAAAAAACATAACACTTTATTTTGGATAAGTATTAAAACCACAAAAGTGTATATCGACCGATCAACATGGACAATTTCATTGATCAGAGGATGCAAGTGATAGGTGAGTGGGGGGAACCTCACCACCTGGGACATACAGTGCAACAGACAATACAAGATTGCATTTAAATGGTATACAAAGGAGAAGTAGGGCGCTATACGCTGCACACAGACCGCACCACGGTGCAGGCAACGCAGAGCGTCCTGTACAATATGATAACAACTTCCAAAAGGAAATAAAACAATATATCCAATTGCTCTACATGTTTCGCCTGGTGTTCAGACTTCATCCGGAGCGGTTTGGAATATAAATTCTGTGTGGTAGGATACAAGGGGATTAGTATAATAACATAACATCAGGAAAAAGGAACATTGATGTCGCAAATTGGGTATGTCCAACCAATTAACACATGTCGCCAGTTAGGACACTAGCTGGCAAATTGCTAGAGTGTTAACATCTAGAGTAGTACAGCTGGCACAGAGGGGGGGGGGGGAGGAGATGGTATACTCCCCTCCAGTCAAGGTGAAACTGGGTGGGCTATGGATCACCGATTCAAGGGTCTCAGGAGTAAAGGGATCACTATGGGGAATAAGGGAGAAAGTAGCAAGACATAAAGGATCGTATAAGTCAGGTAACGATACCTACCCATAGGAAGATGTTGTTGGAGCCAACCAATAGGCACCAAAAATAATAGACCAATCTTGTAATAAGTAATCACGAGGGGTGACCTGTTGAGGTAGCTGGAGGAGCACGCACTGCTTAAGGTCAGATTAAAAGGTAATCAGGTAGTCACAATATAGGGTATGCCTGTGGTAGGGAGTAAGATGTCATAGGGCCAGTTAAAGTAGCGGATAATGGCATCCAAAAGATGTAACAGGGGGTAATTATAGCGACAAGTAGCAATATACCCAAGCCAGGAAATATCCCACGAAAATGGAGATGCAGGAAGCATAAATAGCAGCATTAACGAGAACCGGCACCCACAGGGTTAATGAGCCTTAATCAGGAAGGTAGATTAGATATATGGAACACCAACACCTAAAGAGTAGAACCAAAAGGGAGGAGGTGTCAGATGTCTAAGGACAGAGGCCGTGAAGGGTGGCCAATGTCGGTATTAAAGCCAGTGTATACTCACCTGTTCTATACATAGCCGGACATAAGGCATATAGTAAAATAGCAGGCAGTTCCTCCAAAACGAGAAAAGCTAGCAACAGATAGACAATTAGGGACTAGACTGAAACTCTAAAAAGACAGAGAGACGAAGTAAGGAGATAAGAATTACCATGCAGCGCGTCCTCCAAATGCTCCTCAGGAACCCAGATCAGTGACCCCCGGATGGGGAATGACCACCATAACGGAGGCTGGATATCTGCCTCCTTTATAGCTCGATTGTTCCCGGGTCAGTGAGTCACCCGGAAGTGACGTCAGTCTGACCCCGGCCGTCCCGCCCACGCATGCGCCAAGAGGCCGTGCGTAAAAGGGTAGGAAAACGCCGGACTGGCAGAGCGTGGGAGGGGAGGAGCCCACCAGAGGCCCGAGGGTCTAATGGGCTCGTATGCCACATCTAAAGCCTCCATCAGGAAGCGTTGCAATGTGGCTCCCCGGCCGCACAGTGAAACCTAATAAACTCGAGCAGACCATTAGACCCTCGGGCCTCTGGTGGGCTCCTCCCCTCCCACGCTCTGCCAGTCCGGCGTTTTCCTACCCTTTTACGCACGGCCTCTTGGCGCATGCGTGGGCGGGACGGCCGGGGTCAGACTGACGTCACTTCCGGGTGACTCACTGACCCGGGAACAATCGAGCTATAAAGGAGGCAGATATCCAGCCTCCGTTATGGTGGTCATTCCCCATCCGGGGGTCACTGATCTGGGTTCCTGAGGAGCATTTGGAGGACGCGCTGCATGGTAATTCTTATCTCCTTACTTCGTCTCTCTGTCCTTTTAGAGTTTCAGTCTAGTCCCTAATTGTCTATCTGTTGCTAGCTTTTCTCGTTTTGGAGGAACTGCCTGCTATTTTACTATATGCCTTATGTCCGGCTATGTATGGAACAGGTGAGTATACACTGGCTTTAATACCGACATTGGCCACCCTTCACGGCCTCTGTCCTTAGACATCTGACACCTCCTCCCTTTTGGTTCTACTCTTTAGGTGTTGGTGTTCCATATATCTAATCTACCTTCCTGATTAAGGCTCATTAACCCTGTGGGTGCCGGTTCTCGTTAATGCTGCTATTTATGCTTCCTGCATCTCCATTTTCGTGGGATATTTCCTGGCTTGGGTATATTGCTACTTGTCGCTATAATTACCCCCTGTTACATCTTTTGGATGCCATTATCCGCTACTTTAACTGGCCCTATGACATCTTACTCCCTACCACAGGCATACCCTATATTGTGACTACCTGATTACCTTTTAATCTGACCTTAAGCAGTGCGTGCTCCTCCAGCTACCTCAACAGGTCACCCCTCGTGATTACTTATTACAAGATTGGTCTATTATTTTTGGTGCCTATTGGTTGGCTCCAACAACATCTTCCTATGGGTAGGTATCGTTACCTGACTTATACGATCCTTTATGTCTTGCTACTTTCTCCCTTGTTCCCCATAGTGATCCCTTTACTCCTGAGACCCTTGAATCGGTGATCCATAGCCCACCCAGTTTCACCTTGACTGGAGGGGAGTATACCATCTCCTCCCCCCCCCCCCCCCCCTCTGTGCCAGCTGTACTACTCTAGATGTTAACACTCTAGCAATTTGCCAGCTAGTGTCCTAACTGGCGACATGTGTTAATTGGTTGGACATACCCAATTTGCGACATCAATGTTCCTTTTTCCTGATGTTATGTTATTATACTAATCCCCTTGTATCCTACCACACAGAATTTATATTCCAAACCGCTCCGGATGAAGTCTGAACACCAGGCGAAACATGTAGAGCAATTGGATATATTGTTTTATTTCCTTTTGGAAGTTGTTATCATATTGTACAGGACGCTCTGCGTTGCCTGCACCGTGGTGCGGTCTGTGTGCAGCGTATAGCGCCCTACTTCTCCTTTGTATACCATTTAAATGCAATCTTGTATTGTCTGTTGCACTGTATGTCCCAGGTGGTGAGGTTCCCCCCACTCACCTATCACTTGCATCCTCTGATCAATGAAATTGTCCATGTTGATCGGTCGATATACACTTTTGTGGTTTTAATACTTATCCAAAATAAAGTGTTATGTTTTTTATTACGGTGCCCTCAAAGTCCATTTATTTCTCCCCCTTTTTCGTATTTCTGACATTCAGGACGTGGCACATGTCTTTTTATTTTATTACGCCCCTGTTCTTTGCTGCACCAGGGATAGGCGTAGATATTCTATTTAGTTAAATTGTCAAGAGGACGATGAGAGACACCAGACCCAACAATGCAGACGAGCTGAAGGCCACAATCAAAGCCACCTGGGCTTCCAAAGCACCTCAGCAGTGCCACAGGCTGATCGCCTCCATGCCACGCCGCATTGACGCAGTAATTCATGCACAAGGAGCCCTGACCAAGTATTGAGCACATACTATACTGTACATGGACATACCTTTCAGTAAGCCAACATTTCTGTATTAAAAATCCTATTTTTGATTATCAGTCTTATGTAATATTCAAATTTTCTGAGATACTGAATTTTGGGTTTTCACTAGCTGTAAGCCATAATCATCAAAATTCAAAGAAAGAAATCTATAAAGTATATCACTCTGTGTGTAACACATCTATAAAAAAAATATATAAGTTTCACTTTTTGAAATTAATTACTGAAATAAATTAACTTTTCTCTTACGTCCTCTGACAGACGCATCTCTACATAGTTTCTTCACCAATGGGTAATGCGCCATCTACAGGAGTAGACAAAGCAGTGAAACTTTTCAGAAACTTTTCAGAAACTTTCACCTGACACGCCTATAGGGGCTGTCCCTCATGACATTACCCCAGACACACTGTGCTCACTAATGAGTTTCTTGCTGCCTAGTGAAGGAGAATTGCCTTTCTGGTGGCTTTCACCTCTGCTCGCAGGGTATCTGAGTTGGCGGCTCTGTCTTGCCATTTGCCTTGTCTGGTCGTTCATAGGGATAAGGTTATTCTGCGACCTAACCTATCCGTTCTCCCAAAGGTGGTGTCGGCTTTCCACCTGAATGCAGGTATTGTTTTGCCTTCGCTTTGTGCGATGCCCAAGCATCTCAAAGCATTTGCCTTGCATTTGCTGGCTGTGGTTCGGGCGATCAGGGTTTACCTGTCAGCCGCGGACTGCTTTCGGATGTCTGATTCCCTGTGTGTCCTTCCTGAGGGATCTTGTAAGGGTTCGGCTGCGTTTGCTGCAACCATGTCAAAGTGGATCAGACAGGCCATTTTCTGGTCTATTCATTGAAGGGTCAGGTTCCTCCTTTCCCTGTGAGGGCACATTCTCCTAGAGGGCTGAGTGCCTCTTGGGCTTTTCGCCATCAGGCTTCGGTGGCTCAGGTGTGTGTGGCGGCGTCCTGGTCGTCCATACACACTTTTTACAAAATTCTACAAGATTGATTTGATGGCATCCTCGGATACTTCCTTTGGCCGCAAAGTTTTGCAGGCTGCTGTTTGCTGAAAAGCTTTACTGTTCTCTTTCAGGGGTGAATTTTTGTTGTGGGACGAGTTCCTGTTGGATTTAAAGAGCTTTCTGTTGCCCTGTTGGCTATGTTTTCTAGCCTTGATGCAATGTTACCGATTGTTGGTTGTGTTCTTCCCACCCCCCATGCCTACACTGCTATGGGACGTCCCATTGGTGAAGAAACTATGGAGAGCTGCGTCTGTCAGAGGACGTAAGAGAAAATTGGATTTTTGTAAGAACTTACCGTAAAATCCTTTTCTCTGAGTCCTCTGACAGACGCAGCTCCCGCCCCTCTATTTTGGGGTTGATTGTGTCTTCTTTCACTGCTTGCTACGAAACTGATTAGTGAGTACAGTGTGTCTGGGGTAATGTCATGAGGGACAGCCCCTATAGGCATGTCAAGTGAAAAGTTTCTGAAAAGTTTCACTGCCTAGTCTACTCCTGTAGATGGCGCATTACCCATTGGTGAAGAAACTATGGAGAGCTGCGTCTGTCAGAGGACTCAGAGAAAAGGATTTTATGGTAAGTTCTTACAAAAATCAAATTTTGATGATATTCTAATTTTTTTAGATGCACCTGTATGTAATTGGGTAATTCTGAATAAATACATTTTTCTCTATGAAAACCATCTTGGCTTACCCAGATGTGACTTGTTTTCATATAATTGGACCCCTCTTTTAGTTAAAGTTCAATTTAGCCAGAGCCAAGTGATATAAATCGTAAATTATGGCACCAAACTTGACACCCTGACAGTCATAAATTTCAATGGGAAATTCCGAATAAGAAACCAAGCTATTCCTATATGAAAACCATCTTGGCTCACCCAAATTACTCTTGCTTTATACTAATTGGGCATCTCTCTATATAGAAAAGTTCAATTTGGCCTGGGCCAAGTGATATAAACCATGAAATATGGCACCCTGACAGCCATGCATTTCAATTGGAAATTCAGAATATTTACATCACTTGGCTTAGGCCAAATTTAACCTTTTTATATAGAAGGATGCCCAATTAGTATAAAACAAGTGGAATTTGGGTGAGCCAAGATCGTTTTTAATATAGGTAAAACTTGGCTTCTTATTTGGAATTTCCCATTTAAATGCATTGCTGGCTGGGTGCCATATTTAATTATTTATTTCACTTGGCTCAGGCCAAATTGAACCTTTCTATATTGAAGGATGCCCAATTAGTATAAAAAAGTGGAATTTGGGCAGGCCAAGATGGTTTTCATATACATTAGGAATAGCTTGGCTTCTTATTCAAAATTTCCCATTGAAATTCATGGCTGTTAGGGTGCCAAGTTTGGTGCCATATTTTACGACTTATATCACTTGGCTCAGGCCAAATTAAACTTTAACTAATAGAGGGATGCCTAATTATATAAAAACAAGTCACATCTGAGTGAGCCAAGATGGTTTTCGTAGAGAAAAAGGTATTTATTCAGAATTATCCCATTAAATACATGGCAGTTAGGGAGATCGAATTGTTGCGGAATGTCACGATTTTATTATAAAATAAATATTATAAAAACAGGCTCAACCTCCTGTTTTTACTGGCACCCACCCACCCAATCACAAGTGTAAACAAAGCCTTAGGACTTGCTCACACAGGCAGGTGGGGAGAGGTAAAAGCAAGTGGTTGAGCCATGGTTTTACCACCCCCAAACACCCAGCTGAATAAGCAATCTCTTAGAGCTGTACACATGGCAAAACTTAAGTGGCATAAGACCATAAACGGGCCACAACTGCCCTGCAGCCACATGCAATGCACACGGCTGCAGCACAGAGGGTCAGCATTTTTAGGATTAAAACAGACAGTGAGGAGGTAATATTGCCCCCTCACCGCCTCTCAAACACAAGCAATGATAGATTGGTGGGAACCTGGAAGTCCTTTATTAAAAAGAAAAAAAATAGTGTCCCTCGATGTAAAGTCATCGTCAATCACGAAAAATAGAATTTTTTTTTAAAACGCTCCGCCTCTTAAGAGGCTACCCGCCATACGCCCGATCTTTGGCTTTGACAGTTCTTTTATAGGCAAGGAGCGGGGCAAAGTGTTTTTTAACCTCCTCTCACCCAGCCAATACATATAAACAGCTGGGTGGGAGCTTCCTCCTTCTGAGTGGACGTTCAGGAGCGCATGCACAGCTGCGCAATCTCGATGTGCCTGTGTCCCCTAGACACAGAGCAACAACGTTTGACAGGAGGGCTCTGTGATTGGCCCTCCTGATCTCATGATGGCTGTGTCCAATCACAGCCATCATGTAATGTCAATACAGCTATTGTAATGGCGATCAGCTCTTCTTCTCCTCACACTGTGGGGAGAAGAAGCCCCATACCCCAAGCGACTTACAGCTGTAATCGCAGCAAAAGGTGGAGCTACAAAGTATTAACTTAAGGGGGCTGAATAATTTTGCACGTCCAATTTTTCAGTTTTTTATTTGTTAAAAAGTTTGAAATATCCAATAAATTTCGTTCCACTTTATGTTTGTGTCCCACTTGTTGTTGATTCTTCACAAAAAATTACAGTTTTATATCTTTATGTTTAAAGCCTGAAATGTGGCAAAAGGTCGAAAAGTTCAAGGGGGCCGAATACTTTCGCAATGCACTGATATATATATATATATATATATATATATATAGCTGCACCAGCTTTAGAAATACATGTTCTGGGTTTGCTCCCCCAACTTTTTGCTTGTTTATTATGTATTCGGTCTGACCAGACTTCTGAGGTTGTCTCCAAGGGTTAGAGAGGCTGGATTCATCCTTTTTTATGGATAGTGTAGGACCCACTGACAATGGGGTACTTTGATGTGGTGGGCTTGAGCACGATATGGCCATATGGTGGGACCAAATCCCCATTTTTATTTATGGATTGTCTTCATATTTGATAGTCATTTCTTTTGCATGTGTGCGCTATTCTTTTTTAATATGCATGTCGCTTGGTTCATAGCTGCACCAGCTTTAGAAATACATGTTCAGGGTTTGCTCCCCCAACTTTTTGCTTGTTTATATATATATATATATATATATATATATAAATATATATATATATATATATATATATATATATATATATATTTTTTTTTTAACAAAGAGTTCTGGGTTCAGCTGTGCATGCTCAAGCCATTTGCATTTTTGCACAGTTTTTAGTTCCAAAAATACTACATCAAGTCAACCCACATAAGAAATGCTTTCAATAATCTTATGAGCGCAAAGTGTCTTTTTCATTTTGACAAACACTTTCATTCATTAGTGAACTGGTGCTTTTGCATTAGGAACCAACAGACACAATTAATTACTTTGCTGGGCGTTTCCGTTACTGGGTGGGTGTAGTTTAACCAATGTTATATAAAGGCATGGTCTAGAGCAGACCTTTTTGCCCTCTGAAAGGGCCGCATGTCTTTCTGTCCGAATTGGCTTTTGGTTTTGGGGGGGTGGTTTGCTGGCATGCCTAAGGACCCATATTGCAGTAAGTGTATTTTGACCGTGGCTATCTTAAGGGGAGGAAGCTCTGGGTGTAACCTGAAGCTGGGTTTGGTTCCTTGCTGCTGTCACTGATGCTCATCAGAGCTATGGGAGGGACAGACAGACGGATGGACAGACAGCCAAACAAGGAAGTCCTCTATAGATTGCCTTATCACTCATAGGAGGCTGCAGCAATCCTTCATTCCGGCATGACAGGGATATATGATACAGCTTAAGGATCGCCAGGTGATGATTGCCTAGACTGAAGATATTGTACCCACAGCTGATCCAGAAAGGACACGTGTGTGCATACGCCTGTGAGCCTTACCTATGAGAATAGGTGGGCCACATTTTCTGGTGAGTTGCCATTCCCACTATATGTCACAACGGTGGAGGAATATTTGTTTGGTGACCTCGATACACACTGGTGATTCCTACTTGGTGATGAGGGCTCTTGAAAGACTACTAACTAGGGTTGAGCGGACACCTAGATGTCCGTGTTCGACGGGTTCGGCCGAACTTTAAAAAAAAGTCCGGGTCCGTGTCCCGGACTTTTACCGAACTTTTCCCGGACACCGAACCCCATTGAAGTCAATGGGGACCCGAACTTTAAGGCACTAAAATGGCTCTAAAACACCAAAGGAAAGGGCTAGAGTGCTGCAAATGGCAGCAAAACGTAATTAAGAGCATGGCAAGTGCTCTGCAAACAAATGTGGATAGGGAAATAACTTAAAACAACAAAAAAAAACAGAAAAATAAAACAATGTTCTTCTTCATCTCTGAAGGACGAGGCCCATATGGAGTAGGAGGGAGGTTGAGGTGGTGGTGGATGTGGCGGTGACATAGGCGTGCGCACAGGGTGTGCTGGGTGTGCCTGGGCACACCCTAATCACCTAGGGCACATAGCATTGCCAGTGAGGAGATGGGAAAGATCTCCCTGGGACCTGCTCTGCTCTATTTCTCCTTGCCTACAGGTACATGGCCCCGATACATTACTCTCCCTGCTGGCAAACACATGCATGTGTATTTCAACTTTGGGGTGCACACCTTAATGCAATAGGCTGCGCACACCTATGGGCGGTGTAGGTGGAAGCGGCGGTGGAGGAGGACCAGGGCCGGATTAACAGCATCATGGGCTTGGTGCTGAGGATTTTGAAGGGCCTTAGGGCCGTGCCTTGCCATGCACCCAGAGGAGGAAGGGTGCAGCCATGCATGCCTAATTCAACATGGGATGCTGTCTCTGAAGCCCATAAACACATCCATGCATCGCCAACTGTCCCTCCTTGTCCGGCCTTCACGCTGTGTGGGGAGGTTCTGAGGGTGCTGCCTGGGGAAGCGAGCATAGAAGCCAGACTTCTGTGTTTACAAGTGACAGAAGAGCGGTAACAGTGAATATGGCCAACCCGGGGCCTATATAAAAGGTAGGGGCCTGGAGCTGCAGCTCCAATAGCCCCTACATTAATCTGGCCCTGAGGAGGAGGACGAGGTAGCCAACACTGCTTCTTTTCACAAATTTTAAATGAGGGTACACCCCAAAAGAGTGAGAAAGAGCAAAAATGGAACAATGGGTGGGTAAGGTCGGTATCCATTGCTATTCTGCATAAGGTACGGAAAAGTCCCGTGGGATCCATGCCTGGTTCATTTTAATGAACGTGAGCTTGTCCACATTGTCTCTGGACAGGCGGCTGCGCTTGTCTGTTATAACGCCCCCAGCCGTGCTAAATACCCGTTCAGATAATACACTGGCTGCAGGGCACGCCAGCACCTCCAAGGCGTAAAGGGCAAGCTCAGGCCATGTGCCCAATTTGGAGACCCAGAAGTTGAAGGGGGCAGACCCGTCATTCACTACATGTAGGCGTGTGCACACATACTGCTCCACCATGTTGGTAAAATGCTGCCTCCTGCTAAGACGTTCCATCTGAGCTGCTGGTGCTGCTGTTTGTTGTGGCGTGCTGACAAAGCTTTTCCACATTTCGGCCATGCTAACCCTGCCTTCTGAGGTGCTGGCGGTGCCCTGGTTGCGTTGGCGACCTCCTCCTCCTCCTCCTCTGCCTTGTGCTTCCACTGTGGCCCCGCTGTCAGATGGGAATGCCAGCAGCATGGCGTCTACCAGCGTGCGCTTGTACTCGCGCATCTTGCGATCGCGCTCCAGTGAGTGAATTAAGGACGGTACGTTGTCCTTGTAACGGGGATCCAGCAGCGTGGCCACCCAGTAATCAGCACAAGTTAGAATGTGGGCAACTCGGCGGTCGTTGTGGAGACACTGCAGCATGTAATCGCTCATGTGTGCCAGGCTGCCCAGAGGCAACGAAAGGCTGTCCTCTGTGGGAGGTGTATGGTCCGTGTCCTCTGTATCCCCCCAGCCACGCACCAGTGATGGCCATGAGCTGGCCTGGGTGCCACCCTGCTGTGAACATGGTTCCATCTCCTCCTCCAGCTCCTCCTCCTCCTCATCCTCCTCATCCTCCAGAACTGTGCCCCTGCTGGACAATTGCGTCCCTGGCGTTTGCGTGTGCAGGAACCCACCCTCGGAGCCCCTTGCGAATGACTGCCCTGAAAGCCTTGGAAATGTTACCTCTTCATCCTCCTCCTCCTCCTCATCCTGTGCCACATCCTCTTCCATCATCGCCCGAATTGTTTTTTCAAGGAGGCATAGAAGTGGGATAGTTAAGCTGAGAACGGCGTCATTGCCACTGGCCATGTTGGTGGAGTACTCAAAACAGCGCAACAAGGCACACAGGTCTCGCATGGAGGCCCAGTTATTGGTGGTGAAGTGGTGCTGTTCCGCAGAGCGACTCACGCGTGCGTGCTGCAGCTGAAACTCCACTATGGCCTGCTGCTGCTCGCACAGTCTTTCCAGCATGTGCAAGGTGGAGTTCCACCTTGTGGGCACGTCACATATGAGGCGGTGAGCGGGAAGGCCGAAGTTACGCTGCAGCGCTGCCAGGCGAGCAGCAGCAGGGTGAGAACGCCGAAAGTGCGCACAAACGGCCCGCACTTTCTGCAGCAGCTCTGACATATCGGGGTAGTTTTTAAGGAACCTCTGCACCACCAAATTCAGCACATGCGCCAGGCAAGGGATGTGCGTCAAACCGGCTAGGCCCAGAGCTGCTATGAGATTTCGCCCGTTATCGCACACCACCAGGCCGGGCTTGAGGCTCGCTGGCAGCAACCACTCATTTGTCTGCTGTTCCATGCTCCTCCACAACTCCTGCGCGGTGTGTGGTTTGTCCCCCAAACAGGCAAGTTGTAAAACTGCCTGCTGTCGTTTACCCCTGGCCGTGCTGAAGTTGGTGGTGAAGGTGTTACGCTGTCCGGATGAGGAGGCGGTAGAGGATGAGGAAGCGGAGTAGGAGGAGTTAGGAACAGGAGGCAAACTGAAGCGCCCTGCAATCCTCGGTGGTGGAAGGACATGCGCCAAATTGCTATCCGCCTCAGGCCCATCCGCCACTGCATTTACCCAGTGTGCCGTTAGGGAGATATAACGCCCCTGACCGTGCTTACTGGTCCACGTATCCGTAGTTAGGTGGACCTTGGCACAGATGGCGTTGCGCAGTGCACACCTGATTTTTTCCCCCACTTGGTTGTGCAGGGAAGGGATGGCTTGCCTGGAAAAGTAGTGGCGGCTGGGCACGACGTACTGTGGGACAGCCACCGACATAAGGTTTTTAAAACTGTGCGTCTCCACCAGACGGAATGACAGCATTTCAAAGGCCAATAATTTTGAAATGCTGGCATTCAGGGCCAGGGATCGCGGGTGGGTAGGGGGGTACTTCCTCTTCCTCTCAAGTGTTTGGGAGATGGAAAGCTGAACGCTTCCACGGGACATTGTGGAGATGGTTGTTGGTGACCCAGGTGGTGGTGTTGCTGACAGATCGTCTGTTTGCGGGGTGGCAGGTGCCGGTATCACTACAGATGTGGCTGGAGCGGCCGAGACTGCAGCAGAAGAGGAAGCAGGATGAGCCAGAGACGTTTCTTGGTTTTGAAGGTGTGTACTCCACTGCAGCTCGTGCTTTGCACTTAGATGCCTGATCATGCAGGTTGTGCTCAGGTTGAGAAGGTTCATGCCTCGCTTCAAGCTCTGATTGCACAGGGTGCAAACCACTCGTGTCCTGTCATCAGCACATTTTCTAAAGAACTTCCACGCTAGAGAACTCCTTTGAGCTGACTTTGGTGCGCTCGTTCCCTTGCTGCGTTGGGCAGTAGCGGGCGTAGTGTCTAGGGCACGGCCGCTCCGCTTCTGCACCCTGCTCCCTCTTCTGCTGTGCTGGTGGCTCTGTGCGACCACCGCCTCTTCCTCCAAACTACTCAGTTCACCTGCATGACGTTCATTCCATGTGGGGTCGAGGACCTCATCGTCCTCCACATCATCTTCCACCCAGTCTTCACCCCTGCCCTCCTTGTCGGTCTCCACAATGCTGAACGCCGCAGCAGTTGGCACCTGCGTTTCGTCATCATCGGAGACGTGCTGCGATGATCCTTGCATGTACTCATCTTGAGAAATAAGTGGTTGGGCATCGCTGCACTCAATCTCTTCCACTTCTGGGGCAGGGCTAGGTGGATGGCCCTGGGAAACCCTGCTGACAGAGTCCTCAAAAAGAATAAGAGACTGCTGTATGGCTTGGGGCTCAGACTGCTGGCCTGATTTGCAAGGGGGTGAGGTGAAAGACGGTTGGACATTGGCTGCAGGTGCCAACTCTGACCTTTCTGCAGTAGACTGGGTGGGAGACAATGTGAAGGAACTGGAGGCACTGTCAGCAGCAAACCAATCTACTATCGCCTCAACTTGTTCTGGCCTCATCACTTCTAGGTGCGTTTGATGCCCTACCAAATACTGATGCAGGTTCTGTCGCCTACTCACACTTGAGGAAGGTGTTTCACTTGTGCGTGTAGCTGGCACAGATCGACCATGTCCTCTCCTTGCAACAGGAGCTCTACCAGCAGCACCACGACCCAGGCCACGGCCCTTATTTGACGGTCTCCTCATATTTCTGTAATTTAAGATCTTGCCCTAGAAAGGTTTTTATTGAATAGCGGAATAGAAAATATGATCCAAAAAAAGTGTATGTATATCACACGTACACAACCACACTGTAGCGCTACACTTTTATGTTATATTGCAATTTGAATCACTGTTGGTTGATTTTGTGTTGGCTGCTGATATTTATCATTTCCTTTTATTCATTATTATTAGCGCGGAAATATTTTTATATTTTTTCTTTTATTGAATAGCGGAATAGGAAATATGATCAAAAAAAGTGTATGTATCTCGCACGTACACAACCACACTAGGCCCCAATTACTATTGTTTGTACCCCTAAAAGGCTAGATGAGGAGTAGGGGGGGTATGGAACAGGCAGCACCCTCAAACCTTCAGAAGTATGAGATGAACCCCAACAACTTGGAAAGGTGGATCTCTCTCACACGTACCGACACAGACTATCCCGCAATTCAATTGATCCTCAAAGGTTTTTATTGAAT
The DNA here is from genome assembly GCF_965119305.1 of Pelophylax lessonae. Lineage (NCBI taxonomy): Eukaryota > Metazoa > Chordata > Amphibia > Anura > Ranidae > Pelophylax > Pelophylax lessonae. Next base: position 114,349,237 of record NC_138778.1, read on the forward strand.
AGCGGAATAGGAAATATGATCAAAAAAAGTGTATGTATCTCGCACGTACACAACCACACTAGGCCCCAATTACTATTGTTTGTACCCCTAAAAGGCTAGATGAGGAGTAGGGGGGGTATGGAACAGGCAGCACCCTCAAACCTTCAGAAGTATGAGATGAACCCCAACAACTTGGAAAGGTGGATCTCTCTCACACGTACCGACACAGACTATCCCGCAATTCAATTGATCCTCAAAGGTTTTTATTGAATAGCGGAATAGGAAATATGATCAAAAAAAGTGTATGTATCTCGCACGTACACAACCACACTAGGCCCCAATTACTATTGTTTGTACCCCTAAAAGGCTAGATGAGGAGTAGGGGGGGTATGGAACAGGCAGCACCCTCAAACCTTCAGAAGTATGAGATGAACCCCAACAACTTGGAAAGGTGGATCTCTCTCACACGTACCGACACAGACTATCCCGCAATTCAATTGATCCTCAAAGGTTTTTATTGAATAGCGGAATAGGAAATATGATCAAAAAAAGTGTATGTATCTCGCACGTACACAACCACACTAGGCCCCAATTACTATTGTTTGTACCCCTAAAAGGCTAGATGAGGAGTAGGGGGGGTATGGAACAGGCAGCACCCTCAAACCTTCAGAAGTATGAGATGAACCCCAACAACTTGGAAAGGTGGATCTCTCTCACACGTACCAACACAGACTATCCCCCAATTTAACTGATCCCCAAAGGTTTTTGATTAAATAGCGGAATAGAAAATATGATCCCAAAAAAGTGTATGTATATCACACGTACACAACCACACTAGGCCCCAATTACTATTGTTTGTACCCCTAAAAGGCTAGGAGTAGGGGGAGTATGGAACAGGCAGCACCCTCAAACCTTCAGAAGTATGAGATGAACCCCAACAACTTGGAAAGGTGGATCTCTCTCACACGTACCAACACAGACTATCCCCCAATTTAACTGATCCCCAAAGGTTTTTGATTAAATAGCGGAATAGAAAATATGATCCCAAAAAAGTGTATGTATATCACACGTACACAACCACACTAGGCCCCAATTACTATTGTTTGTACCCCTAAAAGGCTAGATGAGGAGTAGGGGGAGTATGGAACAGGCAGCACCCTCAAACCTTCAGAAGTATGAGATGAACCTCAACAACTTGGAAAGGTGGATCTCTCTCACACGTACCAACACAGACTATCCCCCAATTTAACTGATCCCCAAAGGTTTTTGATTAAATAGCGGAATAGAAAATATGATCCCAAAAAAGTGTATGTATATCACACGTACACAACCACACTAGGCCCCAATTACTATTGTTTGTACCCCTAAAAGGCTAGGAGTAGGGGGAGTATGGAACAGGCAGCACCCTCAAACCTTCAGAAGTATGAGATGAACCCCAACAACTTGGAAAGGTGGATCTCTCTCACACGTACCAACACAGACTATCCCCCAATTTAACTGATCCCCAAAGGTTTTTGATTAAATAGCGGAATAGAAAATATGATCCCAAAAAAGTGTATGTATATCACACGTACACAACCACACTAGGCCCCAATTACTATTGTTTGTACCCCTAAAAGGCTAGGAGTAGGGGGAGTATGGAACAGGCAGCACCCTCAAACCTTCAGAAGTATGAGATGAACCTCAACAACTTGGAAAGGTGGATCTCTCTCACACGTACCAACACAGACTATCCCCCAATTTAACTGATCCCCAAAGGTTTTTGATTAAATAGCGGAATAGAAAATATGATCCCAAAAAAGTGTATGTATATCACACGTACACAACCACACTAGGCCCCAATTACTATTGTTTGTACCTCTAAAAGGCTAGGAGTAGGGGGAGTATGGAACAGGCAGCACCCTCAAACCTTCAGAAGTATGAGATGAACCCCAACAACTTGGAAAGGTGGATCTCTCTCACACGTACCAACACAGACTATCCCCCAATTTAACTGATCCCCAAAGGTTTTTGATTAAATAGCGGAATAGAAAATATGATCCCAAAAAAGTGTATGTATATCACACGTACACAACCACACTAGGCCCCAATTACTATTGTTTGTACCCCTAAAAGGCTAGGAGTAGGGGGAGTATGGAACAGGCAGCACCCTCAAACCTTCAGAAGTATGAGATGAACCTCAACAACTTGGAAAGGTGGATCTCTCTCACACGTACCAACACAGACTATCCCCCAATTTAACTGATCCCCAAAGGTTTTTGATTAAATAGCGGAATAGAAAATATGATCCCAAAAAAGTGTATGTATATCACACGTACACAACCACACTAGGCCCCAATTACTATTGTTTGTACCCCTAAAAGGCTAGGAGTAGGGGGAGTATGGAACAGGCAGCACCCTCAAACCTTCAGAAGTATGAGATGAACCCCAACAACTTGGAAAGGTGGATCTCTCTCACACGTACCAACACAGACTATCCCCCAATTTAACTGATCCCCAAAGGTTTTTGATTAAATAGCGGAATAGAAAATATGATCCCAAAAAAGTGTATGTATATCACACGTACACAACCACACTAGGCCCCAATTACTATTGTTTGTACCCCTAAAAGGCTAGGAGTAGGGGGAGTATGGAACAGGCAGCACCCTCAAACCTTCAGAAGTATGAGATGAACCTCAACAACTTGGAAAGGTGGATCTCTCTCACACGTACCAACACAGACTATCCCCCAATTTAACTGATCCCCAAAGGTTTTTGATTAAATAGCGGAATAGAAAATATGATCCCAAAAAAGTGTATGTATATCACACGTACACAACCACACTAGGCCCCAATTACTATTGTTTGTACCCCTAAAAGGCTAGGAGTAGGGGGAGTATGGAACAGGCAGCACCCTCAAACCTTCAGAAGTATGAGATGAACCCCAACAACTTGGAAAGGTGGATCTCTCTCACACGTACCAACACAGACTATCCCCCAATTTAACTGATCCCCAAAGGTTTTTGATTAAATAGCGGAATAGAAAATATGATCCCAAAAAAGTGTATGTATATCACACGTACACAACCACACTAGGCCCCAATTACTATTGTTTGTACCCCTAAAAGGCTAGGAGTAGGGGGAGTATGGAACAGGCAGCACCCTCAAACCTTCAGAAGTATGAGATGAACCTCAACAACTTGGAAAGGTGGATCTCTCTCACACGTACCAACACAGACTATCCCCCAATTTAACTGATCCCCAAAGGTTTTTGATTAAATAGCGGAATAGAAAATATGATCCCAAAAAAGTGTATGTATATCACACGTACACAACCACACTAGGCCCCAATTACTATTGTTTGTACCCCTAAAAGGCTAGGAGTAGGGGGAGTATGGAACAGGCAGCACCCTCAAACCTTCAGAAGTATGAGATGAACCCCAACAACTTGGAAAGGTGGATCTCTCTCACACGTACCAACACAGACTATCCCCCAATTTAACTGATCCCCAAAGGTTTTTGATTAAATAGCGGAATAGAAAATATGATCCCAAAAAAGTGTATGTATATCACACGTACACAACCACACTAGGCCCCAATTACTATTGTTTGTACCCCTAAAAGGCTAGGAGTAGGGGGAGTATGGAACAGGCAGCACCCTCAAACCTTCAGAAGTATGAGATGAACCTCAACAACTTGGAAAGGTGGATCTCTCTCACACGTACCAACACAGACTATCCCCCAATTTAACTGATCCCCAAAGGTTTTTGATTAAATAGCGGAATAGAAAATATGATCCCAAAAAAGTGTATGTATATCACACGTACACAACCACACTAGGCCCCAATTACTATTGTTTGTACCCCTAAAAGGCTAGGAGTAGGGGGAGTATGGAACAGGCAGCACCCTCAAACCTTCAGAAGTATGAGATGAACCCCAACAACTTGGAAAGGTGGATCTCTCTCACACGTACCAACACAGACTATCCCCCAATTTAACTGATCCCCAAAGGTTTTTGATTAAATAGCGGAATAGAAAATATGATCCCAAAAAAGTGTATGTATATCACACGTACACAACCACACTAGGCCCCAATTACTATTGTTTGTACCCCTAAAAGGCTAGGAGTAGGGGGAGTATGGAACAGGCAGCACCCTCAAACCTTCAGAAGTATGAGATGAACCCCAACAACTTGGAAAGGTGGATCTCTCTCACACGTACCAACACAGACTATCCCCCAATTTAACTGATCCCCAAAGGTTTTTGATTAAATAGCGGAATAGAAAATATGATCCCAAAAAAGTGTATGTATATCACACGTACACAACCACACTAGGCCCCAATTACTATTGTTTGTACCCCTAAAAGGCTAGGAGTAGGGGGAGTATGGAACAGGCAGCACCCTCAAACCTTCAGAAGTATGAGATGAACCCCAACAACTTGGAAAGGTGGATCTCTCTCACACGTACCAACACAGACTATCCCCCAATTTAACTGATCCCCAAAGGTTTTTGATTAAATAGCGGAATAGAAAATATGATCCCAAAAAAGTGTATGTATATCACACGTACACAACCACACTAGGCCCCAATTACTATTGTTTGTACCCCTAAAAGGCTAGGAGTAGGGGGAGTATGGAACAGGCAGCACCCTCAAACCTTCAGAAGTATGAGATGAACCCCAACAACTTGGAAAGGTGGATCTCTCTCACACGTACCAACACAGACTATCCCCCAATTTAACTGATCCCCAAAGGTTTTTGATTAAATAGCGGAATAGAAAATATGATCCCAAAAAAGTGTATGTATATCACACGTACACAACCACACTAGGCCCCAATTACTATTGTTTGTACCCCTAAAAGGCTAGGAGTAGGGGGAGTATGGAACAGGCAGCACCCTCAAACCTTCAGAAGTATGAGATGAACCTCAACAACTTGGAAAGGTGGATCTCTCTCACACGTACCAACACAGACTATCCCCCAATTTAACTGATCCCCAAAGGTTTTTGATTAAATAGCGGAATAGAAAATATGATCCCAAAAAAGTGTATGTATATCACACGTACACAACCACACTAGGCCCCAATTACTATTGTTTGTACCCCTAAAAGGCTAGGAGTAGGGGGAGTATGGAACAGGCAGCACCCTCAAACCTTCAGAAGTATGAGATGAACCCCAACAACTTGGAAAGGTGGATCTCTCTCACACGTACCAACACAGACTATCCCCCAATTTAACTGATCCCCAAAGGTTTTTGATTAAATAGCGGAATAGAAAATATGATCCCAAAAAAGTGTATGTATATCACACGTACACAACCACACTAGGCCCCAATTACTATTGTTTGTACCCCTAAAAGGCTAGGAGTAGGGGGAGTATGGAACAGGCAGCACCCTCAAACCTTCAGAAGTATGAGATGAACCTCAACAACTTGGAAAGGTGGATCTCTCTCACACGTACCAACACAGACTATCCCCCAATTTAACTGATCCCCAAAGGTTTTTGATTAAATAGCGGAATAGAAAATATGATCCCAAAAAAGTGTATGTATATCACACGTACACAACCACACTAGGCCCCAATTACTATTGTTTGTACCCCTAAAAGGCTAGGAGTAGGGGGAGTATGGAACAGGCAGCACCCTCAAACCTTCAGAAGTATGAGATGAACCCCAACAACTTGGAAAGGTGGATCTCTCTCACACGTACCAACACAGACTATCCCCCAATTTAACTGATCCCCAAAGGTTTTTGATTAAATAGCGGAATAGAAAATATGATCCCAAAAAAGTGTATGTATATCACACGTACACAACCACACTAGGCCCCAATTACTATTGTTTGTACCCCTAAAAGGCTAGGAGTAGGGGGAGTATGGAACAGGCAGCACCCTCAAACCTTCAGAAGTATGAGATGAACCCCAACAACTTGGAAAGGTGGATCTCTCTCACACGTACCAACACAGACTATCCCCCAATTTAACTGATCCCCAAAGGTTTTTGATTAAATAGCGGAATAGAAAATATGATCCCAAAAAAGTGTATGTATATCACACGTTCACAACCACACTAGGCCCCAATTACTATTGTTTGTACCCCTAAAAGGCTAGGAGTAGGGGGAGTATGGAACAGGCAGCACCCTCAAACCTTCAGAAGTATGAGATGAACCCCAACAACTTGGAAAGGTGGATCTCTCTCACACGTACCAACACAGACTATCCCCCAATTTAACTGATCCCCAAAGGTTTTTGATTAAATAGCGGAATAGAAAATATGATCCCAAAAAAGTGTATGTATATCACACGTACACAACCACACTAGGCCCCAATTACTATTGTTTGTACCCCTAAAAGGCTAGATGAGGAGTAGGGGGAGTATGGAACAGGCAGCACCCTCAAACCTTCAGTATGAGATTGTGTTCACTGTACCCCACAAAGATTGAGTTCACTGCACCCCACAATGATTGTGTTCACTGCACCCCACAAAGATTGTGTTCACTGCACCTCACAAAGATTGTGTTCACTGTACCCCCCAAAGATTGTGTTCACTGCACCCCACAAAGATTCTGTTCACTGTACCCCACAAAGATTGTGTTCACTGCACCCCAAAAAGATTGTGTTCACTGCACCCCAAAAAGGATGTTGTTCACTGCACCCCAAAAAGGATGTTGTTCACTCCACCCCAAAAAGATTGTGTTCACTGCACCCCACAAAGATTGTGTTCACTGCACCCCAAAAAGATTGTGTTCACTGCACCCCAAAAATGATTTTGTTCACTGCACCCCAAAAAGGATTTTGTTCACTGCACCCCAAAAAGGATGTTGTTCACTCCACCCCAAAAAGATTGTGTTCACTGCACCCCAAAAAGATTGTGTTCACTGCACCCCACAAAGGATTTTGTTCACTGCACCCCAAAAAGATTGTGTTCACTGCACCCCAAAAAGGATGTTGTTCACTGCACCCCAAAAAGGATTTTGTTCACTGCACCCCAAAAAGATTGTGTTCACTGCACCCCACAAAGGATTTTGTTCACTGCACCCCACAAAGATTGTGTTCACTGCACACCAAAAAGGATTGTGTTCACTGCACCCCAAAAAGATTTTGTTCACTGCACCCCAAAAAGATTGTGTTCACTGCAGCCCAAAAAGATTGTGTTCACTGCAGCCCAAAAAGATTGTGTTCACTGCAGCCCAAAAAGATTGTGTTCACTGCAGCCCAAAAAGATTGTGTTCACTGCAGCCCAAAAAGATTGTGTTCACTGCAGCTCACACACAGAAAAATGGATGTGGATCACTGACACCTGCCTATCTCCAATCCCACACCACACAGCAATATCGATTGTAGTTTGTAGAACACAGTTTCCCTAAAATTCAGCAGACTCTGTCCCTAACAGGATTGAGAAGAGATCGTAGATCAGGATTGAGTGCAGACCCCACCCCCCACACAGCAATATCGATTGTAGTTTGTAGAAGACACTGACCCTATATAATTCAGCAGACTCTATCCCTAAAATGCCTACAACTCGCCCTGCCTAAACACTCCGACCTGTCCCTCAATTCTATCCGGACACAAATGGTTTTTTCCTGCCTATCTTTCCCTAATCAGCAGCCAGCACGTTGATGTGTGCTCTGTCCCTGAATCTAAGCAGCATAATGACGCCGCTGCGGCTGCCTCGAACTTATAAAGACTTGGTCACATGCTTCAGACGGCCAATCACAGCTACTGAGACATTTGCAGGCATGGCTGGGATGGCTTAAGGCACACCAGTTAAACGATTGTTGATTGGCTGTTGAAAGCCCGCCATGAAAAGAGCGCCAAAGCATGCAAAACCCGGAAATAAAACGACCGAACACGGATTTTTACCCGAACATACAGTAAAGTGTCCGTGTCCGTGTTCGGGTACAAAAAATCCAATTATTCGGTACGAACACGAATAATACAGTCCGTGTTCGCTCAACACTACTACTAACCCTTTTGAATTGATGTGGACGTTTCTTTATGAATCTCTGCATTTCATCCTTTGGACTTTATTTGAAGGACTATTCACAAACATGTGCGTTATAATGAAATGTTATGTCAGTTGTCTGCGCTACTAGTACTTTTTTCGTGATTCCACATGGGCTTCTGATTGGAGTATTTTTTATGACATATTTTCTTTTTAAGTAGCTGCGACAGGTCTATAATAAGACTTCCTTTATTACCATCATCATTTGTGCGCAGGAGATATATTGCTGTTAGTAATATTTATTTTTGTTTAAATTGTAAGAAATATTTAAAAAAAAGTGTGTATGTATAGATTTTGCAAAATATATATATAAATAAAGGAATAATACAAAATTTCCATTCAGCCTCTGTGGATGAATATAAAAAAAAAAAAATTCTCACCAAAAAATTATTACTAAATAAAAAATTGCTACAGCGCTGTATTCATGCATGACTGACTCACCTTTTTAGTTGGCCTAGGTCAGTGATAGTGAACCTTGGCAAAACAGGTGTTTTTTAACAACATTTCCCATGATGCTCACCTACACTGCCGAGTATATGAGCATTATGGGAAATGTAGGGCAAAAACATCTAGGGGGGGGGGGGGGTTAAGGATTACCATCACTGGCCTAGGTAAAACATTTCCAATACATTTTAGTTGTCTGTGTGCACCATTTTTAAAATAAAGCAAAATCCCTTTAAAATATACATCACAAATGGCACATAGGCGTTTGCGCGTTCGCCCTGGACCAGAAATGACACCAAATTGGATTGCACACTTTCCAGGAAGTGGTCACAATCAACTGGCTAATCATGGTGAGGGCAACTTTCAGTCGTGAAGAAATTGCATTCATATGCAAATTAAGTGTGTGTGTGGGGGGGGGGGGGTCTGTGCTTGTAATCAGAGCATTGATTACCAGTGCAGACCCTTATTGGATGCCACTTGAGCCACCAGGGATTGCTGACCCATGGCCACCAGGGATGGCCACCCGTGCCACCATTGATGCCAATCAGTGCTCAGGGAGCCTGTTAGTGTCCTCCTCATCAGTGCTGCCCACCAGTGCCCATCATTGCCCATCAGTGCCACCTATCAATGCCCTTTAATGCTGTATATCAGTGCCGCCTATCAGTGTCCATCAGTGCTGCAAATTAGTGTCTCATCTGTGCCTGCCAGTGCAGCCTCATCAATGCTCGTCAGTGCAACAAAAAACATATTAATATACAAAATTTTATTACATGAACAAAAACTAATTTTTTTAAGGGGTCAAACATTTAGGTCTTCTTTTAGCAAAAAAACAAAAAACAAAAAAAAACCTTGCAGTGATCAAATACCACCAAAAGAAAGCACTATTTGTGTGAAAAAAACGTCATAAATTTGAGTTTGGTACAGGGTTGCATGACCACGCAATTGTCATTCCAAATGCAACAGCATAAAAAGCTGAAAATTGGCCTGCGCAGGAAGGGGGGTGTAACTGCCCTGTAAGGAAGTGGTTAACTATTGAAACATGGGACTCAATATTCCAAGGGTAATCATACTCAATAGGTCAATGGTTTTGTGGTTAGTGCTCCTATCTATAAACACTGAGAGCATGAGTTCAAATCCCAAGTATGCCATCACCTCCTTAAATTTTAGACAGCTGTAAATAAATACTGAAACTTGGCAAATGCATTAGTACACCCGGCACATATGCATGTCTGTTTCTTGAATATACATGGCTATTGACATGCAATTTTAAGTGATGTAGCCCATGTATTACTATGTGGCAAAAAAATAATCACACACAGGGTGTTAGCATGGTTGGGGCTTGAACTCATGACCTAGCAATCATTGTCTATGAGCATAGACCCCTACACCAAAGTGCTGAATACAATCAGACATGCCTGAAAGTTTCAGATGAATGAAGATTGATAATTAGACAGCTGTGTAGTCTGCTATTAGTAAATCTAAAGGTTCAAACACATAAGATACATAACTATACCTAAAAAAATAAAAAAAACCCACAATAGATGACATTGTTGTGTAATAGTGATTCAGAATAGACAAATTTCCTTTTATGAAAAACATAAACGGAATTTGGTTAACTCCAAACCCAAATTCACTAAAGCACCTAGTTGAAGTTTTAACTCTGGCAGCTTCACCTAATTAAGATGCTAATGAGATTAGCTTGGAGTTAGTTTTGGAGAAGTGAGCAGCTCTAGTCCAAATTCTAAAGCCCCGTACACACGCAACGATTATCAGCCGACCGATCGTCCGTCTTTTGTCCAGAGTGGTTTTTTGTTGGTTGGAATGTGCCTAGACTGCACACGAATTTTCTCGCCCGACAAAATTCTACTTCAGAAGTGATGTCATGTGTTGGTTTGCTTTCTTTGTGTTTTTTCTTCTCTGAGCATGCCCAGTCTTGCTCATTAGATTTTTCCCTGTCGAAATCTGTACTGACTGCACGAAAATCGGCCGTGTTTTGACGGCTGTCAAAAATTTTATAGCCTGCACACCAGATTTTTTTTGGCCGAAAAATCGGAGTCGGTTGTCGGAAGCATCATACTAACAAGCAGAAAATCGGCAGATCGGTCGTCAGACGAAAATTCCCTGCCGATTTTCGATGCGTGTGTACGGGGCTTAAGAGTCGGTTCACACTAATCCGACTCGAAGTTGCCCCGACTTCGGGCGACTAATGAAGTCGCCCGTGCAGCACGACTTCAGCCTGGCTTGCAACGACTTCTCATAATAGAAGTCAATGAAAGTCGCTCCGACTTTGCAAAAAAATAGTGCAGGAACCTTTTTCTAAGTCGGAGCGACTTGAGTCTCTTTGATTAGAACGGTTCCATTGCACAGCATTGGAAGCTACTTGTCAGGCGACCAAGTCGCCTGACAAGTCGGATCAGTGTGTATCGGCAGTAAAGGCCCGTACACACGATAAGAAAATCTGAAGGGAAATTTCGTCCAAAGACCGATCTGCTGATTTTCGGATTGTTAGTATGGTGCTTTCGACAGCCGACTCCGACTTTTCGGACGACAAAATCCTGATGTGCAGGCTATATAATTTTCATCGTCCGTCAACACAACGTCCGATTTTCGTCTCATTAGTACGGTTTTCGGCGGAAAAAAATCTTAAGAGCAAGACTAGGCATGCTCAGGGACGAAAACACATACAAAACAATACAACACATGACATCACTTCTGAAGTAGAATTCTGTCGTACGGGAAAATTCGTATAAAAATAACCTCTTCACTTTCCACATCAGACTAGCATGCCACAAAAAACGGACGACAGATCGTTCGATAATCTGATCGTGTGTACGGGGCTTTAGTGAGTTAGGCTCCCCGTGACAAATACATTAAATATTCAATGGGCTTAACATGCCTCTCAGCAAATTTCTTGGGGTGTCTACTTTCCAAAAAGGGGTAATTTGTGTGTGTGTGTGTGGGGGGGGGGGTACTGCCCTGCCATTTTAGCACTTCAAGAAATGAGATAGGCAGTCAGAAATTAAAAGCTGCGTAAATTCTAGTATATACACCATAGTGTGTAGATGCTATAACTTTTGCGCATACCAATAAATATAGGCTTATTGAGTTTTGTTTTATCAAAGACATGTAGCTAAATACATCTTGGCCTAAATGTATGACAAAAATTTAGCATATTGGATATTTTCTTTAAGAAAAAGTAGAAAATATAATTTTTTTTCGTTTATATCGCACAAAATAAAAATCCCAGTGGCGATCAAATACCACCAAAAGAAAGCTCTATTTGTGGGAAAAAAGGACAACAATTTTGTTTGGGTACAGCATTGCATGACACATAAAATCCCACAGTGCCAAAATGCAAAAAACGGGCTGGTCACCAAAAAAAAAAATCACAAAGGGGACCTTTTGTCCCCTATGTGATATACAAAAAAGTAAAAAAAAAAAAAGAAAGCTATATCCAAGCACATAAAATCCCCCCTCCCCAAAAACATTTGAGGCCCCCCACCCCCACATTTTAACTTAAACGTACACGTCGAAGGCGCCTACACTTAATACATGGTGAATATCGCTGCACACGCCAGAGTGAGATCAATATTTCTAGCACAAGAACTCCACTGTAACACTAAACAAATTACCCATAGGGGGCTTTTGAAGCATCATTTATAGAAAATATAGGGTATTGAAATTTGTAGCCATTTCACCGGCGCACTCAAATTTAAGGTTTGACATGTTTGTGTATCTATTTACTCGATGCAACCTCGTCTTTTATATTTTAACAAAAATGTGGGTAATTAAGTGCATTTGTTTGCCCTAAAGTTCATTTTAGTGTTTTTTTTTTACTGAAATTTTAAATTTCATAGATCTTTGCAGCAATATCGTCTGACCCAAAAAAATTGAAACTACCATGATTTTATTCTCTAGGGTTTCTGCTTTCAGAAAATATATAATGTTTGGGGGGTTTTATGTAATCTTCAGGCCTAAAATGATCTTTTAACCACTTAAGCCCCGGAGGATTTTCCTGCTAAACGACCAGGGGGTATTTTGCGATTCGGCACTGCGTGACTTTAACAGACGATTGCGCGGTCGTGCGACGCTGTATCTAAACAAATTTAGCGTCCTTTTTTTCCCACAAACAGAGCTTTCTTTTGGTGGTATTTGATCACCCGTGCGATTTTTACTTTTTGCGCTATAAACAAAAAAAGAGCGTACATTTTGCAAAAATAACAATATTTTTCACATTTTTTATATGAAATTCCCCAAAAAAAATGTAAAAATCAAAATTTTTTTAAATTTTCGGCCAATTTGTTTTATGCTACCTATGTTTGGTAAAAAAAATCGCAAAAAGCGTATTTTGATTGGTTTGCGCAAAAGTTATCGCGTTTACTAACAAAGGGAAAGATTTCTGTCATTTTTGGTGTTTTTTTTTTTAACGTGTAATGGCGGCGATCTGCGATTTTTTTTGCGGTACTGCGACATTGGGGCGGACAGATCGGACCCTTGACTGACATTTTTGACACTTTTGGGGTTACCAGTGACATTTCTACAGTAATCAGTGCTATATATATGCACTGTTACTGTAAAAATACACTGGTAGTGAAGGGGTTAACTTTATTTGGGAGGGAGGGGCTGTGTGTGTCCCTAGGGGTGTGCTTTCTACTGTGATTGGCTGTGGCTTGAGCTGTAAGGACACTGATCAACGGATCTACATACTAGATCCGAGTGATCAGTGTCTTTACAGCGAGGAGAATGACAGGTGGCTTGTTTACACAAGCTGCCTGACATTCTCCCTCTCCCCCGCCGATCGCCGAGTGACCGGCGGACATCGGGTCCGCTGGTCACACGCGCGGGGGGGTCCGTGACCGCGCGGGAGCGGGAGCGCGCCTCCGCGGGCACGCGCTCGCTCCCCAGAGCCTCACAGGCGAGCGACGTAGACCTACGTCACTCTGCCTGTGAGGGGCTGACTGCCGCAGTAAATATACTGTGAGCAGTCGGCAAGCGGTTAAACATGTATGCAGAAAATACTTTTTGCATTTTCTGCACACGTTTAAAAAATCATTTTTTTTTTTTTTGCTCTGCCAGTGAAAAGGTTAAAGTTGATTAACCACTTCTGGACCGGTAGGATTTGCCCCCTTAATGACCAGGCCATATTTTGCGATTCGGCATTGCGTTATTTTAAGGTAAAATGCGACGATGTACCCAAATAATATTGATATCCTTTTTTTCCCACAAATAGAGCTTTCTTTTGGTGGTTTTTGATCACCTGTGCGATTTTTATTTTTTGCGCTATAAACAAAAAAAAGAGCGACAATTCTGAAAGAAAAACAATATTTTTCACATTCTGCTATATGACATTCCCAAAAAAAAAAAAAATACATTATTTTAACATTTTAGGGCAATTTGTTTTCTGCTACATATTTTTGGTAAAAAAATTGCAATAAGAGTATTTTGATTGGTTAGCGCAAAAGTTATCGCGTCTACTACCTACTGGAAAGATTTATGTCATTTTTACTGTGTTTTTTAGCGGGACTGCGACGATGCGTCGGACAGATCGGACCCCTAACTGACATTTTTGACACTTTTGGGGGGACAAGTGACATTACTACAGTAATCAGTGCTAAAAATATGTACTGTTACTGTAATAATGACACTGGCAGGGAAGGGGTTAACATAGTGGGTGATCAAGGGGTAAATGTAAGCCTAACTGTGAGGGGGAGGGGCTTTTGAAATGACCATAGAGACATGTGATCCTATACAGAAGGATCACAGGCGCTCTGTGATCATTCCAGGGAGAAGAACGGCCAGCTGTGTTTACAACAGCTGACTGTTCTTCTCTCTCAGCGGGGAGCGATCGCGGGTGGCCGGCGGCAATCGGAGCTGCCTGCCCCGTGCATCGGAGTCCCCGCTGCCAATTGGGGATGAGAGCGTGCCGTCAGCATCGCGCGTGCGCCCCCTAGCAGCAGACGCGCGACCAAAGTAGGGCTACGTCGATTCATGCAGGAGGGGCTGCCTGCCACAGTATATCTGCGGCGGGCGGTCCGGAAGAAGTTAAAAAAGAAAAACTGTGGAGGTCACATGTTTTCTGAGGACAGTGGAGCTCCAGTCTGCAGCCAGATAGCCTTGGGAAATGCAGATGTGACAGGATGTGACAGGAAACATGTGACCCCCACTTCCACAAGTTGTGTTTATTGAATTTTTGTTACATTAAAGTTCATAAAAAAAAAAAAAAAAAAGAAGGTTGGAGTGGAGGTCACATGTTTCCTGTCAAACATGGATCTCCAGTTTGCAGCCAGACCCCTTTGGAAGATGGGGGGAGGGCAGTAATGCAGAGGGTGGGGGGCCGATGACCACTCAGCATGTAAGGATTTAATTTCACTCAGCTACTTGTTCAGTCGCATCTGCCCTGCGCTCGCCTTGTTTTGCCCCAAGCAGGCACATGACCAGTTACTGCAGGGGATCCCTTCTTCCACAGGAGACCGATCTTGCTTTTACAGCCTGACAACCGACACTCGTCACACAGGCACACAGAACTCTGGGAGCCATGTATATAGAGACGTGCGCGCACCCGCACGTTCACTCAGGGTTATCTTTGTGGTGTGCGGACGTGACAAGAGGGGGGTTGAAGATCTTCTAAAGACTCAGGGTTGTTCTTTATAAGGCCTGACCAGGCAGTGTAGGGAAATACAGTGCATCCGGAAAGTATTAACAGCGCTTCCCTTTTTCCTCATTTTGTTGTGTTACAGCCTTATTACAAAATTGATTAAATTCATTATTTTCCTCAATATTCTACAAACAATACCCCATAATGACAAGGTGAAAGAAGTTTGTTTAAATTCTTTGTAAATGTATTAAAAATATAAAACAAAAAACAATCATGTGTACATACTGTAAGTATTCACAGCCTTTGCTCAATACTTTGTTGAAGCTCCTTTGGCACTAATTACAGCCTCAAATCTTTTTGAGTATGATGCTACAAGCTTGGCACACCTATTTTTGGAGAGTTTCTCACATTTTCCTTTGCAGGACCTCCCAAGCTCCATCAGCCATTTTCAGATCTCTCCAGAGATGTTAAATCGGGAACAAGTCTGGCCTCTGGCTGGGCCACTCAAGGACATTCACAAAGTTGTCCGGTAGCCACTCCTTTGTTATCCTGGCTATGTGCTTATGGTTGTTGTCGTGTTGGAAGATGAACCTTCACCCCAGTCTGAGGTCCAGAGGGCTCTTGAGCAGTTTTTCAAGGATGGCTTTGTAATTGCTGCATTCATCTTTCCCTCGATTCTGACTAGTCTCCCAGTTCCTACCGCTGAAATTGATCCCCACACCATGATGCTCCTGCCACCATGCTTCACTGTAGGGATGGTATTGGCCAGGTGATGAGCGGTGCCTGGTTTCCTCCAGACATGACACTTGTCATTCAGGTCAAAGAGTTCAATCTTTGTTTCACCAGACCAGAGAATTTTGTTTCTCATGGTCTGGGAGATCTTGAGGTGCCTTTTACAAACTCCAGACAGGCTGTCATGTGCCTTTTACTGAGGAGTGGCTTCTGTCTGGCCACTCTACCATACAGGCCTGATTGTTTGAGTGCTGCAGAGATGGTTGTTCTTCTGGAAGGTTCTCCTCTCTCCAGAGAGAAATGCTGGAGCTCTGTCAGAGTGACCATCGGGTTCTTGGTCACCTCTATGACTAAGGTCCTTCTCCCCCGATCACTCAGTTTGGCCGGACTCTAGGAAGAGTCCTGGTGGTTCCAAGCTTCTTCCATTAATGAATGAAGGAGGCCACTGTGCTCATTGGGACCTCCAATGCTGCAGAAATGTTTCTGTACCCTTCCCCAGATCCAGTGGCGGCTGGTGTGCTGAGGGCGCAGGGGCGCCGCCCCCCCATCAATGCATCCGGCCCCCTAATCTGCATGCAGGGGTGCCGGACGCATGGAGTGCAATGTTTTTTTTTTTTTTTCAATCACCTGATTAGAGCCAGAGCAGTGCGTCCCGAGCCCACCCATTGTGTGGCAATTGTGTGTCACACCGATCCTCCTCCTGGCCAATTAGGAAGCCGGTCTAATACCGGCTTCCTGATTGGCCGCATGGCAAACCCCATGCTATAGGCTGAGGAGGAGGCGGGAGCGGAAGGACTCAAGAAGACGTGCCGCCGGATTGAGAAGCCGCCCGCCGAAGCCATCGCCGAGTGAGGAGAAGTCGCCCGCTGGGACAGAAGACAGAAGCCGTCGCCAAGTGAGGAGAAGCCGCCCGCCGGGACAGAAGCTGTCGCCGAGTGAGGAGAAGCCACCCGCCGGGACAGAAGACAGAAGCCGCCCGCTGGGAGTCCGGGACCTGCTCCAGGTAAGTGCACTGGTCTCGGGGGGTGGCACACTTGATGGGGGCACGGCACGGCACAATGTTCATTGCATTAAAGGGGGCACAGCACAGTTGCATTGAAGGGCGCACGCACGCTGAACTCTGCATTGTGGGGGCACGGCACAGTGTTCATTGCATTGAAGGGCGCACGCACGCTGAACTCTGCATTGTGGGGGCACGGCACAGTGTTCATTGCATTGAAGGGGGCACGCACGCTGAACTCTGCATTGTGGGGGCACGGCACAGTGTTCATTGCATTGAACGGGGCACGCACGCTGAACTCTGCATTGTGGGGGCACGGCACCATGTTCATTGCATTGAAGGGGGCACGCACGCTGAACTCTGCATTGTGGGGGCACAGCACAGTGTTCATTGCATTGAAGGGGGCACGCACGCTGAACTCTGCATTGTGGGGGCACAGCACAGTGTTCATTGCATTGATGGGGGCACGCACGCTGAACTCTGCATTGTGGGGGCACGGCACAGTGTTCATTGCATTGAAGGGGGCCCGCACGCTGAACTCTGCATTGTGGGGACACAGCACAGTGTTCATTGCATTGAAGGGGCACACACGCTGAACTCTGCATTGTGGGGGTACAGCACAGTGTTCATTGCATTGAAGGGGGCACAAACGCTGAACTCTGCATTGTGGGGGCACAGCACAGTGTTCATTGCATTGAAGGGGGCACAGCACAGTGTTCATTGCATTGAAGGGGGCACAGCACAGTGTTCATTGCATTGAAGGGGGCATGTACGCTGGTCACTACATTGAAGGGGGCATGTACGCTGGTCACTGTATTGAAGGGGGCATGTACTCTGGTCTCTGCATTGAAAGGGGGCATGTATGCTGGTCTCTGCATTGAAAGGGGGCATGTACGCTGGTCTCTGCATTGAAGGGGGCATGTACGCTGGTCTCTGCATTGAAACGGGGCATGTATGCTGGTCAGTGCATTGAAAGGGGGCATATACCATCTCCTGTACCATGACCTGTGACATGCCTGTACCATGACCTGTGACATGCTTGTACCATGACCTGTGCCATGCCTATACCATCTCCTGTACCATGACCTGTGACATGCCTGTACCATGACCTGTGACATGCTTGTACCATGACCTGTGCCATGCCTGTACCATCACCTGTGCCATGTCTATACCATCACCTGTGCCATGCCTGTACCATCACCTGTGCCATGCCTATACCATCACCTGTGCCATGCCTGTACCATGACCTCAAAATCACGCAATTTTTTACTGTGTATTATGACGCGAAGCAATACCTATTACATTTTTCTTTTTGCGCCCCCCCAAAATTTTGAGCACCAGCCACCACTGCCCAGATCTGTGTCTCGATACAATCCTGTCAGAGGTTTACAGACTATTGCTTGGACATTATGGCTTGGTTTGTGCTCTGATATGCACTGATACCTGTGAAACCTTATATAGATAGGTGTGTGCCTTTCAAAAGCATGTCCAGTCAACTGAATTTACTACAGGTGGATTCAAATCAAGTTGTAGAAACATCTCAAAGATGATCAGTGGAAAAAGATGCACCTGAGCTCAATTTTGAGTGTCATGGCAAAGGCTGTGAATACTTATGTACATGTGATTTTTTTTGTGTTTTTTTTTTTTTTTTAAATAAATTTGCAAAGATTTCAAACAAACTTCTTTCACATTGTCATGATAGGGTAATGTTCGTCGAATTTTGAGGAAAACAATGAATTTAATTAATTTTGGTTAATAAGGCTGTAACATAACAAAATGTGGAAAAGGTGAATATTTTCCGGATGCACTGTAGCTGTGTATAGAGGAGGCTGGGGGTGTTTCACAAGACTTTGGCCTCTGATATATACTAGGAGGAGGGAGCGAGGCTGGTTCTGTGTAATGGAGAGATCGTGTGTGAGGAGAGGAGACTCAGCGCTATTCATAATGTGCTAGGGAGGGACAACAATCACACACGGGAGGGATATAGGAGCATCAGGGCTGCTAGTTTTATATTGGAGAGGGAGCATTGAAGGGTCCAAATCACACAAAATAGGGATATAGTGTATGCCCCAATTCACATCAGCTCAATTTGACATGTCAAATTGCATGGCAATTCGCAGCCTATTAACACAATGAAAGCACCGCAATTATTTTTTTCAACTCACAATGAAAGCAGCACAATTCTTTTTTCTAAAAAATAATGAAAGTGCCACAATTTTCTTTAAACACAATGAAGGGAACACCATTTTTTTTTCTTACAAATGTAGCACTACTCCCTTGGGAGCTGCTGGTTACAGGTTCCCCTGGGTTACCCATAGCAACAACACAATAGTTTAGCGACTTTAAAGTGCTTGGCTCAGTCAAGAAACAGTCTAGGGGTTTTGTTTTTTTTGTGGTTTTATTTGAGAACTTGGATAGGAGAAGGGATGAGTGGGATACTCCAACTTGAATGAACTATCCACAATTTGCTGGGACGTCTAGAGATAACTGAGTGCGGCAAGGCAGCTGCTTCACCTTGTCACTAGCAGTGAAGAAGAATTAAAGAACTTGTATTGCTCTGTGAATTGCTCTTCAGGGCCCAACTAGGCACCCCTTTATCCTTATTCTTCAGGGTTCTACACGGCACCCCCTTTACTGTAATCCTCTCTGTGTGAGCTAGTTCCTTGATCCCCTGACTTCATTGGAGTGGTCCCACTTCCTGGGCAGACCCTTTGGCAAGTCCCTCAGTACTCACGGGTACTGTTTTTCCCAACCGTCAGCTACACTGGATCCTCTGCAGCTCAGCTCCACACCTGGTTCACTAGGCCGACCGCCTAAGACCACTTTCCTCATACACAGCAGGAGGAGAGACCAACCTTCTGCCTCCTCCTGGGACTCTGCTTCCCACCAAAGACGCCCTGTCACATGTTCCCCAGTATGCATTGCAAGAATGCCCTCCCACTGGGACTTCCACAAAAGCCAATGTGTCACTGGCCAGGTTTCCTCCACTGTCCAACAGGCTCCCCTATTGGATGCAGTGGGGACAATCCCTCAGACCCAGTGAATCACACCTGGAGACATGCAGCAGGCCCCTAATAGATCAGGCTCCCCTGATAAGCAGAAGGAGCAATAGATGCATTTTCCTAGCACCTACCTAGGAGGGTGCTACACAAAGTACCTTTTTGTTTTTTTACACAATGAAAGCACAATTTTTTTTTAACAAACTCTAAGTACCACATTTAAAAAAAAAATAAAAATAATAAAAGCTCCGCAATTTCTTTAATTTAATAAACAATGAAAGTGACACAATTTTTTTAAACACACTATTCTTTTTTTTCTTTTCACAATGAAGTACCATCATTTTTGAAAACACAATGAAAGCACCAGCATTCTTTTTCTTTTCACACAATAAAAGCGCCAGAATTCTTTTGCGCCACAATTTGTTTTTCTACCAAATAATGAAAGTACCACAATGTTTTTTTTTTTTTTAACATATTGGAAGCACCACATTTTTTTTTCCTTTTTACAGAATGACAGTACCACAAATATTCTAAACACAATGAAAGCACACCAATACTTTTTTTTTTTTTTTGTAACTAATTGAAAACAGCATGATTCTTTTTTCTAAAAAGCTGAAAACCCCAATGCTGGTGACTAACCGGGTAACTCTGTCCTTTGGTTCTTCCCAAAAAAAGTGTTAGGCTGGCCATACACTATACAATTTTCTTATTCAATTACCTTTAGATTTACCTTAAACTATGTAGTGCAAGGGCCTGCCTGACTGCATACAAATTGAAAGTATTTAGGCTTGACCCTATATTATATGGTTTTGGTAAATCTAAAGGAAAGTTGAACAAGATAATTGTATAGTGTATGGCCAGCCTTAGTCTCTCTTTATATAGCAAAGAACAACAGAGCAGGAAAAATACACATACATGGGTCCCTAGATGACAGAATACCATGGAGAAAGCACAGCTGAGTAATTTCCTAAGGGAACAGATATATACAGCTTCACCCAGACTAAAAAAATCTAACAAGACTTGGAGATGACTGCAGGGCATATTCATACTAATCAAGATATCTGGAAGACGTCATAAAAGAAATCCAGTGGGGGTTATTTTACCAGTTCTGGACCAGAAGGATTTGCCCCCTTAACCACTTGCCGACCGCCGCACGACTATTTACTGCGGCGGTCAGCCCCTCACAGGCAGAGTGACGTAGCCTGTGAGGGTCTAGGGAGCGAGCGCGCGCCCCCGGAGGCACGCTCCCGCTCCCGAGTGGTCACGGACCCCCCCCCCCGCGCGTGTGACCGGCGGACCGGATCGTCCGCCGGTCACTCGCGATCGTCGGTGGAGAGGGAGAAAGGCAGGCGGCTAGTGTAAACAAGCCGCCTGTCATTCTCCCCGGTGTATGAATGGTGATCATACGGTTCTACTGTGTAGAACCGTTGATCACTGTTCATACATCTCAAGCCACAGCCAATCACAGTTAGAATCACGCCCCTAGGGACACACTTTTTTGAGACCTCCCTCTCAAAAAAGTTAACCCCTTCACTGCCAGTGTAATTTTACAGTAACAGTGCATATGTATAGCACTGATTACTGTAGAAATGTCACTGGTAACCCCAAAAGTGTCAAAAATGTCAGTCAAGGGTCCGATCTGTCCGCCGTAATGTCGCAGTACCGCAAAAAAAATCGCAGATTGCCGCCATTACGCGTTAAAAAAAAAACAACAAAAATGACAAAAATCTTTCCCTTTGTTAGTAAACGCGATAACTTTTGCGCAAACCAATCAAAATACGCTTTTTGTGATTTTTTTTACCAATCATATGTAGCATAAAACAAATTGGCTGAAGATGTTAAAAAATTTTGATTTTTACATTTTTTTTGGGGGAATTTCATATAAAAAAATGTGAAAAATATTGTTATTTTTGCAAAATTTACGCTCTTTTTTTGTTTATAGCGCATGATCAAAAAATCGCACAGGTGATCAAATACCACCAAAAGAAAGCTTTGTTTGTGGGAAAAAAAGGACGTCAAATTAGTTTGGGTACAGCGTCGCCCGTCCGCGCAATTGTCCGTTAAAGTCACGCAGTGCTGAATCGCAAAATAGGCCCTGGTCAGGAAGGGGGTAAAATCTTCTGGGGCTTAAGTGGTTAATGATCAGGCCATTTTTTGCGATTCGCCACTGCGTTATTTTAAGGGAAAAGTGTGCAGTCGTGCGACACTGTACCTAAATAGAATTGATATCCTTTTTTCCCAGAAATAGAGCTTTCTTTTGGTGGTATTTGATCACCTGTGCGATTTTTATTTTTTGCGCTATAAACAAAAAAAGAGCGACAGTTCTGAAAAAAAAAAAAAAAAAAAAAAAAATTCACATTCTGCTATATAACATTCCCCCCCCCCCCCCAAAAAATGTAAAAATCGAAAATTTTCATCCTTTTTGGCCAATTTGTATTCTGTTACATATTTTTGGTAAAAAAAAATCGCATTAAGCGTATTTTGATTAGTTTGCGCAAAAGTTATCGCATCTACAACCTAGGGGGAAAATGTTTGTCATATTTATTTATTTATTTATTTATTTTACTAGTAATGGCGGCGATCTGCGATTTTTAGCAGGACTGCGACATTACGGCAGACATATCAGACCCCTAACTGACATTTTTGACTCTTTTGGGGGGGGGGGGGGGGACCAGTGACATTACTACAGTAATCAGTGCTAAAAATATGCACTGTTACTGTGATGATGACACTGGCAGGGAAGGGGTTAACCTAGTGGTGATCGAAGGGTTAAGTGTGAGCCTAGGGGAGTGTTTTCTAACTGTTTGGGGGAGGGACTTGTGAAATGATCAAAGGGACCTGTGAGCCTATATAGAAGGATCACAGGCGCTCTGTGATCATTTCAGGGAGGACAACAGGCAGCTGTGTTTACAACAGCTGGCCATCCTTCTCTCTCAGTGGGGAGCAATCGCAGCTGCTGTTCCCATGGATCAGCATCCCCGCTGCCTAGTGGGGACGGGAGCGCGCTGCCAGTGGTACTCGCTCACCCCCCAGTACCACTCCTGCGACCGACGTATCTCTACGTGGATTCGCACAGCCGAGCCAGCCTGCTGTGGTAAAACTCCTGCGGGTGGTCAGCAAGTGGTTAATAACATTGGAGAGTGCAAAATCTGGTCCAGCTCTACATAGAAATCAACCGGCTTGCAGGTTTTTTTTTTTTTTATCAAAGCCTAATTGAAAAAAATTAAGTTAGAAGCTGATTGGCTACCAAGCACAGCTACACCAGATTCTGTGTGCAACAGCTATAGTAAATCTCCCCCAATGTGTTTCAGGGCCTCAGAACGTAGGGGGAGTGTTCAGCCCACGAAACGCATCGCCTCTCTCTTCTGACCTCTTGTAGTTAAAAACAAAACTTCAATGGACTTGCTCTAAATCTGTGGTTCTTTCATCCTTTATGTACTTTTACAGCTGCTCCAGGGACCCTTCAGGGAGACCCCTGTTGACAGATAGCTGCCTCTAAAGCTGGATACACACTATCCAACATTTGTGGTTAGATTTCCTTCAGATTTACCTTTTCTATGTAGTACAAGGGCCTGCCTGATTGAATACAAATTGAAAGTGTTTAGGTTTGACCTTATATTATATGGTTTTGGTAAATCTAAAGGAAAAAGTCTTCAGAAAATCTTATAGTGTGTATGGCCCATTAGAGTTACATTTCAAGCTTGTTTTCCTCTGTCCTTGGGTCCAGCGATCTACCATTACGTCGTCTGTCAAGTAATCAAGATGAAAGATTCTTTTAACCACTTGCCGACCGCCACCCGACTATATACGGCGGCGGTCAGCCCCTCATAGGCAAAGTGACGTACCGGTACGTCACTAGCCTGTGAGCCAATAGGGGGCGAGCGCGCGCCGCCGGAGGCGCGCTCCCACCCCCGCTCGTTCCCTAAGCAGCCCGCGCGTGTGACC
>NC_138778.1:114373112-114395612 GCF_965119305.1 Pelophylax lessonae
CCGCCATTACTCGTTAAAAAAAAAAACAATAAAAATGACAAAAATCTTTCCCTTAGTTAGTAAACGCAATAACTTTTGCGCAAACCAATCAAAATACGCTTTTTGCGATTTTTTTTTACCAAACAAATGTAGCAAAAAACAAATTGTGAGAATGGAAAAAAACACTCGCGCCAATGTATGGTGTAGAATGAAAAAAGGAGGAGGGGTAGCTGCTGTGAAAAACCTTGTTAGGTGGCAGATTGGAAATAATTTGTAATGATGATATTACTTCAACAGCGCATACCTAATATACGAGGAAGTGGGAGATTCCCGTATGAATTTTTTTCGTGGATGTGAAAGTGTGTTCCTGATGACACTTTTTTATGGGTTTTTTTGTTGCCAAATAGCCCTGGGAGGTAGATAATTGTTGCAGCCTGTGCTGTGTTATAGGGGATTTGAATGCCACCTATGTTCTACCTGTTTGTTGTATAAAAGTGCTTGTGCTCTATGAGAATGTTATTGTGTTAAACGTGCACCCAAATAACCATTGGTATATAAAGTGCTACAATAGTGCTGGTTACATTTATAAATATACGTTTCAAAATTGTTAGACTGTGCGCACATTGAATACACATATATGTGCTATAACTGGTGTGCAAAATTGCTTTAAACACATATACAAACTTGTAATAATACTAATAGATAAAGGAAAAAGTGCTCAGTGCCAAAGAAAAAATGTCCATGTGTTCCAAAAAAATAATGTTGGTTCAGATGGATTTTTCAAACTTCAATGTTATTTGTGTAGTTCAAACCCAAAAGTGCTTAACTACTTGCCGCCCGCCCGCCGTCAATTGACGGCGGAGCGGTGCGACCATTATCCTGGGAAGATGTCATATGACGTGATCCCAGGAATGCAGGGCAGGCGCGCGATCGCGTGCACGCCGCCCTGCACTGCCGGTGTCTGCCCCGTCACCGGCAGGGGGGAAACAGCCAATGGGCGTGGCTGTTTCCCACGTGATCGGCTGTGTTCCAATGACACAGCCGATCACAATGGAGGCGCCCGGGAGATGACCGCGGATGCGCGATCGGGAGCGCGCAGCGCGGTCATGTCGGTGGCACTGTGTTCCCTAGGAACACAGCTGTCACCGGCAGTAGTAAACAGTCACTGATAGTGACTGTTTACTATGTGATCGGCTGTGAATCCATTCACAGCCGATCACAAAATGTAAACAAAGAGCAGTAACTCCCTGTTACTAGCTCTTCTCTCCTCATACAGTTTCCAGTGTAAGGGGAGAAGAGCTAGAAATAGTGAGTTACTGCTCTGTGTACCTGTAAAAGTAAAATCACAGTAAAATCACACTAATAAAGGTCCCCACACAGTCCTCAGCCCCCCCCCCCCCCAATGTCACCAGTCACCCAACAGTCACCTCATCAGTGCCCAGAAATTGACACCCATAACGTTCACATGTGAGCGCAGCGATCGCGGGCAGAATCACCGCGATTCTGCCCGCGATCCAGAAATCATTGCAAATTGCGGGACGCCTGTGCGTTGCCCGTTTTTTGCAATAGCACCCCACACGCTGTGCGATGTTGCCGTCATTTCCGCCTGCCGAATCGCGGTAACATCGCGCAAACATCGCATGACGCCCAAAAAAGGTACAAGAGCTTCTTTGGGGCGTCATGCGTTGTTTGCGTGATGTTACCTCGATTCGGCAGGCGGAAATCGCAGCAACGCACAGGTGTCCCGTGATTTGCAATGATTTCTGGATCACGGGCAGAATCGCAGTGATTCTGCCCACGATCGCTACGCTCACATGTGAACGTAGCCTAAAGTTCACCGGTCACCAGAGACTGCCATCAGTACCGCCGTGCACCATCGCCCGTCACCTGTCACCCATCAGTGACCATCGCCCGTCACCTGTCACCCCATCAATCACCGTCACCTGTCACCCCATCAGTCATCGTCACCTGTCACCCCATCAGTCATCGTCATCTGTCACCCTATCAATCATCGTCACTTGACACCCCATCAGTGATCGTCACTTGTCACCCCATCAATCATCGTCACATGTCACCCCGTCAGTGATTGTCATCTGTCACCCCATCAATCATCGTCACTTGTCACCTCATCAATCATCGTCACCTGTCACTCCATCAGTCATCGTCACCTGTCACCCCATCAGTCATCGTCACCTGTCACCCCATCAGTCATTGTCACCTGTCACCCCATCAGTCATCATCACCTGTTACCCCATCAGTCATCGTCACCTGTTTGCCATATACATGCAATCACTTACTGACCGCCTAACGACTATATGCGTCGGCCATTAAAAGCTAAATACTGGGGTTATGGCAGCAGATAGCCCCCATAACCCTGGTATTTTTTGAAACGGCGGGCGGTCGGCTTTCAGATAAGGGTGGTCCCAGTGGCGGATTCGCCGTGGAACTACCCTTACGGTGCAGGGGAAGAGGTGGCCCCCCCTCCTGCCGCGTCCCAGACGTTTTCCCAGCTTACCGGACCCGCCGGCAGCGGGGAAAACTATCCGGTCCCGGATCCTCAGAGACAGGAAGTCGAGTGAGGGCAAGATGGCCCTCACTCGACTCTATGGTCTTGGAGGACCGGAGCTACGTCAAAAGACGTTGCCTAGCAACCGGTTTAAAGGGCCGCTTTTTTTTTTCTTTTTTTTTTTTCCTCTTTCAACATTTTTTTTTTCTTTTTTAGTGTAGTTGTGAGGTGTGAGGTCTTTTTGACCCCAGATCTCACAATAAAGAGGACCTGTCATGCCTATTTCTATTACAAGGGATGTTTACATTCCTTGTAATAGGAATAAAAATGATCAAAACATTTTTTTTTTAAACTGTGTAAAAATAAAAAAATAATAGATAAAATAAATAGGAAAAAAAAAATTAAAGCGCCCTGTCCCCGTTAGCTCGCGCGCAGAAGCAAACGCATACGCAAGTCCCACCCACATATGTAAACGGTGTTCAAACCATACATGTGAGGTATCACCGCGATCGTTAGAGCGAGAGCAATAATTTGAGCCCTAGACCTCCTCTGTAACTCTAAGCTAGTAACCTGCAGAAATTTTTAAAATGTTGCCTATGGGGATTTTTAAGTACCAATGTTTGGTGCCATTCTGTGAGCATGCGCAATTTTGAAGCATGACATGTTGGGTATCTAATTACTCGGCGTAACATTATCTTTCACATTATGGAAAAAAATTGGGCTAAATTTACTGTTTTCTTATTTTTTAGTTCAAAAAAGTGAATTTTTTTCAAAAAAATCGCATTTGGAAGACTGCTGCGCAAATATGGTGTGATAAAAAATATTGCAACGATCTCCATTTTATTCTCTAGGGTCTCTGCTAAAAAAAATATATATATATAATGTTTGGGGGTTCCAAGTAGTTTTGTAGCAAAAAAAAATGATTTTAGCTTGTAAACACGGGGGGCCGGATTTAAAGAAACTGCAGCTTCAAACCTCTATGACGTGTTTCAGTTTCGCCGCGTTCAAATCAATTAACTGGCGCTGCGGCGAATTGGCGAGTAAAACAGCAATAATGAATTCCGCCGTCAGCGGGATTCACTTACGATCGCGGCTTTGCCAATTCGCAAACTTATGTCTTCGTGCTTATAGCAGTTTCACATAGCGATGTGGGCTAGTGGATTAGTGCACACATCACATGTCTGTAATTCATCTCCCTCTGCTGTAGGTTCGAGGCTTACCATCTCCACCTACTTTTTTTATTTTCTTTTTTTGTTTATATTGCTAAAATGTAACGGATTACATCATATATATTGCTAAATAATGTTACACTCAGAAGCGCTTGCAAGCTTACACCATTTTAAGTGTTTTTTTGATCTTGTCTGTGTGTCGAATCGATCTTATGAAGGAAAGTACCAAAGGCAAGTGACCAAACCCCTACCCTACTTCAGGGCAAGATGAAACCTCACAATTTTACCATGGTCTTCTTCCCACATTCCATACAATGTTTAGTTCTTTAGCTATATGTGCTTTTTAGCCTTAACACACTCCATTTTTTCCACCATACAGCTTTATTCTGCACAATAGCTAAGTGCTTTGCAACTTCACTGCAGTTCACAACGTCATGGGTTCAAATCACATCACTACACTTGGGATCTCTTTTCACTCTCATTTTTTTAAACAGTTTTTTTAAACTATCTTGAATTTGGGGGGGGAGGGGGGTGTCCTACCCAAATTTCAAGCACATCAATGGAAACAACACAATTTTGATTTTATGAGTGTGGTCCTAGTTTTATCGAGATGCAATTCTTTACATATTTACCATGGTTCTTACAATTTCTTGACCAATAAACATAGGTGTCTGATATTGGACTCTCTCCATATTTCAACAACACAGACCCTCATAGTCCAACACTACATTTGCCTCACACCTCAACACAACACTGTCACATCCCTACTCTACATTACAACCCCTCACATCACCAGTACAAGCAGCATGCAAAGTGCAAAACTCCGGCCTTGGCAGCTTAATGGGCCATACACTAACAATTTGTCTAGACTTTTTCCTGTAGACTTAACCAAACCATATAATAGAAGCTCAAACCTCAACACTTTCAATTTGGATGCAATCAGGCAGGCCCTTGCACTACATAGAAAATGTCAATCGGAAGGATAAAGGCTTCTCTAAATCTTACAGTGTGGATGGCCCTTTTGTCTGTAGGCACCCACACAAAACAAAAAAACACATGTTCAATTCTAATGTATTTATTTATTTGAGAATGACAGCAGAAGGAGGGATGCAGCAAAAGAATATTGTCACTCTCCAGTCCGTGTGCCTTTACAGCGCCAGACCACGATCTTTGCTCCATGGCTACGGGATTCTGATGTCTTCCACAACTACCAGCTCATAGGGGACAGGCATGGCAAGGTTGCTGGGCAGCTTCCAAGCCACTTTCGAAGTTCCAGGGTGTTCATGTTGGTCATTGGCCATGTGCCTTACCAAATATCCACTGACCACAAAAGAAAATGAGTGGAGTCCATCAAGGTGGGTTTCTACCACCTACACCCGCAAGCAGTACCACTCCTGGAAAAATAAAACAAAGGATAAGACATTTCATAATGAAAATCACATCTTAATGCCTGTTTGCTTCATTCTGAACTTCATTTAATTTCGACATCACGAGTGAAATAACACATTTTATGCCAACTTACACAAACCAGAAATCATTAATGTAAACATTTGAATACACACCTGTGACGCCAGACAGCCCATCACCACAGGCTTCCCATGGTACGTGCCATGATTCCAAGATGTTGATGTTCTGGAAAATTACAACACCATAAGATACCAAGCAGCCGTTCATGTTATCAATAACTACACAGGTGGCATAGACACAAATAAACACCTGCCAGCTCTTCTCAGCCCTTTACACTATTCACAATACCAACATGTTTATGGTTAGAGGTGCATGTTTTTGCTCAAGTAACACAATTTTACCAATGTTGACTACACTTTATCTACAATGGCAAGTGTCATTGGCAGATGATAATCACCCTCTGTCTCCCTGTGAGTGGCACCTCTGCTAACTAGCTAATTAATACACATGCCCTATCTTGACCGGTTACAGTACTTACATGTAAAGTGGCTAGCAACCAGGGTATTCCGGGTGGCCATACCGGCAGCGGTGCTCCGCCGCCTGGGGGCCGCCGGCTGACGGACCTCTGGCTCCCTCTCCTCCGTCAGCTCCCAAGAATCATCCCGGGCAACGCACATGTTGTGCAACACGCAGCACGCCAGGATGATCTTGGAAGCCTTTGTAGGAGAGTACAGGAGTTCACCCCCAGGCCGGGCCAAGCAGAGAAACCGGGACTTGAGAAGACCTATGGTCAACTCAATGATACTCCGGCTTCTCCGCAAGGCCCTGTTGTAATTCCTCTCTGCTGGGCCCTGGGGGTACCTGATTGGAGCCATCAGCCACGTCAGCTGCGGGTAACCAGCATCCCCTGAAAAATAAGAAAAATATACATTAGTTATTCATATCATGTGACTTTAGATGACTCCTCAAAATGGGAGACAATTAGGCATTTTACTAAACAACCTGCTCGTCTGTTTGCAAAAAATCATATGAAACATCTCAACTCTGTCTAACTGCCTAAATCACTAATACAAATGGGAAAAAGGACACACAAAGTGGTGGGTTTCTCTTGCAAGTTACAACTTGGCCCCTATTTTGTTCCTATTACATTAGCCTAGGTCTTACTTCTGGAATATATCTGCAACTAGAGTGAGGAAACCAATATTGACTCACTTATGCAAAGTACTTTGGGGATATGGCAATACCATTGGAATCATTTGTCGGTTTTCTTTGGGTGGCTAGAGGACACCATTTACACATTGGTTAACCACCTTCATTGGACTCAAAGACAACTTTGCAAATCTTTCTTTTGTGAGCTGCTAAGCTGCTGATCTGGTTGTGTGTGAACAGCCTGACAACTCCTAACACATCCATTTTAGGTAGGCTTTGCTTAAATCAGGGTGTACACCGATGTAGCTTATTCCTATGTCTATGTAATCTTACAGTTTATGTTGTTAAGACAAAATACTTTACCAATAAGCCACCCTTCGGGCATTTGTCCACTTTCAAACACCTCGTACAGAGTACTTGTTCTTAACATACTGGAATCATGGCACGACCCTGGGTGACCAGTGTTGACACTCATGATGCGCTGTTTGGCGTCACACACTAATTGGACGTTCACGGAGTGGTACTGCTTGCGGTTCCGGTATTCACTTTCGTGGCTCCTTGGGGGCCTAATGGCTATGTGGGTGCCATCGATTGCCCCTAGGATTTGCGGTATGTGTGCCCGCCGGTAGAAACCCAACTTGACTTCATTCCACTCATTTTCATTCTGTGGCCAGTGGATAAAATTGGGCACTATATCCACTATGGCATTAATGACCAACATGAACACCCTTGAAACTGTGGGCTGGCTAATGCCCATGATACTTCCCGAAGTGGCTTGGAAGCTGCCACGCCCTAAAATATACAAAGTGGCCAGCAATCTGGCCATGCCGGGCACCGCATGGCCGCGCTGTGTGTCCGGGTCAATTTTCTCTGCTATGAGCTGGTAGAGGTGTAGAATAGTTCCTCGCTCGAGCCGGAACTTCCTCCTGACATCAGAATCCCGCAGCTTGTCCAAATAGATCCTTGGAGCAAAAATGCGTGGCTGGCGAGGTAAGGGCACACGGACTGGAGGTGCTGCTGCTGGAGGTGCTGCTGCTGCTGCTGCTGCAGCTTCCCCACCTTCTGCTGCCTCCTGTGCCAGGGCCTCCTCAAACAAGGCACCAATAAATGCCAGCATTGCACCATCTAATGCGTCTGGGATATCGTCCTCCATTTTGAACGCGCAAATTCGCGAATGCGCAGATATATATAGAAACGGCCGCTAATTATCACACCTGTGAGCCAGCTATAAAAGGAGCACATGGCCAATATGGCTGCTGGATGTTATAGATCGATGTTTCTTATGTGCTAGCAAGACCCTGTGACCCACAACCTACATTATCTGGAGGTAAGACAATTGTATCTCTCTCTCCCAAAAAAAAGGAAGGAGACAATTTGTACTTATCTTGGGTGTGCTTAAGTTGTCTATGGTGAATCCCCTCCAACCCACAATAGCTTGGGAACCCCTCAAGTGTCTTTTAATCATTGGCAGTTGGCCCCATGTGCATGTGGTTTGGACATGTGTTTTCTCATGTTTGTTAAAGGTGTGCAGTCTAGATTTGGCATCTAAACCTGCCCCCTTACCTTCCCAGCTTCCAAAGACACCATTTTTGCTTTCCTGATAACTGTAATTTATTATGTGCACGTATGTAGGTCATGCGATTTCTCATGTATGTTTAATGTTTGCAGCCTCCTTTTGCCTATAAAGGATTACACCACCACCACCACCACCACTGTGTTTGTGCCATTAGGTAAGTGTTTGGAGGGCCTCGTGTGATTTGTACCCCTATGAGTTTTCTTATGTGTTTTTTTTTTACATTTCTTTGCAACCTCTTCTGCTCTTTGCCACCACCACCACCACCACCACCACCACCACCACCACTGTGTTTGTGCCATTAGGTAAGTGTTTGGAGGGCCTCGTGTGATTTGTACCCCTATGCGTTTTCTTATGTGTTTTTTTTTTCCATTTCTTTGCAGCCTCTTCTGCTCTTTGCCACCACCACCACCACCACCACCACCACCACCACCACCACCACCACTGTGTTTGTGCCATTAGGTAAGTGTTTGGAGGGCCTCGTGTGATTTGTACCCCTATGCGTTTTCTTATGTGTTTTTTTTTTCCATTTCTTTGCAGCCTCTTCTGCTCTTTGCCACCACCACCACCACCACCACCACCACCACCACCACTGTGTTTGTGCCATTAGGTAAGTGTTTGGAGGGCCTCGTGTGATTTGTACCCCTATGCGTTTTCTTATGTGTTTTTTTTTTCCATTTCTTTGCAGCCTCTTCTGCTCTTTGCCACCACCACCACCACCACCACCACCACCACCACTGTGTTTGTGCCATTAGGTAAGTGTTTGGAGGGCCTCGTGTGATTTGTACCCCTATGCGTTTTCTTATGTGTTTTTTTTTTCCATTTCTTTGCAGCCTCTTCTGCTCTTTGCCACCACCACCACCACCACCACCACCACCACTGTGTTTGTGCCATTAGGTAAGTGTTTGGAGGGCCTCGTGTGATTTGTACCCCTATGCGTTTTCTTATGTGTTTTTTTTTTCCATTTCTTTGCAGCCTCTTCTGCTCTTTGCCACCACCACCACCACCACCACCACCACCACCACCACTGTGTTTGTGCCATTAGGTAAGTGTTTGGAGGGCCTCGTGTGATTTGTACCCCTATGCGTTTTCTTATGTGTTTTTTTTTTCCATTTCTTTGCAGCCTCTTCTGCTCTTTGCCACCACCACCACCACCACCACCACCACCACCACCACCACTGTGTTTGTGCCATTAGGTAAGTGTTTGGAGGGCCTCGTGTGATTTGTACCCCTATGCGTTTTCTTATGTGTTTTTTTTTTCCATTTCTTTGCAGCCTCTTCTGCTCTTTGCCACCACCACCACCACCACCACCACCACCACTGTGTTTGTGCCATTAGGTAAGTGTTTGGAGGGCCTCGTGTGATTTGTACCCCTATGCGTTTTCTTATGTGTTTTTTTTTCCATTTCTTTGCAGCCTCTTCTGCTCTTTGCCACCACCACCACCACCACCACCACCACCACTGTGTTTGTGCCATTAGGTAAGTGTTTGGAGGGCCTCGTGTGATTTGTACCCCTATGCGTTTTCTTATGTGTTTTTTTTTTCCCATTTCTTTGCAGCCTCTTCTGCTCTTTGCCACCACCACCACCACCACCACCACCACCACTGTGTTTGTGCCATTAGGTAAGTGTTTGGAGGGCCTCGTGTGATTTGTACCCCTATGCGTTTTCTTATGTGTTTTTTTTTCCATTTCTTTGCAGCCTCTTCTGCTCTTTGCCACCACCACCACCACCACCACCACCACCACCACCACTGTGTTTGTGCCATTAGGTAAGTGTTTGGAGGGCCTCGTGTGATTTGTACCCCTATGCGTTTTCTTATGTGTTTTTTTTTTACATTTCTTTGCAACCTCTTCTGCTTTTTTTGCCACCACCACCACCACCACCGTGTTTGTGCCATTAGGTAAGTGTTTGGAGGGCCTCGTGTGATTTGTACCCATATGCGTTTTCTTATGTGTTTTTTTTTTTCCTTTTCTTTGCAGCCTCTTCTGCTCTTTGCCCACTACTACCACCACCACCACGACCAAGTCTGTTTGTGCCATTAGGTAAGTGTGTTCTGTAACTGTTCACTAATTATACTGTATATGAAGAGCAATCTGCAAATCCTGTTTTTTCTGTTTTCTCTTTTGTCATTTCAGATTTAGGAGTTTGGGGCTCTTTGCTGCTGCTGGACAGCCAGATTCTCTGCCCACCTCGTGCTCCCATGGCCCCACCCACTGGAAGGATGAGAAGGGGCAGGGTGGCCAGGGGGGCCAGGGGGGCCAGGGGGGGCAGGGGGGGCAGGGGGGGCAGGGGGGGCAGGGTGGGCAGATCGTCTGGCTCTGGTGTGAGGGAGGCTCCAGCTGTATCCATGAGGGAGTCCACCATCCCCATCCCGGAGGAGGAAGCCGGGGGAGGTGTTAACACACCAAGTGGACAAGCTGGCTCTTCTGACAGTAGTCCTGGAGCGGGTCCGTCCACCAGAGTCAGCTTGTCCACATTACCCCGGCTTCCCCGTTTCACCCACAATCAGTGCTGTGCCCTGGTCCACGCCTATATGGCCAGATATCAGGCGATACATGGGACCAGGGCCGCGTCTTACTCAGTAACAGAGAAGAACAGATTGTGGGATGAAATCCGGGATGCTGTAAATGCACTGGGTGAAGCACCTCGCCACCGTGACAGTGTGCGGAAGAAGGTCAACGACATCTGTGGGTCCGTTCGGAAGAAGCTAATTGCATGGGCTGCGGAGGGTCTTTATGACCGTCAAGGTCGGCTGGATGAACGTGCACGAAGTTCTCTCTGGGATTATCAATTACCTTTCTTGAACATCATAGGACCCGATACCATCTTTCCCAGAGAGGACTTAGATTCGGATGCTTTGCACCGAGGTAGGATATTATCTTGGATGTCAATTGTGTGAGTTGTTTGGAAAAGATTAACTACTATCCTATGTGTGACATTAAGAGAATGTGATACTTGCCCTTCCAATTGTCCTTTTTTTGTTTTCCCCAACCTGCAATTTGTTCATCTGTAGCACGGATCTCAGCCCCTCCACAGCCCATGCAGCTTGGCGAACCAGACGGACTCACAGGTGTTGACATCAGTGCTGACCCTCCTCCTGGTAGGTCCAATATCATACTGTGCCAAACAATGTAGATTTTTTTTTTTTTCCAAGATAGCTCATATTGCTATGTCCTTTACAGAAGATCCGCAGCAGGGAACACACCCAGTGCAGCTAGGCCTGGAGGAAGGTGTTGGTATGTCTAGTCAAATAATGTTTTTTTGAATCTTATTAACCCCATTAACACACATGTTTTTTCTTAGGAAAGAGTGTTGCCTTTTAGATGTTTACCCTGCAAAACACAGTTGACAGCATTAATGGGTGCCGTCATTAGTAGGCAGACCAAGCCTTCTTAACCTTTGGGAGGGTTTAGCAAGTGTCCTATGAGCCCAGGAAAGCACTTTAGAATGTTTGGCCTCAATGCTTCATTCATGAAGCTAGGAGGGCAATCTGGCCATAATCATTACTGACTAAGGTTATGTACTAAACATGTTTTTTTTTTTTTTTTTTTAAAAGAACATCAGGCCCCTCTTGACGTTGCAGCTGGAGTTGGATCAGGAGCTGGCGACGATTCTGCATCCAGTGCTGTGGTATGTGATATAAGGGAACAAGGTGCACATGTAACATTTCAATGGTAGCATTGATTTTGGACTAGATGTGGCTTACATTGTGTGTGTTAAATTAGTGCTATGACATTCTGACGATGCACCAGCACAACAAGAGTTCTATCTTGAACATCAGGGAATTATGTTATAATTTGGTGTGCCACTAATGTTCCAAAAACATCCAGGATCTTTAAAGTCCGGCCCGTCTTTGATTTTCCAGGTCCAAATTCATGGGTATCGTTTGGTTGGGTTGTCCTGTAGCCGATTGATGGCAAGATTTTAGACAACATACGTAGATGTATAAAGTCATTGGTGTAGTAACAGATTTACCAAAAGCATAAACAACCTACCACACCAGGGTTAATTGGGAACACCTTCATGTTGAATCTTTTTTGCCTTTGTCATATTAGTCACACCAATATAATATGTACCCATTATCAGAAGTGTTGCTAGCTTGGATAATCTTACAATGAACAAGTACTCATTAGAAGCACATCAAACTTTTCAACGTTCTGCTTGGGGTGTTAAGTTGTCAAACTAATCTGAAATATTTAGTCATGATGTTTGATAATGATTTGGTCTATTTCTTCTGCTTTCAGGTAGCCTTAGATGCAGAGGGATTGTCACCTACCCAACTTCGTCCATCTATGCTGGATGTAGCCGAGAGGCTGCTTGATGAGTATCAGGTCCAAAATGAGTTAAGGAGGCGTACTCAGCAATCTACTGAGGCAGTACGTCTGCTCGGGCTCATACAGGAATCTGTAGCAACAATGGTACAGGTTCACCAGGATATGTTACAGGTTCAACAGGATATGCGTAACAGCTTGGTAAGTTTAGCAGACCAGCATCAACGGGATCGGCAAAGTGTTGACACTCAGGTGCTGGCCACACGCCAATGCCTGTTTGGATCTGAAGATGCCCCATTGGCAGAGCCCTCCCAAACATCTCACTCACCTGCCACTGCAGGTTGTGGTAGTGGGAGGGTAATGCCAGTGTTGGCCACTTGTCAGGCAGCTGGGGATGGGACAATTCCTCCTGTAGCCACTCCTAGCACTTCACACTCCGTTCGGACTCCCACACCCCTCAATGAGCAATCCTCCTGCACAACCTCAATGCGCACTGGTTCCACAGTACCCCTTCCACCTGACTACATTCCCTCCACACCTTTATCACTTCACTCCTCCCCAGGCCGTTCTTCTTTTTTGTCACCAATGCGACATGTCGTTTGCCCCCGCACCGTGGACCACAACAAACAATCAACCACCACTCCCCACACATCTTCACAACCCTTGCACCACCAGCAGCATCAAATAGCCTTGGAGCAGCAACGATCCCATCTCATGGTAATGGCACACGTTGCCCAAATGCTTAGGCTGACCCCAGAGCAGATGACACTATTGGCCGAACATCTTCTGTCTGGGACATTTCCAACGTTCAACACCCTGCATCATCAGCAGCCTCAGACAGAAGATATGATCCTAATGGGCCACTTGAGCACAACTCTACAGTTAACCCCAGACCAGATGGAACTCTTGGCACACCATTTGATGGCAGGAAACTTAACAATGCTCACCACACTGCTTCAGGCACGACCACCAACTTGATTTTTTGTTTTTTTGTTTAATTTGGTTTAGTTTTGTTAATGATTTACATTGGCCAATTTTTTGGGCCATTTTTTTTTTTAATTTGAGGGTGGCACAATATGATTTATTATAGTGCTTCTTTTGGGGATGAAATAAAATTTTATGCAAAATGATTAGTTTGTGTTTGCTCTTTGGTTTTTTAGGAGTG
This sequence comes from Pelophylax lessonae, assembly GCF_965119305.1. Taxonomy (NCBI): domain Eukaryota; kingdom Metazoa; phylum Chordata; class Amphibia; order Anura; family Ranidae; genus Pelophylax; species Pelophylax lessonae. The sequence goes on from NC_138778.1 coordinate 114,386,333, forward strand.
TTGGTGGCCAAGTAATGGCCCTGGTTAATGTAGGCATTTATACACACGTGCTTCTCTATCTCCAAACATATGATTTCATGTAAATTTAGATAACTCAATGTTCACATAACGACCCAAGAAAAGGTCTCCCTTCAAATGTAGCTTCAAAACAAGTCTCAAGGCTAACATAAACCAAAGCCAACATACTAACAATTACAGACCACACCACTCAAGTAAACAAATACAACACAAAAGACATTCGATGTGTACACCAAAAAGAAAACTTGGGTAATAAAAAAAATGTTTTAATAACACATGTGGGTGTCTACCAACTGTAGCGTACAAAAAATATATTACAATATATAATAGAATGAACTAAATTGCCAATGTAACATTTGTGTTGCAAAGAGCAACATACTTAAATTTAATTTAGATAAACATTTTAAACATTTTTTATGTTTTGACATCATTTTTTGGAAGGTTTTCACAAAAACAAATCTTTTTTGTAAACATTTGTGGTTTTTTCCGTTGCCATAAAAACAACAAGGCTTATTTGTAAACATTTGTGGTTTTGTCGGTTGCCATAAAAACAACAAGGCTTTTTTGTAAACATTTTTGGTTTAGTTTGTTACCAAAAACAACAAGGCTTTTTTGTAAACATTTTTGGTTTAGTTTGTTACCAAAAACAACAAGGCTTTTTTGTAAACATTTTTGGTTTAGTTTGTTACCAAAAACAACAAGGCTTTTTTGTAAACATTTTTGGTTTAGTTTGTTACCAAAAACAACAAGGCTTTTTTGTAAACATTTGTGTTTTTTTCCGTTGCCATAAAAACAACAAGGCTTATTTGTAAACATTTGTGGTTTTGTCGGTTGCCATAAAAACAACAAGGCTTTTTTGTAAACATTTTTGGTTTAGTTTGTTACCAAAAACAACAAGGCTTTTTTGTAAACATTTTTGGTTTAGTTTGTTACCAAAAACAACAAGGCTTTTTTGTAAACATTTTTGGTTTAGTTTGTTACCAAAAACAACAAGGCTTTTTTGTAAACATTTGTGGTTTTTTCCGTTGCCATAAAAACAACAAGGCTTATTTGTAAACATTTGTGGTTTTGTCGGTTGCCATAAAAACAACAAGGCTTTTTTGTAAACATTTTTGGTTTAGTTTGTTACCAAAAACAACAAGGCTTTTTTGTAAACATTTTTGGTTTAGTTTGTTACCAAAAACAACAAGGCTTTTTTGTAAACATTTGTGGTTTTTTCCGTTGCCATAAAAACAACAAGGCTTATTTGTAAACATTTGTGGTTTTGTCGGTTGCCATAAAAACAACAAGGCTTTTTTGTAAACATTTTTGGTTTAGTTTGTTACCAAAAACAACAAGGCTTTTTTGTAAACATTTTTGGTTTAGTTTGTTACCAAAAACAACAAGGCTTTTTTGTAAACATTTTTGGTTTAGTTTGTTACCAAAAACAACAAGGCTTTTTTGTAAACATTTTTGGTTTAGTTTGTTACCAAAAACAACAAGGCTTTTTTGTAAACATTTTTGGTTTAGTTTGTTACCAAAAACAACAAGGCTTTTTTGTAAACATTTGTGGTTTTTTCCGTTGCCATAAAAACAACAAGGCTTATTTGTAAACATTTGTGGTTTTGTCGGTTGCCATAAAAACAACAAGGCTTTTTTGTAAACATTTTTGGTTTAGTTTGTTACCAAAAACAACAAGGCTTTTTTGTATACATTTTTGGTTTAGTTTGTTACCAAAAACAACAAGGCTTTTTTGTAAACATTTTTGGTTTAGTTTGTTACCAAAAACAACAAGGCTTTTTTGTAAACATTTGTGGTTTTTTCCGTTGCCATAAAAACAACAAGGCTTATTTGTAAACATTTGTGGTTTTGTCGGTTGCCATAAAAACAACAAGGCTTTTTTGTAAACATTTTTGGTTTAGTTTGTTACCAAAAACAACAAGGCTTTTTTGTATACATTTTTGGTTTTTTCCGTTGCCAAAAACAACAAGGCTTTTTTGTAAACATTTTTTTTTGGTTTGCCAAAAACAAGGCTTTTTTTTTTTTTTTTGTTTTTTTGGGTCCCAAAAAAAGGGTTTTTTTTAAATTTTTATATTTTTTTTGGTTGCCAAAAACAAGGCTTTTTTTTTTTTTTTTTGTTTTTTTGGGTCCCAAAAAAAGGGTTTTTTTTAAATTTTTATATTTTTTTTGGTTGCCAAAAACAAGGCTTTTTTTGTTTTTTTTGTTTTTTTGGGTCCCAAAAAAAGGGTTTTTTTTAAATTTTTATATTTTTTTTGGTTGCCAAAAACAAGGCTTTTTTTGTTTTTTTTGTTTTTTTGGGTCCCAAAAAAGGGTTTTTTTTAAATTTTTATATTTTTTTTGGTTTGCCAAAAACAAGGCTTTTTTTTTTTTTTTTGTTTTTTTGGGTCCCAAAAAAAGGTTTTTTTTTAAATTTTTATATTTTTTTTGGTTGCCAAAAACAAGGCTTTTTTTGTTTTTTTTGTTTTTTTGGGTCCCAAAAAAAAGGGTTTTTTTTAAAACTTTTTTTGATTTTTTTGTTAGATTTTTGTTTATAATGGGCAACAATTACAAATGTGACATTTCTTTGTGTTGCAACGTGCAACATAAGTAAACAAACAACAAAAAAAAAATACTAGGATCTTTTTAAAGGTGTGACATTCCTAACGAATGGCTCCTTAGGGTCTGGATCCACGCCACAAAGGTGTTCCAAATAGAGAATTCGGTCTCCGCACCACCTCATATAATCCAGGAGGACCTCGTAGGTGAGGTGGGTGTGCCCTGGGTAGAAAAAAACATGACAATTAGTTTTAGGCAAAATGATCCAAACAAGGATTGTAATTAATGTGCCTCAACAAATATGCTTAGGAGTCTATTGGTTGGCTTTTATCAACACTCTGAAGCAAATATGCTAAATTGCTGTTGTAAACCTTAAACTCAAACTTTCACAGCAAATTGTTCAAAAGGTTACATAAGATGGCTTGGAATGTTAGTAGCAGTTCCACCAAAGCTAAGTAAAATGCTTTTCTGCATGTAAACACAAGCAATCATTTTGAAGAATGTAAGGTGTTTTGGGTTCAATTGGTCAACACGATACATGTGTACCATTGGAATCTGTGGAGCGTTCTCTCTCCCTCTTACTGTCTATAGATTGAACCTGACACATAGTAGAGACTCACCCTTAGGAATTTTGAGGGCCAGTTCTGGACGGAGCAGATGTGTCTGCTCCCCTGATCTCCTTTCCGCCATCCCAGCTGTGTTAAGAGAGAAGAAAAAGTTTATCAACAAATGGACTCACGCTAACTGTAGGTTACGCAGTCATGAAAACGCTCTAACACCCACTCATTACCCCTCCACATTTCCCTGAAAGTTTTATTTAGACATTGATATGGTGGTGATGCAGATTTGTACAGTGCAAGCGTCATTCTTCTGGGTGAAGCTTGTAGCGTTAAGGATACGTACTCCCTGCTTTTGTGCTGATTGTGTTTTTCTGATGTTTTTTGTGCCTCAGCCCTGCCTGTTCTAAGTGTTGGAAACATATCATTTTGGGAGGGCTGCGGAAAACTAATCAGGTTAGACTTACACTCTCTAGGTTTTTGGGGACAAGAGAAATAACAATCCTCCTTTTTACATGGCCCCTGTACACACCTCTAGGCACCTCCCTCCTGTTGTTTGACCCCACAGCAGGCAGCTTGCTATGGAGGCACATGAGATGAAGCCAAGCACCCTGTGCCTGTTCAGGCACTAGGCTGTGAGCCAGCCTTGCCCCCCTCCCTTCCAATGGTCTCAATGATTAGGAGTGACAGCATCAGGAGGCAATATTGGCATGCTGTCACCTCAGTTAAGGAGGAGGGGGAGTCTGTTCCAGACAAGTATTAGTGCAAAAATTTGGACCGTAAAAAATGGTCCCAGTAAGTCTTAGGGGGAATATGCACACCTATCACTTGGAATACTAATGCATAGAATGCATTCACATAAAGAACCCGCTGCCTTTAGAACAACTTGAAGCCTGAGCGGGGACATACACAGTTAGCATTTCTCCACTTACTAAGTAGACACATTACTGGAAAAGCACACAACTTACCATCATCAGGTTTTTTTGGGGCCCCTGAAGTGGATGGCGTGGCTGGCTCTGGAGAAACTGCACAAAAAGAACACAAATTGTGAACTGGAATGTGGTACATTACCGAGGAAGAGTATTTATGAAAGATTGACAAACACACATTTTCAGTGTTGACTAAATCAGGACATGATTAAATTACAATGTCCCCTAAAAATTTACAAGTACAAAGCACACCATTTCCAATGTAGAGAAACTAACACCAATTTAGAATAGGGTGGCTTGAGATAACTTACAAAAGATAACATGTCCTGTAAAGCTCCCCAAAACCACCTTTCAAACATGAAGGTTAAGCAAGAGTGTTTCATGACCAACCTTCCTGTCACATATAGCAAAACTACACTTGCTTTGACTCCAACTTAGATTATCCTAGATACACATCATCCTAGCACACACAATTCATGTGAGAATCTAATTTTAGGTACTTACAGACTAGTTCAGGGGAGCCTGGAGTGGGGGAGGATGGGGGAGACCCTACATGGGGGGATGGTGTCCCTTCATGGGGGGATGGCGTTGTATCTCCTAGAAACACAAAGACACAAATACAATCCTTGAACAAAAGCTATTTGATAAAGGCACACAGAAAGTAGTCTGGAAACATTTAAGGTAGTAGTTACAGTGGACTGGGTAAGCAGTGGCCCCTCTTCCCCAGTCCTCCACAACAAACATCCTCAATGTCAGCTGCTACAAAACCCCAATGTCAAAATATATATATTACAGCCCTTAGATTTACCAGGACACATTGAACACACAAACACATGTAGAATACTTACTTCCCCTTTGAGGAGAGCCCAGGTCCTCATCCGAGTCGGACCAATTGGCCTCTTCTTGGCCAACAGTTTGTTCCTGGCCCGGATCCAGGCGACTTGGCCCTGCCTGAGGCTCCTCTCTTGCTGAAGTTACATCAACCACAAAAAAAAACAAAACAAACAATCATTCCTCCAAGTTCGACCTAATACACAACACACCAGCACATCCACATTACTTACAGGGGGCCTGAGAAGGCTGAGCCTCCACATCCTGATCACTGGTTTCTAAAATAAAAGAAAAACATTATATATTATTTATGGACACAAATAGGCAGTAACCTCTCATCATGCTAGCACCATACTCAATGCCCCTACAATTCAGAACATAGAAGTGCACTTACACCAATGAGATGCATTGACCATGTTTTAAAACAGGAGGGCACCATGCAAATTAAGCGGGCGCCTAAGGCCTCGCACCTACAGGGGCCTTGCGGCCAGTGGCGGAGCACCAACATTTCGAAGGGCGCAGTCAGGGAAATCTCCCAAGTAAAAGATTGCTTTCAATCCTCGGATCAAAAAGTTGCAGCAGTGTGCTGCAGTCCCTTCACTGCGTCTGCCAGGTGTCTGTTGTCCGCTGACACTTACTCCTCCTTCTCTGCCTGGGGATTGGCCGTCTGATCATGTTATCCTAAGATGTGGAGGAATCGGTAGGTGTGTACCTGCACCAGTAGGAAGTGACTGGCCGGTCAACTCACTCTGCTATCATCAGTTGTTGCTCTGGGAGGAGAGCTCCGCCCTGGACCCGGAACATACAGGTAACCAGGCCCAGACTTGATATTTTGCAGGCTGGTCATAGATTTGTTGTGTCCACTATGCAAAGTGGTTGAGTAGCCCCAGGGAAGTTGGAAGAGTCTGAAAATGGTTGGTGGAGGAGGAGGAGAAGAAGGCCCTGGGTGGCTGGGGGACAAGGAGAGGGCCCCTGGGGGTTTTCTAGAGGAGGAAAGATCCACAATGACGCCAGAGTCAATTGCCAAGGAAGAGAGTGGAGCTGAGCAAGTCCTGCCTATCTGACATGAAAGCCAAACATGGTGTAGATGGAGCCCTTTGCCCTACACAATGACAGCACCAGAGGTGGAAGGTGAGTGGTAGCGGGTCTTTGACATTATAGAGCATATGGACTCTGTCCATTATTGGTAGTTTTGTTTGGAGTTGTCCTTTAGATGTTTAACTGTGTTGTTTTTGACCCGAGCTGTGAGGGACTGAGGTATGACAGCCCACTATGCTGAGACTTATAGTGCCCTAGAATGTTGAGGACTGAGGAATCCTTAGTCCCTAACAGAGGGCACTACAAGTCTTAGCATAGCAGGCAGTATTTCCTCATTCCCCTACAGAGAGGATTACAAGTCCAAGCAGGTAGCCTTCTGCAGTGGGACTTGTTGTGCCCTTGACTGTGGTGGACTGAGGAAGGGAAGTGTAAGAGGGTCTCTGTAAGCTCAGATGTATGGGGGAGCTTTGGGGAACACAGAGTTCCCTTTTACACCAGAGTCCCCAGCTTCCCCCCTCAAATAATGGTTCCCAAACTCTCCTTATATCAGAGTCTTCACACTTCCCTCTTACAGTGTAGTAAGTCTGGAGACTCCGATGTAAAGGGGGCTCTGTAAAATGTGATTAGAGATTAGAAATTTCTAACATTTTTATTTTCTACTTACGATCCACAATTTTCAGCTGCTCAAATGGCTCGCTGCCTCTGATTGCGTATTGGAGTGTGGCCGTCCTCCTCCTCCCCTTCTTCACCAAAAGCACAAGAGGGTGCCGTCCGTCCGCTTTGGCTAGAAGCAGAAGAAAAAAAAAAAACATAAAAAATACGAATGTACATAGTAGTATTAAAGGTTGTGAAGAGACACTTGATGGAGGTAGGAAAGGTAGGAGCGAGAGGGAGGGGGGGGGGGGGGGTGTTGGTATTAGTGTTGTTGCATAGCTAAACACATGTCCACCTACCCAAAAAATTGTAACCTATCTGGTCACATGTAATGTATATTTTTACTTACCGGAGATTTGCTCCACAGCCTTTAGCAGGAGCTTGGGTGAGCGCCTTTTGGCATCACTCCAGGCCCGCTGCAGATCCACTATCTCAGGCAGAAACTGAAATCTCCGCTGCAGCCTCATCCGGAGACGACACATCATCTTGTGCTTTTGGTGAAGATGCGTATAAACTTTATCATACCCCCAGAGGAGGAGGAGCTGTGGAAAGAGCAGTGTATGTTTGAGTCCAAGTATGTCCAAAATAGTACAGTCTTCAAATAACATGCTAGGTCGTCTTTGAGATATTGTAGAACAAAGAATTCCATTTCTGGTGATACATATACATCGATGTCCAAATCTACCTCCATGACATAGGTTGCCCCACACTGGTGATTTCCTCTACATGATATAGCCATTTTCTCAATTGGCCTTTCATGACACACCCAGGGCCGCCATCAGGGGGGGACAGGCAGTCACTGTATTTACAACCTTATTGCTGTCCATTTAGCAGGGTGCAAGTAACTTTACACACATGTAGCATAGGTATCAACTTTTGTCACCATGTTAAAAGGACAGCAGTATGGGTAGCATTACAGTGACTGTTATTAGTCCAGGCTCACTAAACTAGCCAATGCTTGGAAAAGCAAGCCATGCAGATTGCTTTTCAGGTCCCTTTTAACACGAGCTGTCTGATTGGGTGTGGCTGTTAATTTTTGACGCAGACCTGATAAGCCCCTCAATTCTCCTTTATGGAGTGTTATATGTAAATGGGATTGCTTCATTTGAGATGCAGATTTAAACTGTGTATGGCCAGGCTGAAGGTACCCAAGTTGATTGGTCGATCACCTGGAGGACAACGTACAACCAGTCTGTCAGATTTTACACACACTTATCGCTAGCATCTCTTGTAGCCACTAGCAATAATCACTGTGTTTTCCTGGCAGGGGCAGCACCAGGAGAACACAATGGCTCCGCAGGAGGGTTTCCCCTGTCTGTGTTGATGGTGGAATCAAGGCAAAATGTTTTTCCTGCAAGCCACGGGACAAACAAAGATAGTTTTTTAATGAATCCATGATTTTGCCAAAATGGAAAAAAAAAGATGTTTGCTTTGTATATTCTTAAGTTTGCTACATAACTAGAACATGTAACAGTGTTATATCATTGCAGGAGATTTCCCTTCACTTCCTGTCTTGGTGTCACCAGGACAGGAAGTGAGGGAATCTCCCGTGGGGATACAGCCAGCAATTCTTTCCTTTTATATATACTATGGACATTATAAGGCAACAATTGCAAGCTATTTCCCCACAGTGATATTCCCCTCACTTCCTGTCTTGGTGACACTAAGACAGGAAGTGAGGGAAAATCTCATGCAATGATATCACCCTACTAGAAATTGTAGTTCCGTCTAAAAAGTATACATAAAGTAAGCACTTGGTTTCCAAAGTGGCAAAATTATGGAGGAGTTAAAACCCCATAGTGTGATCGGGTAATCTGACGGTGTGTTCCTACACTCCTCAATGTGTCTGTTCATTAAGCTGTGCTGAATTATCCTTGATTCACAATTCCTGCAAGAGTTGCACATGGTATGTGGGAGATGCAAATTTAAGGTGGCATAATTATCCACACAATCACACATAATCCTTTTTAAAGGTCCCCAGCAGAATTTGATGGCATAGTGGTTCACAGCAGTGCCATCATATTCCAGTTAGATCTGTAAATTAACAAAGCAATGTGATCTGGGGGTGTATTTAACTTGCAATGGACACCCCCATTCATTATCATATGGCAGTGTGAGATGGGTGTGTTGGGAATGTGATCCATTGAGACAAGTGATTATACACTCATGTGTTTCTTTTAGAGGTGATTTGTTCAAGGCAATCCTTTGAAGACATGACCATTCCAGATTTTTGTGATCACTGATTCCATCTCAGGTGAACCAATTAGCTGCTGTGTGCAGATCCAGCTTATGATGGTAAGAGTGTCAGACAAGACAAACGGGGCCGAGCTTGCAGTGTGTATGGATGTATGTAAGGCAATAATTTTTGGCATTATGCATTTAGGGAATATAATGTTTCTAATCTTGCATATATGAAAAGGGTCAATACATTTGTCTTTATCTAGATAGATTCCAAAGCGTCAGAGCAATCTGTCACAGATAATTGGGTTTCATTTTGTGTAAAAGTTGAAACGAATCAAATCTATCTATATACAGGCATAGCCCACTTTAAGTACACAATGGGACCAGGGCATGTATGGAAACTGAAAATGTACTTAAAGTGAAGCAATCCCTTTTTTCTTTTCTCGATGCATGAAAATACACCAGCTCCATTGTAAATTTTGGCCACATTGACATAGCCTTACTCCCAAACCATGTGGGAGCATGTTAAGGGGATCC
>NC_138778.1:115095612-115175612 GCF_965119305.1 Pelophylax lessonae
TAGCAGCTCCATCTGCTTATCAGGGGAGCCAGATTGTTAGTTTTACCTGTTGCATGTGTCCATGTGCGATTCATCTGGTGTGAGGGAGTGTCCCTACTGTATCCAATAGGGGAGCCTGTTGGACAGTGGAGCAAACCCAGCCAGTGACACACAGGCTTTTATGACTATCCCAGTGGGTTGGCACAACAGTGGTGCAACCTGGGATATGTTATAAAAGCCACGGGCACATGTGACAGGGTGTCTTTGGGCAGGAAGTCAGGTCCCAGGAGAAGGGCGACGGCTGTCTCTCCTCCTATTGCTGAGGAAAGTGGTCACAGGCTGTCGGCCTTGTGGACCAGACGTGTGGAGCTGAGCCAGGAGGTCCAGTGGATGCTGACAAGGGAGTTGGAGGCAGAGCAACCCAGGGAAAAACAATCTCTGTGAGTACCGGGAAGCTTGCCAGGGGTCTGCCCAGGAAGGGGACCACTCCAGTAGTGTCAGTAGACAGGAGGTCAGCACACACACAGCAAGTGAGAAAGGGGTGCCAAGTTAGACCCTGAATAGTGACCTAAAGAGTTCATATTCTTTATCTTCACTTCAGTGGCAAGGTGAAGCAGCAGCCTTGCCGCACACACTGCAGTTAGTTGTCCTCAGGATTGTGCATAGTTCAAGTTGGAGTATCCCACTCATCCCTTCTCCCATCCCAGTTCCAAAATAAAAAAACACAAAAAAACAACATCCCCTAGACTGTTTATTGACTGAGCCAAGGACTTAAAATGCCATTTGTCTGCTATCCGTTGCTAAGGGTAACCCAGGGGAATCCAGAAGGTGCAATTCTCAGCAGCACATGAGAATTAGAGTTTGTGCTTTGCTTTTCCTCTACACAGGACAAAGCAAATCAAATGCATAAAGATCTCATATGGATTTCAGATTCCCTTGTACGCTAGCCCTTAGGCATGGGCATTTTTTTTTTTTTTTAGAGCATGTTGGCTGACAATAGCTTACCTTTGAAGTGGTAATTTTTTCCACTTCCAGGGCATAGTCTAGCAGTGGAGTAGCTGGGAAGTTCTGCTTTACATAGTCTTTCAAGATCTGGACTCTCATATCTGGATTGTTGATCTGAAAGATATTTAAAAAAAAAAAAAAAAAAAAAAAAGACATATATAAAACTATTGCTAATGGGGAGTTTCAGATTTAAGTAATTCAGAAAATTAAAAAAAAGAATAAATACGCAGAAAGATTTTAAAAGAGATAATACCATAATCCATTAATACTTCAGGAAGCCATACACTTAACAATTAGCACAGAAAGGCCATTTATCTTGTTCTGTGTATAAGCTTCTGTTGACCTTCCAGGATGTGACAGAAGATGTGGTGAAGATGCGGTGCACATATGGATACTTCTAACTCTAAGGCTACGTTCACATGTGGGTGTAGCGGATCACCGCGATTCTGTCCGCGATCCGGAACCATTGCAAATCGCGGGACGCCTGTGCAATGCCTGTGATTTGCAATGGCACCCCAAACGCTGTGCGATGTTGCCGCGATTTCCACCTGCCGAATCGCAGTGGCATCGCACAGGCGTCCCGCAATTTGCTATGATTCTGGATCGCGGGCAGAATCGCGGTGATTCTGTCCATGATCCGCTATGCCCACATGTGAACGTAGCCTTAACCAGATGATATTGATTGTAAAAGTTTCAGGGCCCACTCACATTTAACAGGCATTATCAAGTAAATCGCAGTACAGTGCAACTCTTAAATTGCACCCCAACATACCATTACACTAACAGTGCACCATAATGCGTATGCTGTGAATGTATACCATGCGTTGTGCACAGATTTAAAAATAAATAAATAAACAAAAAAGGTGTTGCAGCTATGTGTTCATAAACAAAAATCCCCTTGCTCCCACCCCACTGCAAGGGTTAATTGCTTGTTTCATCTACAAGGTAATGAATGAAGTGAAATACCTACCGCAGGCGTTCTCCCACCTGTACAACCCGGTCCCCCAAAGCCTCTTCCCCTTTGCTGCTCGAGTGGTCGCAGCTCTTTGACTGACATCATCACGTACAATGCAGGACCAGCAGTCCTGCACTGTATGTAAAGACCCATCCACAAAGCAGTAACATCAGAGAAAGACAAAGAATGCTGCCAGGGCAAATAAGTATCTCAATTTATTTACTACCACATAGAACATGCAATTAACTCTTTCAGTGGCTCTAAAGCGGTTGTTCTATGTACGAAGATAAAAAACCTTCTGTGTGCATCAGCCCCCCTGATATTTACCTGAGCCCATCTCTATCCAGCGATGTTGCAGGAGTGTCTCGGCTGCCCGAGACTCTTTCTCCCGATTGCCTGAGACGGCAGTGCGGCGCCACTGGCTTCCGCTGCCGTCAATCAAATTCAGTGAGCCAATCAGGAGAGAGAAGGGGCAGGCCAGGCCACGGCTCCATGTCTGAATGGACACAGGGAGCGGTGACTCAGCTCAGGTGCCCCCCATAGCAAGCTGCTTGCTGTGGGGGCACTCAGCAGGAGGGAGGGGCCAGGAGAGCTGAAAATGGACCAGAGAAGAGGAGGATCCAGGGAAGCTCTGTGCAAAACCAACTGCATTGAGCAGGTAAGTATAACATGTTTGTTGTTGTGTGTGGGTAGCATAAGGAACAGCAGGTGCAGGTTGTAGCAAGAGAACAAAGGGGAAGGAAGCACCAGCTAAGTGTAGTATCCCAGTTAAAATTTTTATTAGCAATGGATTAAATGCACTCACAAAAGGTAAATAGAAAGTATTCTCATCTGGTACAGAGTCTGCGAGTGTAGGTTCCTACAGTCGCATGTATATCATGCAGGTGCGGCTTTGATGTGACTTGAGGGTTTACATTGAAAGTCGGACCAAAGTAGTGCAGGAACTAATTTAAAAAGTCGCACAGCTATGAATGGTACTCATTGGAAAACAAGGGATGCGACTTTGACGTCCACAGTCACATGACAAGTTGCAACTTGTACCCAACTAATGAAAAAACTGGTGGTGTCAGAGAAGTTTAGGCAGAGAACTTTGAATTCTGGTTGCAATGGGTTATTCTGCCTGCAGCCTGTTCTTTAGCTTATGAAATAAAGCAGATTGGCTAAAGAGAAGCACAAAACAGGACACTTACAGATTTGACTCGGTGACCAATGCCCATGATCAGTTTTCCTTCTTTCTTCATCTTGTTTACAAACTCCATAGGGATAAGGCCACTGTCAAAAGCTTTACTGAACATTCTGGCAGCGGCGTCAAGGGCTCCTCCAAAACGATCTCCCTATAAAATAAGTAAGGCAGTGGTCACAAGTCGAAACGTAGGATCTTGGGATACATTCTTTTTAGTAAGAGTTAGGCTAGCCATATACATGTAGATTGATTCAGCAAGGTGGTCTGAAGAGAAGAAATCAGTTGGTTCCACCATTCATGCTAAACAGCATGGATAAAGTTCCACTGCCGGCCTATTCTATTTAGACAGCTGAAGCACTCATGACTGTCCGAATACCTGATCAGTGACTGCGTCTAAAAGGGTGCAGTCACTGTTCGGCCGTTAAATTTTTCTCCTGGCTCTGCTGATTTTCAACCACTTTACCACCGGAGGATTTTGCTGTCTTACGTCCAGGCCACTTTTTGCGATTCGGCACTGTGTGACTTTAACTGACAATTGCGCGGTTGTGCGACGCTGTACCCAAACGAAATTTACGTCCTTTTTTTCCCCACAAACAGAGCTTTCTTTTGGTGGTATTTGATCACCTGTGCGATTTTAACTTTTTGCGCTATAAACAAAAAAATAGTGTAAATATTGAAAAAATAACAATATTTTTCACGTTTGTATATGAAATTCCCCCCAAATAAATGTAAAAATCTAAATTTTTTAAAATTTTTGGCCAATTTGTTTTCTGCTACCTGTTTGGTAAAAAAAAAAATCACAATAAGCGTATTTTGATTGGTTTGCGCAAAAGTTATTGCGTTTACTAACTACGGGAAAGATTTCTGTCATTTTTGGTGTTTTTTTGTTTTTTTTTAACGAGTAATGGCGGCAATCTGCGATTTTTTTTGCGGGACTGCGACATTGCGGTGGACAGATCGGACCCTTGACTGACATTTTTGACACTTTTGGGGGTACTAGTGACATTACTGCAGTAATCAGTGCTATGAATATGCACTGTTACTGTAAAAATGACACTGGCAGGGAAGGGGTTAACTTTATTGGAGAGGGAGGGGTTAATGTATGCCTGGTGCTTACTAACATGTGTGGGGGGGAGGTGACTGAGTGACACAGGGACAGATCGCATGTTCAGCTATGCAGAACCCTGCAATCTGACCCTGCCTGTCACTTAGGAGATCCGCCCGCTTGTGTTTACACAGGCGGGCGGATCTCCAGACTCGATTCCCCGACGATCAGGGAAGCCGCTGCTCCTCCCCTGGCCCGACTCCCGCTGTGACTGAATACAGCGGGAGCGAGCCTCTGGCGGCGCGCGTGCACCGCCGAGAAAGGGGAGTGTCTGGCGACGTAGGTCTACATCGCCAGACGATAACGAACCACTTTGCCGCAGTAGAGCTCTAGTGAGCAGACGGCAAGTGGTTAAAAAGACTTTTGTTGAGCTGAGTGGTGCTAACAGGGCATCAGCTCAGATTTTGAAAAATTTTGCAGTACTTGGCCAAATTTCAAGCTGTGTATGGCTAGCTTTACAGTTTGTGATAGACTTACAATGGTGAGGAGGCCAGAGGTAAGGCTGGAGATAAGGTCTTTACCAGCCCTGGCACACACAATGGTGTTATGGGCTCCAGAAACAGCTGGTCCATGATCTGCGGTTACCATCAGGCACATTTCAATGAAGTGGGAAGCATATTTAGGGACCCTAATGGAAACAAAGGTTTATTAAAATTACAAATGAATTCCAAGATCTCTGCCAGAAAGTGTCCTCTTATAAAGATCCCGGCATGATAACAATAGGGTCTCACCGCCTCTGGAACCAGAGCAGGCCCAACACGCCACCGATTCCAATATCCTCCTTGAAGACATCTGTGATGGGCATGCCGGCATAGATAAGCTCCTGACCCCTCTCGTCACATATACTGCTCATGAAAGAGGCAGGCTTCCTGATTAATCCCAACTCCTAAAAGGGAGACACAAAACAGAAAGAATGTGACAGCTGGATTTACAGAAAAATGCAGGTCTTCCAATTACAAATAAAGATTATATTTTTAAACAATCCTGATCAGAGTTTTTTTAGGCTGTTATAATAAAAAAAAAAGCGCAGAGTGCTGAAGGCATGTCATCATACTTTGCCGCATCATAGCTACAAACAGACTGGCAGAGTTTAAGGACAAAGTTATGTTTAGCAGGACAACAGTGCTACTATATCAACATGTCTCAAAGAATGAAAACCTGAATCGGATTGCTACGGGGTAAGAGAACTTTTTTAGCGCAGAAATTAACCAAATTGGCTGCCATGAGGCAACATGGGATAACCATTCACCATTAAGTGGTTAACACTTAACGACCGCCTGCCGCAGTTTTAGTGCGGCAGGCAGCCGCTCCTGGGCAAAGTGATGTTATAATACGTCGCTCACTCAGGAGACTCTAGTGGGCGAGCGCGCGCCCCCGATCGTCAGCTGGGGAGCCATCGCGTGCGACCGGCGGCTCCAATGGCCGCCGGCCAATCGTGATCTCCCGCAGCAGAGAGAGAAGGACAGACAGCTGATGTAAACACAGCCGTCTGTCATTCTCCCTGAAGTGATCACAGAGGCTTTGCGATCCTGCTATATAGGATCGCATGTCTCTGTGATTACTTCACAAGCCACGCCCCATGAAAGTTAGAATCACGCCCCTAGGGACACATTTAACCCCTTGATCACCAGTACAGTTAACCCCTTTCCCTGCCAGTGTCATTTTTACAGTAACAGTGTATATTTATAGCACTGATTACTGTAGTAATGTCACTGGTACCCCCAAAAGTGTCAAAAATATCAGTTAGGGGTCCGATTTGTCTGCTGCAATGTCGCAGTCCCACAAAAAAAACGCAGATCGCCGCCATTACTAGTAAAAAAAAAATAAACAATAAAAATGACAAATCTTTCCCGTAGTTAGTAAACGCAATAACTTTTGCGCAAACCAATCAAAATACGCTTATTGCGATTTTTTTTGACCAAAAATATGTAGCAGAAAACAAATTGGCCTAAAATGTTAAAAAATGTAGATTTATTAATTTTTTCTGGGAATGTTATATATCAGAATGTAAAAATATTGTTTTTTTTTTTTTTTCAAAATTGTCGCTCTTTTTTTCAAAAATTAAAAATCGCACAGGTGATCAAATACCACCAAAAGAAAGCTCTATTTGTGGGGAAAAAAAGGACATAAATTTAATTTGGGTACAGCGTTGCACGACCGCGCAATTGACCATTAAAATAACGCAGTGCCGAATCGCAAAATATAGCCTGGTCAGGAATGGGGTAAAATATTCCGGTCTTAAAGCGGTTAAAAATACGCTCATTGAGAATTTTTTTGTCAAAGACATGTAGCTAAATACATTTTGGCCTAAATATATGACAAAAATTGAATATATTGGATATTTTTTAACTGTCAAAGTAGAAAGTGTTAATTTTTTCGCAAAATTTTCGCTTTTTTTTATTAATATCGCAAAAAATGAAAAGCGCAGGTGATCAAATACCATCAAAAGAAAGCTCTGTTTGTGGGGAAAAAAAAGGACGTAAATTTTGTTTGGGTACAGCGTTGCATGACTGCGCAATTGTCAGTTAAAGTCGCACAGTGCCAAGTTGCAAAAAGTGGCCTGGACGTTAGGCAGGAAAATCCTCCGGGGCTAAAGTGGTTAAGGACAAAGCTATGTTTGACAGGACAACAGTGCTACTATATCAACATGTCTCAGATAATGAAAACCTGAATCTGATTGCTATTGGGTAACTTTTTTAGCGCAGAAATTAACCAAATTGCCTGCCATGAGGCAACATGGGATAACCATTCACCTTTAAGCAATGTAGATCAATTAGGGCCAACTGAGTGATTGGTTAACTGCTTTTAAACAGAGAGCAGCCAATAGCTGTGAATCGATTCTTAGCCTCATCATAGCGACAACAGTTTTCCCTGGCAGGTACATGAACAATCATCTGCATAGGAATCTTGCACCTATGTATATGAGGATTGTACTTTGGATTCCTGTCCAAACAAACTTGAGCTCATCCCTACACAACAGAGGACACTGTATACGATCCAGAAGGGACAAGCAGATAAGAAGATGGCAATACAATGAATACTTGCCCTCGCCCATGAGTAATCCATAGGTACAGTAGGAGGTGGTACTTCTTCTGCTGGCACAATTTCACCTTTAGCAACCAGATCTTCATATACAGACCTTTGAAAAACAACAAAAAAAAGTAGTTTTCAGATTGCTCATTAAAAGGGTAAGTAAAATAAATGCACATATTTTTTTGCAGAAAAAAAAAAAGAAATAAGTAAATTTATTATTTTTTTCTGCAGGAGCCTGGAAAGTATTGCACCTGCGATTAGGGGTGCAATGTCAGGCTTCTGCAAACAAGCCCTGCAGCTTTCTGCCTGTGCCTTCATAGAGCTGTCTGGTAAAAGCTGCAGGGCTTGTGAATGAACTACGAGAGCGCTTATCAGCATCCTTGCAGGTCATTCAGAACTACAAGCCATTAGTCGAGGTGGCTGGCGGTACTTGTAGTTCAAAACATTTCCAGGAAACTGTGAATGAATGACGTAGCTATGTGGGTGGAGTCCCACAAGGCCACACTCTCATTTAAAAAGTGACAGAGGTTGTAGGGTGAAGCTCTCCCACCCACTGTCACACTGAGGGGGGGGGGGAGAAGGGGTGCGTTAGCGAAACTGGCGGAATGAGGTGGAACATGCTGCAAGTTGCACCCAAAATATAGTTGGAAAATATAACATGTTCCAAAAGGTGAACACTTTGTAGTGCTTTGTATATATGGGTAATAGGGCTACATCCTGATTAGAGGCATCCTTAAAAGGCTATGTAACATATACATGACTGGCATTGCCTAAATCCATACGGTTTACCAAATACTATGATGAAATCACACTTACTGAATAACATCACCAAGCTCATCAAAGCTACGTGGCACATATACTCCAGATTCCTTCAAGGCCTTATTCTTGGCAACCGCTGTCTCTGAGGCCTGGTTGGCACAAGCTCCTGCATGCCCAAACTGAACCTATGATGAAAAAATAACTGGGTGAGGAATGAGACCCAGCTCAAGAAAATCAAACCTATAGCATTGTTAGCAAAGCAAAGACTAATCCATTTAGCAAGCCATACGACTCAACAAAAACATCCCATCTCCTAGACCGGTGGTTGTCAATTTATGAGCGAAAGAGGGCCCCAAATGCCGAACCTGCCTTCACAAAAGAACATAATGTTTAATAAATGTAATGCTTGAGAGAACTGTCAGAAATTGAAGACCTAATAGATGAACAGAGGGTCAGAGAGTGTGGACATGCTACATTTTTGGCTGGAGATATGCTGCAGAAGACCATCCGAAACAGAGAACATGTTACACAAGGCTAGTGGAGATGAATGCCATAACTCTAATCAATATTCCCACTACAAACTGGTAAGGTCCGAGGGCAGCACATCATATATCAAAGGGCCGCAGATTTCAGCACCAGGGTCCTAGGGTTACGAAAGGGTTGTCTCTCTGAGCAATAAAGCTGGAGTATATCTGGCTAAAACTAAATATATACTAAAAACACGGCAAATCAAATCCAGAATAACCTGCCTTATGGTCCCTATTAATCAAACCAAAATACTAAATCCTCAAAGTATAGCCGACTCATTTAGCGCTTTCGTAACTTGCAATCTGGTTGTCAACCTCTAGAGATAAAAATCAAGAAATTCTTAAAGCTGAAGTTTACGTATAGATTTTATAGCATAGTTACATTGCTCCAGCGTGGACAATTTAAGCATGCATGTGTCATACCTGTGGGATCCCCACATAGAAGCTGGAAATCACTGTAGTAGGCACTACTACTACAGAGATCATTGCTATCTTCCAGATCCAGTACTAAGCAGCTGCCCTGATGTATAGATGCCCCAAGCTACATCGCTATTGGCAATCATTGCTATCTTCCAGATCCAGTACTAAGCAGCTGCCCTCATGTATAGATGCCCCAAGCTACATCGCTATTGGCAATCATTGCTATCTTCCAGATCCAGTACTAAGCAGCTGCCCTGATGTATAGATGCCCCAAGCTACATCGCTATTGGCAATCATTGCTATCTTCCAGATCCAGTACTAAGCAGCTGCCCTGATGTATAGATGCCCCAAGCTACATCGCTATTAGCAATCATTGCTATCTTCCAGATCCAGTACTAAGCAGCTGCCCTGATGTATAGATGCCCCAAGATACATCGCCATTGGCAATCATTGCTATCTTCCAGATCCAGTACTAAGCAGCTGCCCTCATGTATAGATGCCCCAAGATACATCGCCATTGGCAATCATTGCTATCTTCCAGATCCAGTACTAAGCAGCTGCCCTCATGTATAGATGCCCCAAGCTACATCGCTATTGGCAATCATTGCTATCTTCCAGAACCAGTACTAAGCAGCTGCCCTGATGTATAGATGCCCCAAGCTACATCGCTATTGGCAATCATTGCTATCTTCCAGATCCAGTACTAAGCAGCTGCCCTGATGTATAGATGCCCCAAGCTACATCACCATTGGCAATCATTGCTATCTTCCAGATCCAGTACTAAGCAGCTGCCCTGATGTATAGATGCCCCAAGCTACATCGCTATTGGCAATCATTGCTATCTTCCAGATCCAGTACTAAGCAGCTGCCCTGATGTATAGATGCCCCAAGCTACATCGCTATTGGCAATCATTGCTATCTTCCAGATCCAGTACTAAGCAGCTGCCCTCATGTATAGATGCCCCAAGCTACATCGCTATTGGCAATCATTGCTATCTTCCAGATCCAGTACTAAGCAGCTGCCCTGATGTATAGATGCCCCAAGCTACATCGCTATTGGCAATCATTGCTATCTTCCAGATCCAGTACTAAGCAGCTGCCCTGATGTATAGATGCCCCAAGCTACATCGCTATTAGCAATCATTGCTATCTTCCAGATCCAGTACTAAGCAGCTGCCCTGATGTATAGATGCCCCAAGATACATCGCCATTGGCAATCATTGCTATCTTCCAGATCCAGTACTAAGCAGCTGCCCTCATGTATAGATGCCCCAAGATACATCGCCATTGGCAATCATTGCTATCTTCCAGATCCAGTACTAAGCAGCTGCCCTCATGTATAGATGCCCCAAGCTACATCGCTATTGGCAATCATTGCTATCTTCCAGAACCAGTACTAAGCAGCTGCCCTGATGTATAGATGCCCCAAGCTACATCGCTATTGGCAATCATTGCTATCTTCCAGATCCAGTACTAAGCAGCTGCCCTGATGTATAGATGCCCCAAGCTACATCACCATTGGCAATCATTGCTATCTTCCAGATCCAGTACTAAGCAGCTGCCCTGATGTATAGATGCCCCAAGCTACATCGCTATTGGCAATCATTGCTATCTTCCAGATCCAGTACTAAGCAGCTGCCCTTATGTATAGATGCCTCAAGCTTCATCGCTATTGGCAATCATTGCTATCTTCCAGATCCAGTACTAAGCAGCTGCCCTTATGTATAGATGCCTCAAGCTTCATCGCTATTGGCAATCATTGCTATCTGATTGCCAATAGCAATCAGATAGCTATTGGCAACCCGCTATTGGGTCCGGTCTCTATGACCCTCGGAGACCGGACCCAACGTCATGATGTCGGTTCCAGCATTGGCAGATGTAAACACTGCTGTTTTTTTTTTCTTGCTGGAAAGCCTGAGATCGATTTTTTTTATGACTCAGGCTTTCCAGTATAGATGAGCTCTGTAAAGAGGACCTGTCATGCCCTATTCCTACTACAAGGGATGTTTATATTCTTTGTAAAAGGAATAAAAGTGATCAAAACATAAAAAAAAATTAAGGGAAAGTGTAAAATGAAATAAATAAAAATAAAATAAACAATGAAAAAAAAAAAAAGCGCCCCCATCCCCTCGTGCTCGCACGCAGAGCGAACGCATAGTCGCACCCGCATATGTAAATGGTGTTCAAACCACACACGTGAGTTATGGCCACGAATGTTAGAGCGACAGCAATAATTATAGCCCAATGCAATTTTAAACTGGTAACCTGTAAAAAAAAAATTAACGCGTCACCTATGGAGATTTTAAGTATCGTAGTTGGTTGCTATTTCACAAGCGTGCGCAATTTTAAAATGTGACATGTTAGGTATCTATTTACTCGGCGTACCATTATTCCACATTATACAAAACAAATTGGGGTAAATATTGTGTTATTTTTTTTTAAGTTCATAAAAATGTCCTTTTTACAAAAAAAATGTGTTTGAAAAGTTGCTGCGCAAATACCATGTGACAAAGAATTGCAACAACGGCCATTTTATTCCCTAGCGTTTCTGCTATATTATATATATATATATATATATATATATATATATATATATATATATATATATATATATATATATATATATATATATATATATATAATGTTTGGGGGTTCTAAGTATTTTTCTAGCGAAAAAATCCCAGGATTTTTACATATACGAGAGGAATGTCAGAAATGGCCTGGTTGGCAAGTGGTTAATGCAACAGATGCCTGTTTCACTATTAACACAAATTACATGACATGAATATGGCTCTAGATGGAAGCTGTAAACAGTGTTGTGTGACTGCTTTATATGTGTTAACATGAAACATTTCATAAAAAATATCTGACTCAAAAAAGCTATCAATAAATAATGATGTATTACATGCTGTTCATACTTAGTTACTATGGGATTCGTTTCCTGTATTCTGAAAAAAAAAAAAAAATAAATAAATGGATGGTCCTGCTGTTCTCTGTCTCCTCTCCTGTCCATTGTCCCACTGCAGTTGGGGATTTGGCAGAGCAATATTGGCAGCTAGTGCACAAGCTCAGTTTCCAGTGTATTTCTACCCTGAGCTTTTCCTCTCTATCGCATTTGAGCAGCGCATGTGACTATAGAGTCACACATGTGGGCATATACACAGTGGTAAATGACAGCCCACTCCCTCCTCCTCCATGTGCACTAACCAGCTAAACACAATGGGGGTGAAATATACATCTTGATTGATGGAGGCTTCACATCCCTGTTATTCTAAGACACAGACTGGAGGGGTGCGACATAGCCTATGACTGGCAGAAATCTGCCCACAGCATGACATCTTAAAAGAAAACAGTTTATTGATATTAATTATTTTTATTCTTTATCTCAAAGGCTGCTTTTTTTTTTTTTTTAA
This sequence comes from Pelophylax lessonae, assembly GCF_965119305.1. Taxonomy (NCBI): domain Eukaryota; kingdom Metazoa; phylum Chordata; class Amphibia; order Anura; family Ranidae; genus Pelophylax; species Pelophylax lessonae. The sequence continues at coordinate 115,107,992 of NC_138778.1, forward strand.
CGTGACCATCAGCAGCAGAGGACAAGAAGCTCCTCCTGTGTCATGTGTCATCTGTATATCATGTGACAGCTGTATATCGATTAGGAAAGATGGTACTGAGATGTTTTTTTTTTTTTTTTTTAATAATTAGTGCCATCATCCACATGCAGAAGGGAAGAGAAGGGAGAATGGAAATTAAACTGTGTTTAGTATCACTTTAACAGGGTTTTTGTATTTTAGACCCCATTCACACTAGCGCGACTTGTCAGGCGACTTGGTCGCCTGACAAGTCGCGGTCGGTCGCCTGCCATTGATTAGCACAGGACCCGTTCTAATAGGAGTGACACAAGTCGCTCCGACTTAGAAAAAGGGTCCTGTACTACTTTGGGGCGACCTGGAGGCGACTTGCATTGACTTAAATGATATGAAGTCTGTGCATGTCGCGCCGAGGTCGCGGTGCACGCTGTGCACCACGACTTCACAGGTCGCCCCAGCAAGTCGTGTCGCCCCTGTGTGAATGGGCTCTTACATTTTAAAAGGTAATCAAACCACATCTTTGGTGCAATATTTAAATTTTCAGTAAATCTTCATATGCTACATCAGTTCAATATGACGTTTTATCTGAATTACCTCTGATGAAAACATGGTTGCACAGGTTCCTATACACCAACACACAATGGGCTTTGTCAGCCTGCCTTCTTTAATACCATGACAAATCTTGTATTCCTCAGTACCACCAATCTGTGAGAAAAGCAAGGATATTAATGAACATTTACTAAAACCTCTTTACAATATATGTCACAAAATATAAACATTTAGGGGGTCAATAGCACCAGCGAGCCGCCCCAAGCGCATGGCTATCTGCATGTGCTGTGAAACAGTACAGATGCCTCACTCTCTACTTTTTTCTCCCACAGAACTATTTAAAGAGATTGTAAACCGAAAATTATTTTTTTTTTTTTTATACCCTGAAAGAGAAACACATAATGAGCTAGTATGCATCGCATACTAGCTCATTATGAAATACTTACCTAAGAACGAGCCCCCGCCGTGCTGCCCGCTTACCTCTATGACGGGCGACATGTCCAGTCGCCCGTCTTCCGGGATCGCGGCATCCGGCCATCTGATTGGCAGGAGCCGCGGTGACGTCACTCCCGCGCACGCGCGCGGGAGCCGACGGTCACGGCACAGGGCTCTGAAGGAACGGCACCAGCAGCCGTTCCTTCAGAGCGCATGCGCCAGTGACGTCACTGGCTGCATGTAAGGTAAATATCTCCTAAACGGTACATGTTTAGGAGATATTTACAGTACCTATAGGTAAGCCTTATCATAGGCTTACCTATAGGTAAAAGTGTCAGAGGAGGGTTTACTTCCTCTTTAACCACTTGCCGACCGCCGCACAACTATCTACGTCGGCGGTCAGCCCCTCACAGGCAAACTAACGTAGGGCTACGTCGCTTGCTTGTGAGGGTCTAGGGAGCGAGCGTGCGCCCCCGGAGGCGCGCTCCCGCGTGGTCACGGACCCCCCCGCGCGTGTGACCAGCGGACCCGATGTCCGCCGGCCACTCGGCGATCGGCGGGGGAGAGGGAGAATGTCAGGCAGCTTGTGTAAACAAGCCACCTGTCATTCTCCTCGCTGTAAAGACACTGATCACATGGATCTACTATGTAGATCCGTTGATCAGTGTCCTTACAGCTCAAGCCACAGCCAATCACAGTAGAAAGCACGCCCCTAGGGACACACACAGCCCCTCCCTCCCAAATAAAGTTAACCCCTTCACTACCAGTGTATTTTTACAGTAACAGTGCATATATATATATATATATAGCACTGATTACTGTAGAAATGTCACTGGTAACCCCAAAAGTGTCAAAAATGTCAGTCAAGGGTCCGATCTGTCCGCTGCAATGTCGCAGTACCGCAAAAAAAAAAAAAAAAAATCGCAGATCGCCGCCATTACGCGTAAAAAAAAAAAAAAACAACAAAAATCTTTCCCTTTGTTAGTAAACGCGATAACTTTTGCGCAAACCAATCAAAATACGCTTTTTGCAATTTTTTTTACCAAACATATGTAGCATAAAACAAATTGGCCGAAAATGTTAAAAAATTTTGATTTTTACATTTTTTTTGGGGGAATTTCATATAAAAAAATGTGAAAAATATTGCTATTTTTGCAAAATTGACGCTCTTTTTTTGTTTATAGCGCGTGATCAAAAAATCGCACAGGTGATCAAATACCACCAAAAGAAAGCTCTGTTTGTGGGAAAAAAAGGACGCCAAATTCGTTTAGGTACAGCGTCGCACGACCGTGCAATTGTCCGTTAAAGTCACGCAGTGCCGAATCGCAAAATACCCCCTGGTCGGAATGGGGGTAAAATCTTCCGGGGCTTAAGTGGTTAAATGTTAGAAGTGACATTTCAATACAGTTCTATTCACTGAAGTGGTGTTGGGATATAGTAGTTCGGGTCTCAACCAGCTGTATTGTATCAGCAACATGGTATAAACAGGCACCATTAAGAACAAGGCATTTAGCCTTGTTTGTACATTTGAGCTGCACCGCCTATACCGGGCCATTATAGCCCAATGCATCTGGTGTGCACAAACCCCCTAAAACTTTTTTTTTTTTTTTTTGGGTGGGGGGTGCAGGAAGAGATCTTACTTCCAAACACCTAATCCTAACCTAAACACTAAATACAAACTAAAAGTAATCTTTGATCCTAACCTCACATAGCCACTAGACAAAGCCCCAACATTTAAACTTACTGCCCTAAGTTCTTTATGCTCATTCATTCCGCCCAGTTTTGTTCTGCAACATTCACATTTACACAATACCTAGCATAACACACTTTAATATGGCCAAAGGCACATAATTGCCAACACGCCATTTATAAAGATAAATACGTTTAAAGAATGGCAATTTCAATACACATTCACTAAAGGTGAATACCCTATCATGTTGGGCAAGGCACAATAGTAATGGAGAAATTAAATAGAACTCACCTCTCCAAGGACTACAATCATTTTAACTCCTTCTGTATCTTGATAACGTAAAACATGGTCCATAAAGGTGGAACCAGGATACCTAGCAGTAGGGAAATAGGTAGTTAGAGAACCTTTATTGTTTTACTCAGTGGTATTTTTAAATGTTCCTGGGCAGAGCTAGAAAGCGAGTAAAAATAGTATATTTTCTAGAGAGGCACCGAAATTTCAGTGACCGAAAATAGTGTTTTGGGCATTTTGCCGATAAATAAAAAAGTACCAATAATAACGGTGTGTTTTTCATAGGTCACGTGACTCAAAAACCACATCAAAAATGTAACACGTGTATTTTTGCTGTGATTTTAACGGGGAGGTGCGTTTTTTGGTGTGTTTTTTTTACTGACCAAAAATGCAGCAAGCAAGATTTTTAGCACCACAATGGAAATGCAACGGCCGGTGTGAAGACATACACAGGATTTAAAGGGATTCATTTTTCTTGCACTAAAGGTGCCAATAATGGCCGACAATGTATTCATATTCATTTAAATTTATTATAATAATTAAAAAGTCAAATACAATACAATTATATATAAAAATATATTTAAAAAAAAAAAAACTCATTTTCCGTTGTCGGACAATTGCATCCTGCATTTTCGGTTTTGGGACAAAAATATCCATTCTGTGCACCTTTAATTTTTTCATATTGTACAAGTACTGTCTGCAGCAGTTGAGGTTCCCTTTTTTGCATTCCTAGAATGTGTTATAGGAACTGGGAAGGGAGTGGGGGTTGGTGGCAAATGGACCACCATCTTCTTGTGTTCTAAGAGTTATCTATTTTTAAAGGGATCTGCTTCAGAATGTTTGGATGTTGCTCTTAAGGCCCCTTTCACACAGGCGGACGTTCAGATCCGCCTGTCAGTTTTTTTGGCGGATCTGAACGGTCCCCCCATGCATCTCTATGGGGGATCGGATGTCAGCGGAGACATGTCCGCTGACACCCGATCCGATAAATCTGGACGGATGGAAACCCTATTTTTCATCCGTCCAGCGGATCGGATGGGATCGGATGAGAACGGACCGACGGTCCATTCCCATCCGATTTCCCCCATAGAGATGCATGGGGAACACAGCGCGGAGACACAGCTGTCCTCCTGCTGCTCAGCGGGGATCAGCGACTCGATCCCCCGCTGAGAAAAACGGAATCCGTCCGACGGACGGATAGTGTGAAAGGAGCCTTATAAAGCATTAGCTTACTATAGAACACCTGTTTACAATTAACTTTATTGGAAACACCCTAACCTAACAGCAGCCGCCAATAGGACAGTGCAACTTGCAGAAGCCTAATGAAAGAACTGTCCAAAAACAGAAAAATAGGCGTTGTGCAAAGTAAAATACAGAATTTAAAAACGGAAAAATATTAGAAACTATAACATCAAGATTAAAATGTATAAATATCTGTAATTCATCAATGAAGTTTTACATTTTTCTTGTTCAAAAGGTGAGCTTATAATTTCAAAGGTTTTACCTGTCGCCACCAATGGCTACTCCTTCAAAAACTCCATCTGTGGTCCTGGAGATGATGTTGTTGAGCTCATTAGACATACCACCAGAGCGAGATACATAGGCAACACTTCCAGGTCGATACAGCTTGGAAGCCAAAATGTTATCCAACATTCCTCCTGTGTTACCAATCTTGAAGCAACCAGGTTTGATGCCTCCAACCTAAGGACAATAAGGATAGCTCCAGTATTTAACAGGAATTGGAATAATTGAGGATGCTAGCATGACGTCTCTGTATTCCAGGGCAAATAAGGGTCATCTAAACTAAAAGAAAATTCTATGGGGACATCTGTTACAGTGACAACTGTCTAAGGGCCTCATGCATGTGGCGTAGAGCAGGGGTCTTCAAACTATGGACCTCCAATTGTTCAGGAACTACAATTCCCATCATGCCTAGTTTTGTCTGTTAATGTCAGAGTTTTACAATGCCTCATGGGATGTGTAGTTTCGCAACAGCTGGAGGGCCGTAGTTTGAGCATCCCTGACGTAAAGAGATGTAGCTCTTCAAGTAGTGTACTTCTGTTCCCATCCGGGAACTTCCCATCCAGCATCCGATCAGCACTGGCAGCCAATGGCTGCAAGCGCTGACCGGTGTGTTCTGGCAGGCCCTCTGTCAGAACACAATAGCTCAGTGGGAAGATCGCTGTGGTTGAACAAAAAAAAAAAAACGGGTATTCTTTATTAGGCTTAAGGCTCCTTACAGACGGGCGGTGCGCCCGACGGAGTCCGTTCTGCTAAGCGAGGGATCGATCTGCCAATCCCCGCTGAGCAGGCAAATGACAGCTCCCTCTCCGCTCTGTGTGCAGAGACGGAGCTGTCAAAGCCCCGCTTTCCTCTATGAGGAGATTGGATGAGAACCAACCACCTGTCTGTTCTCATCCGATCTGCCAGACGGATGGAAAATAGGGTTTCCATCCGTCCGGATTTCACGGACAGGATCGGCTCAGATAGCAGCGGGTGTCAGCGGAGATGTCTCCACTGACATCCACTGCTCCATAGGGATGCATGGAGCATCCGATCAGGTCCGCCTGAAAAACTGACAGGCGGATCGGGCTCGTAAAGCTCGTGTGAATGGGGCCCTAAGACTTTGATCATATGGGCACTGAGGCCCGCATACCATTTACAGGTATCTCTAACCTCCAGAGGAAGGCTCTGAGGAAGAGTGGATTTCCCCTCTAAAAACTACAGACATTTGGACATCGTGTCTTGGGACCTGCCCAGTGAACAAGACTGTTCAGAGCATACTGTGGACAGTTAGGGGTTTATTTGATATTGCAGTTTGTGAGTATATATTTATACCTTTTACATTAATAAAGCAATCACAAAAATGCGCTAGGCTTGTGAGCAACCAAGAATAGAGACAGAGTGCATTCAGGACCACTCACCGACACCTGAACGCCTGTCACATTGGGACAAGCAATGGTGACAGTGCACCCACTACATCCTATTAGACTTTAATGGGCTGCCTAGAGGTTAGAGGCACTGGAAAAAGTGGCCTGTTCATGGTATATGGGCCTCAATGCACGTGTCAAAGTGTGAATTCAGTCATTGCAAAGCATTACATGCTTCCAGATGTGTATACAAAATCTGAACAAATTTAGTTTGACACCCATGTGCATGGGGCTTTTTTGCCTAGTTCGCAAATGCTGCTCATGTAGGCATCAATGACCCCCGATCATGAAAATTTTAAAAGTCATGCCGGCAAAAAAAAAAAAAAAAGGTTGATGGATTCACTCAGAAATGGTGCCCCAAGGGGTCCAAAAGCCCCAAAGAAGGTCACTGGATATTTTCTGATCTTTGGCTTCCCCTCGAGGTTGCTGCTGTGACCTATTCACTGCTATTACAAAAATGAATGAGATTTTAATTCTTTCAGGACTTGGGGAAGGCAGGAAGCCCCACGCATACACAAGTCCCAATACAGAAGAAGCTTTAAACCCTACTGAGCAGAGGAGAGCCTGTGTCAACAGGAATTACAGTGAAATAAAAGCAGTCCCTTTATGCAAATAAGATAGATAGAGATACAAACCACTTTATCCAGAAAAAAGTGAGAGACACAAAGATTTACCTGCAAACTCCCTATTACATGAGCTAATAGTAATCGGGAAAGAAAAGCTCTTAAAAGGCAAAAGTAGCCACAGTTTGCAGCTACTGTTCTTTTATTTCATGATAATTGACATCAAAATCTTAACTCTACAAACTAAAACAACACTTTAGTGTGAAAACCTTATTTCTTTTACAGATTTATATTTCTGAGGAATCATTTCTGTAACTTAGGTAATTGTTACTACGCTATATCTCCAGCAGAAAAGACTCCTTTTTATGCTCCCCTCTGTGTTTTCTACAGCCAGAAGGTAGAAATAAAACCTATGCGAGTTGCCTCTTATACAAAAGAATATCTTATAATTAGATACTAAAGTGGGCATTCATGGCAGTCTAAATCAGGCATCACTAAATGGCGCACCGCGGGCCGAAAGCGGACCGTAAACAAATTCTATCTGGACCACGGCTCCGCCACTTAGCAACCTGGGTATCCTCTTCCAGCTTCCTTCTCCTGCTGCTGCCACAGCATTCATCCGCAGCATGCAGAAGGCACAGCATGTTCGGACAGAGGGTGGGACATCCTTTTCAAGTTAACAAGTCAGTGATTTATTACTAGGATGCGGGGCAGTCCTAGCAGCCAATCCCCTGCCTGCTAATATGAAAAGCATGTCCCGCCCTCTGTCTGGACATGCCGTGCCTTCTATCTGCTGTGTAAGGTAGGAGGAGAATTACAGGGACGGAAGAGAGGCTGTAAAGGGGACCAGTATAAAAAAAAAGAAAAAGAAAAAAAAGGGGGGGGGGGGGTTGGTGGTGCTGTGAAGGGGACTTGGATACAAGAAAGGGGGGGGGCCGTGAAGGAGACTGAGATGAAAGTAAGGGGCTGTAAAGAGAACTGGGGTGCTAGGAGGGGGGCTGTGAAGGGGACAGGGATACAAGGAGGGGGACTGGGATAAAAGGATAAAAGGAGGGGGCCCGAGATGCAAGTGGGGGGGGGCTGGAATGCAAGTTAAGGGGGGTTTTAAAGGGGACTGAGGTGCTAGAAGGGGGGCTGTGAAGGGAACTGGGATACAAGAAGAGGGGCTATAATGCAAGTAAGGGAGGACTGAGCTGCAAGTAAAGGGGGGGCTGTGAAGGGGACTGAGGTGAAAGGAAGGGGTGCTGTGAAGGGGACTGAGCTGCAAGTAAGGGGGGAGTAAAGGAAGAACTGTGATGTAAAGGGGGCTGTGATGTAAATCAGGCACTGTAATATAAAAGGGGCTGTATTGTAAAGAGGGGCTTTGTTGTAAAGGGGTGCTCTGATGTAAAAGGTGGTGCTGTGTTGTAAATTGGGTACGGTGATGTAAACTGACACTGTAATGTAAATGGGGGCTGTATTGTAAAAATGGATTTTTGTAAAATCTTACCGTAAAATCCTTTTCTCTTAGCTCATTGACAGACGTAGTCCTCGGTGATACAGCACCTTCGGGTTATGTTGCCTCCGCAGGAGTAGGACTAGACAGGAAATTAAAATGCTCTGGCCACACCTTAGGGGCAGTCCCAGAGGGTATATCCTCTCTCTCTCTGCCTCAGCAAATCAGTTATGTCACAAAAGCAGTGTTTAGAGAATTTAACCCAACCCAACTCAAAAAATAGAGGGGCGGGTACTACGTCTGTCAATGAGCTAAGAGAAAAGGATTTTACGGTAAGATTTTACAAAAATCCATTTTTCTCTATCGCTCATTGACAGACGTAGTCCTCGGTGATACAGCACCTTCGGGAAGTCCCAGAGCAGTATCCCAAATGAGGGGTGGGAAAATGGAAATCAAATCCAAATCTAGAAGGCCCAACCGGTGCCAACTAGAAGTTTACAATGCTCATCCTTAATGATGAGACTCAACAAAAAAAAATTTTTCAAACAGAAAAAAACCCTTGAGGTAGACCACCGGTCTCCTCAAATAGCGGCCTGCAAAACTTTGCGGCCAAATGAGGCATCCGCCGATGCCATCACATCAATTTTATAAAATTTTGTAAAGGTATGTACCGACGACCAAGTGGCTGCCTTACATACCTGGACTACTGACGCCTGATGGCGAAAGGCCCAGGAAGTACTGAGCGCTCGAGTGGAGTGCGCCCTAACAGGGAACGGAGGACTCTGACCCTTAATAGAATAAGCCTGTACCACCGTCTGTCTAATCCATTTGGAGATAGTCGCGGCAGATGCAGGCAACCCCTTTCTGGGGCCATCCGTGATCACAAAAAGTGAATCCGTCTTACGGAACAATTACGTAACCTTCAGGTATACCCTGATTGCCCGAACCACATCCAAGGAATGCAACGCATGTTCCTGATGATGCTTGGGCTGAGGACACAAGGAAGGTAGTACAATATCTTCATTCAGATGAAAATCTGAAACCACCTGTGGAAGAAAGGATGGCTTAGGATGAAGTACTACCTTATCCCTATGAATCACTAAGTATGGGGACTGGCCTGATAAAGCAGCCAGTTCTGACACCCTGCGTGCAGAAGTGATAGCCACCAAGAAGGCCACCTTCTGGGATAAAGTAAGCAAGGGAATCTCCCTGATGTTTTCAAAAGGAGGTTTCTGTAGAACCGACAAAACCAAATTAAGATCCCAGGGCGGTAAGGGCGCGCGGACTGGTGGAGCCAGGTGCCGCACCCCCTGGATGAAATTCCGCACCAAGGACTTGGTAGCTAAAGGTTTCTGAAAGAAGATTGCTAATGCTGAAACTTGACCCTTGATGGTGCTCAAGGCTAGCTTCTGCTCAACCCCTTTCTGCAAAAAGGCCAATATTCGAGTCACCGAATAGGTACGTGGAGGAAATCCTAAAGATTCGCACCACGCAATATAAGTCTTCCATTTGTGATAATAGACTCTGCTGGAAGTCGCTTTCCTTGCTTTAATAAGGGTAGGAATGACTGAAGCTGACAACCCTCTGTCCTTCAGTACTTGGGTCTCAATGGCCAGGCCATTAAAACCAGCGACTGTAAAGCACAATGGTAGATTGGTCCTCGAGACCACAGATACTCCCTGAGACGCAGTTCCCACGGAACGTCCGCGACTAGCAAGTCCAAGTCGGCCAGCCTAGAATTTCTAGGACCACTGGTACTGACGGGATTTGAACCAGGCGTCCCTAGAGCTATCTGGCCCCGACCATCCGAGAAAGTCTGGTCGTTTTCTGTTCCCACACATTTATCCGACACCTGATTCCTATCAGGAACGGTGATCTCTCCTGGTTGAATCTCAGGGACCGAAGTCACCCGGCTAGAGGCTTCTTGGTCTGTCTGGTCAACCGGATCCGATTCCTGTGGGGAATTGAGACTAATCTTAGGAAAAGGTAAAGAAAAAGATCTGTTCAGGGAACGGTGACTACCGCTCCCTGTAGCACTTAAATGTTGGAACGGAAGAATCGCACCGGTAGTAGTAGTCCATGCTTGATCTAATGTCCTGAATACCGGTGAAAACGTCCCCCCACCCTCAAACCAGGTGGGGGCGCACCTTCAGGCTGTGTAATCGTTTGCTTCGGGTTTGGCTGAGTCGGTCCTCTGTTTGTTCGACCAGCCTTTCTTGAACCCTCCTGGAGGAGTCTTGCCTTTCCCGCTTGTTCCAGCCGGGCGTACCCTTTATGGGCGGTAAAGAAAGGTCCTCGCTTGTTGCGAGGTCCCTTAGTTTTAGCAGCCTGTGGCAAGAAAGTGCTCTTGCCCCCAGTGGCATCTTTAATGATTTCATCTAGGGTGGCCCCAAATAGGCGATTCCCCTGAAAAGGGAGATTCGTCAAGGTCTTTTTGGAACCTAGGTCAGCTGACCAGCACTTTAACCACAGCACACGTCTGAGGATTACCGCTGACATAGATGCATGCCCTAATAGGGGAGTAGTATCCAAGGCTGCGTCACAGATAAACTGTAGCCCTTGTATAATCTGTTCCATCAAATCAGATGTTTCCTGGGGAATATCTTTTCCCCTAAGGTCTTGGCGTACCAATCTCGCCAATTCCGTAAGTGTCTGGGAAACTAGACCAATAACAATTACTGGTCTAAATGCTGACCCTATCAGAGAGAAGATCGTGCGGGACTCTGCTTCCATCTTCCGATCCACCGGATCCTTAAAAGGACGAAGTGTCCTCCACTGGGATAACCGTGGCTTTATTCAGCCTGGAAATAGGTGGATCCACCACTGGTGGTACCGTCCATTTCTTAATGAGGGATTCCTCAAACGGATAGCGTCTAGCAATACGCTTGGAAATAGTAAAGGTACGTTTAGAATGCTCCCATTCTCCTTTGATTTTATTACCAAAACACTTGGGTACAGGAAAAACCTTCACCGTTTTGATGGACTTGTTAGTACCAAAGGGAATCTCTGTTTCAGTTGCCTCTGCCGGTAAAACCTCAAGTCTTAAGGTTTCCCGCACCGCCAAAACTAGTGCGTCCACCAATGCTTCTTTCTGAATTATGGCGGAAGAATGCACGTCCTCCTCACTGTCTGAGGGAGCTTTACCTGAGATAACAGCCCTTGCAGAGGGACCTGCAGCTGCAGTGACCATCTCTGAATCTGAGTCAGAGGTGTCAGATATTATAGGGGTAGGCGGGGGTCGCTTTCTTGACCCCCTTCCCTGACAGGCCGCCTCCACCCGAGCCACCATAGACTCCAAAACTGCTGTAAATGCATCCATGCTCTGTGCACCGGCGGGTCCCGTGGCCCCCTCGAGGGAAACAGGTGGGGGTACTTGTGTGGCAGGGTCCATGATTATTCCAGTAACTACCCGGAAACTTCAATCCAAACTTAAATAAAAAACTTTTTTTTTTTTCCAGACCCCCAGCGCCACAAAAGCCCCTCAGTGTTACCTGCTAGGGATCCCTATCGAGCGAGAGAGAGAGAGAGAGAGAGAGAGAGAGAGAGAGAGAGAGGTAGACCCCCAGGCTCACCACTTGATGCTCAGAGTTCACTGCAACAGTTTACAGCGCTGTGTTCACAAACAGGAAGTCTTTTGGCTGGCTGCCCAGGAAGAAAGGAGGCGGCTCCGCCCCTCTGCACGCCTTCCGGCGCCTCCCCTAGCTCCACGAGGTGTTTGAGTCACCTCAAACATGGCCGCCCCCATGCTGCAGACACGAGGCTACGCCGAAATGGCGGCCTCGTACGATCTACGGCGGTTTGTACAGCATAGCGGCGTCCTGCAGTAACTAGGCATCGCAAAACCTTTCTCTCATGGAGATCAGCTTGACCGGCGGTACCGAACCCTGGCGGAACCGCATGGCCGTCGGGAGATCTGCTTCAGCTGGAGGAATGACCTGGCAAGCCGCATCCCTGTCCTGTGATTTCTGACAGGTAGGATACTTCTAGTAACACAGTAAGCTTCCAGTGCTGCCACATATTACAATCATTTAAACATACTTTGTAATTAGATTGTCAGCTCCCAAACCAAGCCTGCTGGCTTTGTACACAAAAATCACACTCAATTAGGGGGATCTGTGACCTGTTATAGGATAGAGGGGAACCCATCCTTACCATTACAGAGAGGGGCCCGCGTTCACCACAAGACCCGACAGGGGGAAAAGGGGAACATACTACTCACCATACCGGAACCAAGTGGGCGCCAACTCCTGACAGTACCCCTCTCCACCGAAGTTGGAGGGCTGTCGACGAATACGGACGCCGTGACTCATGGTCCTTGGCGTTTCAGCGAGACGTTTAACTCGCAGGGTCAGTCCCCGTCCAGTGGGACTATGTCGCGGCCGACCCAGCGCGGAGCTATGGCCTGCACGCGCTCGTAGGCTGAACTGGGGTGACCACTGGATCTCAACATCCCGCCCGTCGCCCAGTTCAGCTTTCTTGCTTGAAGATCTCACAGGAACACTGGAGAAAAAAAGCGGTTTAAAAAATCTTTTCTAAGAAAAAAATCCTGCCAGGACCGAAGATCCCAGCAAGGTATCTAGGTCCTTACTCCTGACTAGACAGAAAAAACGGATTTGCTGAGGCAGAGAGAGAGAGGATATACCCTCTGGGACTGCCCCTAAGGTGTGGCCAGAGCATTTTAATTTCCTGTCTAGTCCTACTCCTGCGGAGGCAACATAACCCGAAGGTGCTGTATCACCGAGGACTACGTCTGTCAATGAGCGATAGAGAAAGGGGTGGTTTTGCAATGTAAAAGGGGTGCTGTAGTGTAAAGGTGGGGCTGTGATGTAAAGGGAAAGACTGATGACACTGATGTAAAAGGGGTAACTGTAATTCAATGGGGAGGGGCCGTAATGTGATGAAACCGAGTCATAGCACAAACATGAGACTCGGACCTCTGCTGGATAAAAATTTTAATGGCCGGACCTCCGAGAATTGTAATTCAATACCCCTGGTCTACATGTTGTCGTCAACATAAAAATGTAGAGAATTTTGGAAGTGGGGGATTGAGTTTTCTCGATTGGTACAAAGCTAAAGTTCAAAAGTTTGAAATTTGGCTGGTTCAGCAGAGACCGGCCAATAGTCAATTCATATATGGGTAGGCTGATTGTAACCAAGTTGATCCATCGATCGACTTGGGTACTATCAGTATTTTTTTTTAACACCCGATTACTGCCAGTGGCTATAGCCATCAGCAGTACAATTGTGTTCTGCTGGCCACAAAAGGATCCCCACAGCCCTGTGGTAGAAGGAAAGAAAATTAAATCACCTATGGGCTGCCTTAGACCTCACACCTACCTATATACAGACAAAGCAATACTTACTGTTGCAGGCCCAATAATAGTGACTCCTTTCTCATCAGCAGTTTTGATGAGCTTTCTGGTTAAAGCTTCTGGAATTCCTTCTGCAATGATTGCAATGGTTCGGATCTAAAGACCAAATAAAAAATCAAATTTTAAAGGATAGCTGTCAATATAAATCTACAATACAAAAAGTCCCTCAAGAATATCAGATTACAAAATGTTCCTTTTTTAAGTTTCCCATTTCATCTCAATCAACTGCAAGCTTGTTATAGGTCTACAAACTCCAAGAAGATGAGGAGTAAACCATTATATGACTAGCCAAGAGCAAACAAGCAAGACTGCCAGTAACCTGAGGATAATTCATGGTCTCCACAGTGCTGTCATATGCCGATCTCAGAGAGGCAAAGTTGATGAGCACATCCACTTCTGGGTGTTTCCTCATAGCATCCGCCATATTCTTGAAAACCGGTATCAAGATTTCCTTGTGACCCCAGTAAAACTTCTGCTTATGATCCCCACTGGTAAAAAAAAAAATGCACAAAGTTCAGTTATACAGATGAAAAAAAGTGATGCAAATAAATGCTCTATACCAATAAAAAAGACCGCTCACTAACCCCCATGAAAGGCTATTCTAATAAATATATTCACTCTCCCTGACCATTCATTGCAGCAACACAGACAAAGCCCACTCCCTGTTTTGAAGCCACAGCTTTATAATGTGTCTGCTACATAGAGATAAAAAGATATAATCCAACTATAATTTAACCTGGAAAAACTGAATTTTTGTAAAATCTTACCTGTAAAATTCCTTTCTCTGAGTCCTCCGACAGTCGCCGCCTCTCCATATTGGTCACAATGGGGTAATTGACCTTTTCTCCGTAGGAGTAGCTAGGCAACAGAATATGTCAATATTAAAGCTTTTAACATATCCCACCCCCAGGGGGTGGTCCCCTCAGTCAATACCCTCCTGCTTCCTGTATCCATACCTCAGTTTCAGTAGAATAGCAGTAGAGTACATAAACAAATCCCAAAAGAGGGGCGGGGGCGGCGACTGTCGGAGGACTCAGAGAAAGGAATTTTACAGGTAAGATTTTACAAAAATTCCGTTTTCTCTTACGTCCTCCGACAGTCGCCGCCTCTCCATATTCGTCACTATGAGGACGTCCCAAAGCAGTGTATACATGAGGGGTGGGAAAAGCAGCCGCGCCTAAGGCAACGCAGGACCCACAGTAGAGAAAAGGAACCTTACCAAAGGAAGGAAACCAGCTGGGCAGCATGAAAAAAACTTTGCTCAACAGGAGCAACAACCCAGGAAGAACAAATAACCTAGGGATAAAAACATCCCAAACAGCCAAGGGCCCCAAAAAAAAAAAAAACAAGGGACCCTAAGGTACTGCCGCACTAAGAACCTTGCGGCCAAAGGAAGCATCTGCCGATGCCTGAACATCCACCTTGTAGAACTTTGAGAAGGTGTGAATGGACGACCAAGTCGCCGCCTTACACACCTGGGCCACAGAAGCCCGATGATGACAGGCCCAAGACGTACTCAGAGATCTGGTAGAGTGCGCCTTCACAGGCATAGGGGGAACCTTTCCCTTCAAAGCATATGCCTGCTCAATAGTCTGTCTGATCTATTTGGCGATGGTAGAAGCCGACGCCGCCAAGCCCTTCCGAGGTCCCTCAGGAAGGACAAAGAGAGAATCCGTCTTGCGAAAAGATTTAGTCGCTGACAGGTAAACCCTGATCGCCCGAACAACATCCAAGGAATGTAAGGCCACCTCCTTCGGATGCTTAGGCGTCGCGCAAAGTGAAGGCAAGACAATATCCTCATTGAGGTGAAATTCCGAGATCCTTTTCGGAAGAAAAGAAGGATTAGGTCGCAAGACCACCTTATCCAAGTGAAGCACCAGATACGGAGACCTGCAGGACAAGGCTGCCAGCTCCGACACTCTGCGAGCCGAAGTGATCGCCACTAAAAAAGCGACCTTCTTAGACAACAGAAGCAATGAGATCTCCCTGATCTTTTCAAAGGGAGCATGTTGTAACACGGACAGAACAAGGTTCAAGTCCCACGGAGGCAAAGGCTCCCTCCGAGGAGGGACCAGGTGTCGCACCCCTTGAACAAAGGTGCTGACCAAAGAATTAGACGCCACAGGGCGTTGAAAAAGAACGGCCAGCGCAGAAATCTGACCCTTAATCGTGGCCAATGCCAAACGCTGGTCCACACCCGTCTGAAGGAAAGACAACACCCTAGACACCGAGTATGAGCGGGGGGAATACCCCCTGGACTCACACCAGGCGAAATAGGCCTTCCAAGTACGGTAGTAAATCTTCCCCGAAGAGGCCTTCCTAGCGTTGATCAAAGTATGAATGACCTCCGGGGAGAGACCCCTATCCTTCAGGACCTCGGTTTCAACAGCCAGGCCGTCAAAGCCAGCGACTGTAAAGCAGGATGGAATATCGGTCCTTGAGACAGAAGATCTTCTCGAAGAGGCAGACGCCATGGAGCGTCAACCGCCAGATTCACGAGGTCTGTGTACCAAGACCGGCGGGGCCAGTCTGGCGCCACCAGAATCACCGTGAGCGGTTCCGAGGACAACCTGCGAAGGAACCGGGATAGCAACTGAATTGGTGGGAATGCATACATCAGTCGATACTGATGCCACGGAGCCACTAACGCGTCTGACGCGTCTGCCCGAGGATCGCGCGTCCTTGCCACGAACCTTCCCACCTTGTTGTTCAGAAGAGACGCGAACAGGTCCACATCTGGGAGACCCCACTTCGCGCACAACATCTGGAAGACATCCGGGTGGAGCGACCATTCCCCCTGGTCCAGAGCCTGGCGACTCAGATAATCCGCTTGCCAGTTCTCCACCCCCGGAATATGAACCGCCGTGATTGCCGGGACATGCGTCTCGGCCCAAGACAGAATGTCGGCTACTTCCCGAGCCGCTCGGGCACTCCTGGTGCCCCCTTGGTGGTTGATGTAAGCCACCGCTGTGGCATTGTCCGTCTGCACCCGAACCGGACTGCCCTGAAGCATGTTCCAGAATGTTGATCGGAAGGGAGGACTCCCCCTCCGACCAAGTACCCTGGGCGGACAGAACGCCCAGAACACCACCCCAGCCCGACAGGCTGGCATCCGTGGTGATCACCGTCCATGAAGGCGGACGAAAAGACTTGCCCCCCGACACCGCCGGGGACTGCAGCCACCACAGAAGATTCCTTCTGGTGCGAGGACTCAACGAGATCTGAAGATCCAGAGATTGTGGTCGCCCGTCCCACCTGGACAGGATCTCCGCCTGGAGACCCCTCGTGTGAAACTGGGCAAAGGGAATCGCCTCGAAGGCCGAGACCAAACCTAAACACCTCATGCCCGTCCGGAGGGATGAGCACGGAACGTCCCGAAGGGACCTGACTTCGTCCTGAAGTGTCCTGAGCTTGTCTTCCGGTAGGAAGACCTTCGCCTGAACAGAGTCCAGGATCATTCCCAGGTAGGGAAGACGAACCGATGGGCACAGCGTCGATTTTGGGACGTTTATCGTCCAACCAAACTCCTGCAGAGTCTGCATCGTGACGGACAGGTCCCTCACCAGACCCTGACTGGTTGCAGACCGAACCAGAATGTCGTCCAGATACCCCAGGATTGAGATACCCTGGGCTCTCAATAAGGCCAGAACCGGTGCAAGCACCTTGGTGAACACCCGCGGAGCCGAAGCGAGACCGAAGGGTAACGCCACGAATTGGTAATGATCCTCCGCAATGGCGAATCGAAGGTACCTCTGGTGACCCTCGAAAATGGGGATGTGAAGGTACGCATCCTTCAAGTCGATGGATGCCATGAATTCTCCCAGAACTAGAGCAGCCACCACCGAGCGCAGGGATTCCATGCGGAACTTGCGAACTCGCACAAAGCGGTTTAGAGCTTTTAAGTCCAGAATCGGACGTACCTTGCCCTCCTTCCTGGGCACAGTGAACAGATTTGAATAAAACCCCCGAAATCTGTCCCGATGAGGTACCGGAACCACCACTCCCTGAGCCCGCAGGTCTCGCACCGCCAGGTGCAGATCCCGCAAACGCTCCGGAGACAGTTGAAGATTTGAGGGAAAAAAACCTGTTCGCCGGCCGAGATAGGAACTCGATCTTGTACCCGGACCGAACGATCTCCTGAACCCACCTGTCCCGAATGCGGGCCAGCCAGGGTTGAGAAAAACCGAGCAAACGTCCCCCCACCCCAGAACTGGGTGAGGACGCCCCTTCAGGCCGCATTGTTATGGGCAGCGGACCCGGACTGGCCGGACTTCTGCTTACCTGTCCACGGCTTCTTTTGGGGGCCCTGACCTTTGAAGGGCTTGCCCTTATAGTGCGACCGAAAGGCACGAAAAGACCCATGAGAGGGCCTAAACGAAGCATGCTTCTTACCTTGAGCACCCTTAGCCTTGTGAGACTGGGGCAAGAGCATGCTCTTACCTCCAGAGATCCCCTTAATCAGCGTATCCAGGGAGTCGCCAAAAAGGCGAGATCCCGTATAAGGCAGATTAGATAAAGTTTTGCGAGAAGCTTGGTCCACAGACCAACATTTCAGCCAAATCAAGCGGCGTGTCAACACCGCCACGCTGTGCACACGTGCAGCCAAAGGAATTACATCTAATTCCGCATCACACAAATACATGACACCCTGATGAATTTGATCCACCATAGCCAACGTTGTCGGAGGGGCAGAATCAGCCACCAGGACGCGCCTGAGCACCTGCGTCCAATCCGCGACAGCCTGGGCTGCCATAAGGGAAGCAAAAATAGCTTTTAGCATGGAACCGGTAACCGAGTAAGTATGGCGGGCAAGAGACTACAGTCTCCTGTCCGTGGGGTCCCGGAACACCGGGGTATCCTCTGCCGGAATCGCAGTGGATTTATTCAAAACCGCCACCGCGTGATCCACCGGAGGTGGCACACACCAGCGTTCATCAGTGGCGGGCGTGAAAGGATAACGCAGCTTGAACCTACTTGGCACAGCAAAAGGCTTTTTTAGATTGCGCCATTGTTCACTAACAGCGCGCTGAAAATCCTCAGTGCAAGGGAAAACCTGCAATGTTTTGCGTCACCGCTGCGTCCCATAAGAAGCCAGGACGGCAGGAGGACACGGTTCATCCTGCAAATGCAGCGTTTGTTTGATAGAAGCAACCAATTCATCCATGATTGCAAGCTCTTCAGACGAGCCAGGGAGGGGATCATCAACCCCTTCAACCTCTGCCTCCCCTTCCGACCCTGCAAAGTCCAGGGACGAACGGGACCCCAGCCATAGCAGCCCCATCACCATCGCCCTCTGAATCAGAGGAGATTGAAACTCTGGGCCGTTTTGTGGATTGAGCAGCCACAAGCATCTGTACCTGAGCAGCCAGGTTAGCCACAATGGTAGCCAAATCGCCCCCCTCAGGGGGAACAGCAGCAGCCCCTTGGCCTCCCATTAAAGTGGGAGGAAATTTGCTTTCCTGAGAATCCATGCCCCCAAAAGTTTGCAGGAGAAAAAAAGGGTAACTGCCCCTTTAAAAGCGCGGCGAGCGCAGCCCACCGCACACACACACACACACACACACACACCAGCACAAGCCGACCCCCACAGGGAAAAGCACAAACTTCAGGCAATGAATACAGGAATAAGAGAAGGTAAAACCTGGAGACATCACTGCTGCCTCTGTATCGATCGGTGTGCCCAGGGAAAAGAAAGTGATACAATAACAGCCGCTCCTATAAAGCCTATGGAAGGCTACAAAAAAATGGCCACCAGGGGAGGAAGTAAAGGCAGAGATCCTGCAGTGCTAACATGAGGCAGGAGTGATCGCCGCCAAAATGGCGGTGCTTGGCGCCAAAAACGCCGCTCCCCGCATACAGTAAACACCATCACACGCCTGCAGTATAATAAAATAATGGCGGACCGCAGCAGCGGCCGCCGCATGTATGCACAAACAGGGTCACAACATGCCCCGCAGCATACAGCCTGTCACACAGCAAAAAAAGGCACACAGTCTGAAACACAGAAACAGTGCAGGATGGCCCCCCTCCTTGCAGCCCACAGAAGCAGCAAAAACAGACAAGGAGCCCAATAGTGTGTACAGAAGCAGGGTTACACAGTCCCAGACTGACACCCACTAAACAGACTGGTCCCCACACACATACACTTACCTTCTGAATGGCGTGGGGAGCCCGCCCAAGCGATCAAGCCGCTGCACAGAGGACAGGGAGAGTCGCAGCAGAACTGCGGTGCGAAACCGCATGGCGTCCAGTGAGGTAGCCACCTCACCGCAGCATCCCTGCAGCGAACAGGGATGGGTCGTTGACACATGCCAGGAAAAAAACCTGACTGAACGCTCGATGGCAGGCTGGGAAGCCACTGACCCACAACCTGCGACCAGGGGGGCCAGCCCGAGACCCAGCCCGCACGATCCTCTTCATCAGAAGAACTAACTAAAGCTGAAGAAACAAACAGCCAAGTAAAGATAGAGATAAAAACACTCAAAATCAAAAAGAAGATAAAGGCTGAGACAAAAAGCCCCAGCACAGAAACAGCCTGCTAACTCCTGAAAGCTAGACAATGAAACTGAGGTATGGATACAGGAAGCAGGAGGGTATTGACTGAGGGGACCACCCCCTGGGGGTGGGATATGTTAAAAGCTTTAATATTGACATATTCTGTTGCCTAGCTACTCCTACGGAGCAAAGGTCAATTACCCCATAGTGACGAATATGGAGAGGCGGCGACTGTCGGAGGAGGTAAGAGAAATATAATTTACAAGAGTTTTGTTTGAAAAAAAAAGGCAGGCGGCTAATGTAAACAAAGCCGCCTGTCATTCTCCCCTGTGTAAGAATAGTGATCATACGGTTCTACTATGTAGGACCGTTGATCACTGTTCTTACAGCTCAAGCCACAGCCAATCACAGTTAGAAACACGCCCCTAGGGACACACTTAACCCCTCCCTCTCAAAAAAAGTTAACCCCTTCACTGCCAGTGTCATTTTTACAGTAACAGTGCATATTTATAGCACTTATTACTGTAGTAATGTCTCTGGTAACCCCAAAAGTGTCAAAAATGTCATTCAAGGGTCCGATCTGCCCGCCGCAATGTCGTCCCGCAAAAAAAAAAAAAAAAACGCAGATCGCCGCCATTACGCGTTAAAAAAAAAAAAAAAACAACAACAAAAATGACAAAAATCTTTCTCTTAGTTAGTAAACGCAATAACTTTTGCGCAAACCAATCAAAATACGCTTTTTGCAATTTTTTTTAACAAAAATATGTAGCATAAAACAAATTGGCCTAAAATGTTAAAAAATTTTGATTTTTACTTTTTTTTTTTTTTTGGGAATTTCATATAAAAAAATGTGAACATTTTTATTTTTGCAAAATTGACGCTCTTTTTTTTTTTTTTTTTAAATAAAATCGCACAGGTGATCAAATACCACCAAAAGACAGCTCTGTTTGTGGGAAAAAAGGACGTAAATTTTGTTTAGGTACAGCGTCGCACGACCGCGCAATTGTCCGTTAAAGTCACGCAGTGCCAAATCGCAAAATAGGCCCTGGTCAGGAAGGGGGTAAAATCTTCCGGGGCTTAAGTGGTTAAACAAATCCTTCTACATAAGTTGTACCTGTTTTATCTGCAGTCATCTTTCCCTCAGCAGTGCTCTTATCTGAGGCCATATGCAATCAGAATTCCCTGAATGCATATAGCATTAAATGCCAGAACCACCCAGCACAGTGTCCAGCCATTGTATATGTCCCTCTATCAGAGTTTGGCAGGCTGCAGGGAGCAGGGCTGGATGCTGCATCTATGCCTCCCAGGCACCCAAAAAAGGTTGGAATTTGATGGTGACAAACCACACAACATCCGTGTGCTTAAGGCCTAATACTTCCCTGGTTTTCAATCCTTTTGTGGCATGCAAAAACCATGCTCCTACTGGAATCTGTATCCTTGTTAGAAGCCGTCTTCCTGTCTTAGTGACTAAAACAAGAAGTAAGGGAAAATTCCCATAACAGGACAGAGACGTGGGAAAATCTGGTTAACCCTTCTTCACTCTATCAAAAACTAAAATGAACGTTTAGGCTGATTTCCATTTCGAGGTTAAGCATTTAAAGATCAAAGATGCACAATTACTATACATGCATCTTTATGAGGTTGAACTTACGTGAAAGGGTAAACCATAGCAGCCACCGAAGGTTCGGATCGTGAACAGACATAGTCAAAATCCAGCATGCCTTGCACAGCCCGGGTCTGCATTCCCCATACAATAGATTTGGTGTGACGGCTAAATAATGTAGTGGCCTTTGCTGCAATAGATAAACCAAAGATCAGTGAGAGAAGAGCGGTAAATGGCACAATGAGGGGTAACAGACATAGGAATGAATATAAGCAGAGAGGTGGCAAGGACAATACACAAGCACACAGAGAGCCAAAGAACATGGGCACCTAACACAACAAAAAGGTATGTATCTACAGAATTTCAGATGGACAATCAATTTTCCTCACTGTTTCTCAACTATCATGCATTGCCACATAACAGAAAAAGTATTCATTTCAAACTTCTTCAGTTAAGTGGCAAATTAATATATCCTTTGTTCTGAAGCATTAATAGTTAACCAGTCTACAGGTTATTTGGCAAGCAGCTAAAAAGCTGCATTTAGAACATTTGTCAAAAAAATGAGAGAGGCAAGGCAGGGTCCATTCTATCTAAATCACACATAGTAACAGGCCATTAACAGTGGAGTTCAACTCAGTGAACGCATTTTAACTAGTATTTGAGTATAACGTGGCTATGTATGACCAGCTTTCCACTGGGGAAAATGGATTTAAAAAAAAGCTGGAAAAAAAAAAAAAAAAAAAAAAAAAAAAAAAAGGAGGCAAACCTCAGATTATATACTTAAAAAAAAAAAAAAAAAATTATATGGTACACATGTCAAACAATACATTAAGTGCATCTTTAACAACCTATGGACTTGCTATGGTATACAGTTAAGCCTTCAGGATGTTTATGGAACATCCATCCTCTGCCATCAAGCAGATGTCACATTATTAGTGTGCTGCAGTTGGAAAACACAGAAAAACGCTTATTTAGTTATGTGGAAAAAAAAAATTAAAAAAGGTGATATAACGCTGGGTTTAAACGTGGTGTGCCACTGCCAATAATAAGACAAAAATGTATTTACTACAACCACACAGCCATATTGCAGACATGGTTGTTTTTTAAAGAGAAACTGCACAAAGCAAAAAAATAAACTTTGTGAGAAGCCATAAATAGAAGCTGTCATTCTCTAAACTCTGCCCAACTCAAGACTCAAGGTAGTATGCTAATATTAATTTAGCTATACTCTAACACTACATCTCAAGGACTTCAACAAAGCCCAAGGAAAAAGGAAGAGTAGCTTGTAGCCTATGGAGTTAATTTGCATTGTTTGTCCTTTTAGACTGGGTATTCTGTAACTACAACTAAAAAAGGAAAAAAAAAACCTTTCATTATACAAATATCATTTCTATATCATACAGCAACCTCTTCAGATGCTTCCATACATGGTCCAATTGCAACCAATAACAAGATAAAAAACAATAATCCAGGGAAAGGAATTCTGAGAGAGCCTGTCAAGTACCAGTATCAGTAAAAAGTAATCAAATGATTTAAAGCAGGCATGTCCAACCTGCGGCCCAGAACCGCAGGCAATGCGGCCCACTGCCCCCTGACAATTTTTTGCTGGGGAGGAAGGAAATCGAGTCGGGGGCATGGCCACAGAGGCAGCCTTGGAGAGGATCATCCACTAGTTGTGTTATTGAAAAGACAAGAACTCACTGCTCAAGGTGGTGTGATTGCCTGATGACTCACACCGGTGCATGCCCCGGCTCGCCTCCGTGAAAACTTGATAAAGGAAAAGGAATTGGCAGCACTCCAGGTTGAGTCAAAATCCAGATTTATTGACTGGACATCCAAATATGACAATCGTGACAAGGTAGACGCGTTTCACACACTGACTGTGTGCTTAATTCCTTGCGGCAGCACAGGAAGGGCGCTGCAGCGTTTTATTACTTATATACCTTAACTATAGTATATATTTTATATGCGGCCCGAGAAAATTTCTCTACAATCAATGTGGCCCAGAGAAGCCAAAAGGTTGGACACCCATGATTTAAAGGCATGTATAAATCATCTCTGAAGAGGTGTATTTCAATATATTTTACCAGCTAAGGAGCCATTGTGGTTTAGTTCATAGGGAAAGCCATCAGGTTATTATAGTTGTATAACTGTAGACTTCCTACTCACCAGAAGGAATTGGGACACTTTGGAAAGCTTCAATTGCCAATGCATTTAAAAGTGTAACTCCACTTTTGTTGAGAGAAAAAGAAAAAAAACATTCCCCTCTGGGTGATCTATGTACATTACAAGGATTTGACAAACTTTGTTGTAGCTTCCTACCTTTTGTTATTCTGAAAAAATCCCTGTGTTTGTCTGTGCCCATGTTCAGAAGTGAGTCTAATGGGAGTGGTTTCGTAATTTAATCAGCTGCTGCACCTGCAGGGCTCTGATGGGGAAACTGCTGGGTCTGCATCCCTTTAGATGTAATTTCCTATTGGGAGTATCTTACCAAAAATGACTTTTTTTATTACAGGGGATGCCTGAAATCTGACTTGTATCTTAGTGCAGAAAATCAGTGAGCCAATCACACAAGCAAGAAATGACATATCTGGGGGGTGTTCTGAACACCTCCAGGTAGCCATATTACATTGCATTTCACAGACAATTACAGAGCTGCAGATTGGAAAGGAAATTACATTTTTATCAACATTCAATTACAATATGACTTGTGTCACAATTGCATATGCTACATTTTTTTTTTTTTTTACTTGCTATTTTTTTCCCATAAAAGTGGGGTTACACTTTAAAGGAAGCTCTCTTTAGATGAAGTTCCGCTTTAAGTGATTTGGTAACCGGTTGTGGCCACAATAAAATGGAATTGTTCCAAATTCAGAATGTTTTTGATTTTGAATAGCAAATTTAAACATTTTCCTCCTGCAGATGGTGAATGCCGCTGGCAGGAGGGAGAGGAGGAGAAGATGGCTTTTGGCAGTTCCAGGAAGAAAGGGGAGAGGATTGGTTTCTGTATATGCCACCCCCCTGTCCAAGTGTAAAACAGGATGTGACAGGGGGCCGCATTGGCCCCCTAAAGAATGGGGTGGATGACGCTAAACCAGTGGTTGGAAGAGTGTGGTGAAAAAACACATCTATGGAGTCCCCCCCCCCAAACTGCAAATGTAAACCGGCCCTTACTGCCCTGTGCTGTCCTATAAGGCTGCTTTACCCATACTAAGGGTGCAGCGCCGTTCACCTGCAGCTTTCCTGCAGGTGAGCTGCACTTTGTCATTGACTTCAGGAGTTTTGGTGTGCTTTCAAAAAGCGCATTAAACCCACGGGATATAAAAAGAAGTACACTTCCCTGGTTTGAGGGACGCATCAGGTGGCTCCGAGGGCCACATGTTGAGCTCTGTTGCTTTACACTCTCAAACCCCACCACTAGAGACCAGAATGTGATGTATTACATACTCAGTCTCTGCCTGTGCTTTTTCCACTTTAGGACAACAATCTAAGGACCACAAGGCACAGTGATTGGCACTGGGGCAGGTCAACTATACAGTTATTTCTTTACACATACATATAGTAGCCGCCAAGTAGCGTTCCAAAGTCGGAACCAGGACAATCATGCCTTGAAGTAACAGGTCTTGTACGGCCCCAAACAGACCCTGTAAGTAGTCCGGGGACGCGCAAGTTGGAAGAACCTTGCCGGGGGACTAGAGCCAAACTCAATATTGTAGCCGGACTGAATAACTCCCTGGACTCACTTGTCTTGTATCAGGGAAATCTATGGGTCCGGAAACTAGCGAAGACTCCCCCCCCCCCCCCCCTACCCCCTACGAATGCTGAAGGAGCCTTGTCCGCGGGTCTGGAGAAGCCCGCTCTCGGCTTATACTCCTGTAGGGGGCAGTATAACCCAATGGTTAAGAAGATCAGGAGCTGTGTCCGTCAATTATTGAAAGACTTTTTTTTTTTTTTTGTCCTTTTTCAAACACCTGTGATAAAATAATTTATTACTTAATGAGGTCAACATGCCTCTCAGGAAATTCCTTGGGGTGTCTGCTTTCCAAAAAGGGGTAATTTGAGGGGGGGGGGGGGGGTTGTAGTGCCCTGCCATTTTAGCACTTTAAGAAATGAGAAAGTAAAAGCTGTGTAAATTCCAGTATGTACACCATAGTTTGTAGATGCTATAAAACATTTGCGCAAACCAATAAATATACACTTAGAGATTTTTTTTTTTTTATCAAAGACATGTAGCTAAATACATATTGGCCTAAATCTATGACAAAATGTATTGGATATTTTCTTATAAAAGTAGAAAATTTAATTTTTTCTCAAAATTTTCTTATTTGTTCATACCGCAAAGAATAAAAACCGCAGAGGTGATCAAATACCACCAAAAGAAAGCTCTACTTGTGGGAAAAAAGGACAAATTAATTTGGGAACAGCATCGCATGACTGTGCAATTACCAGTTAAAGTCACGCAGTGCCAAACTGCAAAAAATGGCCTGGTCATTAAGGCCCCTTTTACACTTATGCGACGCGATTTTGCCGCTATTTTGAAAGCAATGGCTATATACCTCAAAACGCATTAAAGTCGTGCCAAAGTAGTGCAGGAACTACTTTGAACTCGGTGCAACTTCAAAAACGCACTGATATGAATGTGGCTTATTGAAAATAATGGAAAACTACTTGTCAAACGATTTTGTGGTCCAAAATCGCGGGACAAGTCGCACTAGTGTGAAAGGGGGTAAAACCCTCCGGCCCAGAAGTGGTTAAGCAAGGTTTGCCTGGTCTTTGGTTCCATGAATAGTCCGGAGTTCAGTTTGTTTGTAGAGTAAGTTCAATCTGATATATAGTCACTGGTTTCATAAATTATTCTCAGCATTCCTTTATAGTTTGGTGGTAAACCGTTGCAATTGCCAAATGCAATAGCATTTTGTGGTCCATGAAATGGGTGTTGCAGACCACCTAATCACATCCAATCAAAGGGTTTGAAAGGTGAGTCGATAGGTGTGCTTGAGTATTTTATAATGCTCAGCAGACATACCCTTAATGCCAACTATTCTAAATATATCAACATTTCCATCTGACAAGGATCTTGTGTACAACGTGTTTTGGAGATCCTAGGTGTTTTAATAGAATCCTGGACCTTGTACTAATATAGGCGCTTTTCCACTGCATGGAACCAAACGGTTCGGCTCGCTTTTGCGCTTTTCCACTGCATGGTACCGCATGGTACGGTGTTGGAACGGTTCGGTACGGTACGGTACAGTACGGCGGCGCTTTTCCACTGCATGGAACCGAATGGTACGGCTCGCTTAAACAGTAACACATCGGTTGCGGTTCCAAGAGGGCCGTACCGGTACCATATCCCACAATCCTTTGCATGCAGCCTTGACTGTTTGTCACTACTAGCCACTGATTGGTCAGAGAATCGTTGTTATCCCACCACTTACTATTAGTGGAAAAGCAAACCGTACCAAACCGTACCGAACCCTTCCAACACCGTACCATGCAGTGGAAAACCAAACCGAACCAAGCAGGGCCGAGTGGAGCCGAGCCGGTACTTGCAGTGGAAAAGTGCCATATGGGCACGGTTTGGTGTCTAACTGGCATCGTCCCATACAATAGCGTAGCCACTTTCTATTAGGATAACTATTACCGATGGAGTTATGGAATATGAACCAAGGTTAAGAGCTGTAGATAAATGAAAGTCTAGTTTCAGTTCAATAAGCAGACCTCAGTTTAGGACAGATTATTTACACCATGACTTCATTAGGAGTCTTTTGAAGAGTCTAACATAGGAGGTTTTATGAGACTATTGAACAGTTGCTGCTTTGAGTCAAATTGTGTCAGTCCACTACAGACATGAGATTTAAATATAACCATTTTTGTTGCAGACTTGAAAATGATGGAGAAAGGAGAGTGGCACTTTGTTCAATATTCCTTCCACAAAGTTTGGTAAAGGTAAGACTTCATTATCATCACGGGAACTCTCTTAACCAAAGGCTCAAGTTATAGCAACGTATACAAATGCCATGGCAAGTACCCACAAAATACAACAGAGCTTTTCCTGACTACACTATTTCCATGGTATCCAGGGGTTGTACTAAAAAGCTCTGGACACAGGCTAGTATAAGCATTTAAAGAACTACTATATGCAGAAATATTTTTGATTTGGCCCTGGACATAGCACTGAACATTTGTAGTTTGATTCAGAATCCAGACACATTGCAAACAAACGGCAGCAATGTAAAAAGATCAAATCTTACTTATTACAACAAAGCACATCAGTCCCACAATAACCGAACTACTGGTGGACAGCACTAAAATACTTCTTTCTTTATTGTCCATTGTGGGAAATGGGAAAATAGTATTATTCAGAACCTAAGGATGTATGTAGCTGCATAATATCCAACTGTCTAAGAATTACTATCTTCTTGTGTTCCTCAATAGACTCCAAGATCAAATTATACATTACGTACAAAAATATATAATTATAAATAATCTAGATTTTGCATACAGGTGGAGATGGGTGGGGACAAGGCAGCGGAAAACACACTAGGACTGTAAAGACCACAGTGCAGACAGAGCACAGCAAACAACCAGCTCTCAGCTGCCAGCCTACCTTTAGCTGGTCCATGTATGGCCGCTGTATCTGTTAAAATGAGACAGTAAGGGTGCACGCTGAAAATTGAAGCTTCAAAAGGGATGCAAAATGAAGGCCCTGTAAAATGTATTATATGCTGTCCTATAAGCTCATCAAGGTTTTTATTTAAAGAGGATCTTCACCCTAGGAACAAAAAATTTAAAGTCAGCCACTACAAATACTGTAGCGGCCGACTTTTAATAAATGGACACTTACCTGTCCAAGGATCAAGCGCCATCCTCACCCGAGCCGGTTCTTCACTGGTTTTCAGGTCCCCGGGCGCTTGCCTCTTTAGTCTGGGAAGTCAGCTGTGACTCCTTGTGGCTTCACAGCTGGCTTCCCACTGAGCTTTGTAAATGGTCCCACAGTCTTCTGGGACCTGTGACCTGTCCCAGAAGGCTGTGGCTATAGGGGGCAAACTTCCACTCAGATTACCCATGCGATCAGAACGAAAGTGGGAGTGGGTATCTATAAAACTTGCCTGGAGGAGGCGGAAAAGCAGAACTTATTCTTTTGGGTGGAGTTTTGCTTTAAAGAAACCTACATTCTGAGAAATGGAAGGTATTATTATTGACCTCTACTTCCAAAAATGTTAGTTTCAGTGCCTTAAAAAAGTATTCCTACCCCTTGAAATTTTCGACATTTTTGTCACGTTACAACCAAAAGTTAGCCAAGCTACTAGCCAGGCCTTAAGGGTTACTTGTCACCAGTGGCCCCACCCAACCCCTAATCTGCCCCGCCCCTAATAATAATCATAGAGCAGGGATCGCCCCGCTGTAAAAGCTTTCATTTGAATTGCCAGGCATTCACCATCACACAAACCCGCCTCTCGCTCTGACGATCCGGCCAGCTTTACACGTACTCTCTACTCTCTTCCCCCAGGCGATCGCTGGGAGAACGGCTCCCGAGGCAGCCCTACACTCACCCTCACTCATTTTCCACTCGCCTAAATGCAAGCAGGCGAGTGGAAAATGTGAGGGCTGAAGTATTTTATTGGGATTTTATGTAATAGATCAACACAAAGTGGGACATAATTGTGAAGTGGAAGGAAAATAAATGGTTTTCAAAATATTTATCTGAAAAAGTGTGGCGTGCATCTGGAGAGGGACATTTTTGCCCATTCTTTTTTGCAAAATAGCTCAAGCTCTGTCAGATTGGATGGAACAGCAATTTTCAAGTCCTGCCACAGATTCTCAATTGGTTTTAGGCCAGGACTTTGGACTGGGCCATTCTAATACATGAATATGCTTTGATATAAACCATTCCATTGTAGCTCTGGATGTATGTTTAGGGTCCTTTTCCGGCTGGAAGGTGAACTTCCTCCCCAGTCTCAAGTCTTTTGCAGACTCTAACATGTTATCTTCTAAGATTGCCCTGTATTTGTCTCCATCCATCTTCCCAATAACTCTGACCAGCTTCTCTGTCCCAGCTGAAGAAAAGCATCTCCACAACATGATGCAGCCACCACCATGTTTTACAGTGGGGATGGTGTGTTAAGGGTGATGTGCAGTGTTAGTTTTCCGCCACACATAGCGTTTTGCTTTTAGGTAAAAAAATTTCAATTTTGGTCTCTTGGCTTTCTTCTTGCCACTCTTCCATAAAGGCCAGATTTGTGGAGTGCACAACTAATAGTTGACTAGTGGACTGATTCTCCCACCAGAGCTGTGGATCTCTGCAGCTGCTCCAAAGTTACTATGGGCCTCTTGGCTGCTTCTCTGATTAATGCGGTCCTTGCCCAACCTGTCAGTTTAGGTGGATGGCCATATCTTTCGGTTGAGCCATACTTTTTCCATTTTCAGATGATGGATTGAACAGTGCTTCGTGAGATGTTCAAAGCTTGGTATATATATTTTTTTATAACCTAACCCTGCTTCTTTAAACTTCTCCACAACTTTATCCCTGACCTGTCTGGTGTGTTCCTTGGCCTTTATGATGCTGATTTTTTTTTTGCTAAGGTTCTCTAACAAGGGCTTCACAGAACAGCTGTATTTATACTGAAATTAAATTACACATCGGTGGACTCAATTAACTAATTAGGTGACTTCTGAAGGTAATTCGTTCCACTAGATTTTAGTTTGGGTAATCTTAGGGGTATCAGAGTAAAGTGGGTTAAATAAAAAATGCACGCCACACTTTTCAGATATTGGTTGTAACATGACAAAATGTGGAAAATGTCAAGGGGTATAAAAACGTTTTCAAAGCACTGTATGTGTCTGTTAATCTAAGCCAATAGCTTGCATATCCAGAATAAGCGTGCAGATCAGTAAGTTCTACTTCACTCAAAAGCTAAATGCCAATTCAGTGACTCAAAGCACACAAACCAGAGATAACCAGGCAATTAGCATTTCAGGAAGTCAGCAATGACAGCCTCAATATTTCTCTCAGAACAGGTCTTCGGGAAAAAAAGAACACATTGCCACTTTTTGTACTCACCCAGCATGGTATGACAACTTAGACACTGATATGACCAATCACAAAAGGTTTTACTTCTATTCTCTCCATAAATGTAAGAGTAAAGATGGCTATACATGGTTAGTTTTTTTTTTCCGCCAGCCATAAACAACTAGGATGAAGGAATCTCCTCCCCCTGGGATACTGTATTCTGACACAGGGACTGGCTGCTGTTAGAATACACTGATCAGTGGTAGCAACTACTCGGCTGCAGCTGCTGATCGACAAACATGTCCCTTTGACAGAAGTAGATCAAACAATCAACTTCTGCCAATTGGGGACAACCACACACTCTGATCAGAATTTGGCCGTCTTCTGCTAAACAAGCCAAATCTCGATCAGTTTATGGCCAGCGTTAATCTAAGCTTTCCAGACAGAATAGGTTATTCTCATGGAGGTGGCATGTAGAAATAGCACACAGTATCAATACTAAAGTTTGTGCCAGCTTCACCAATGCCATAGATTGAAATATTTAAAATAGCTTTAGCCGCAGATGCAAAGATTATGTTTACTGTAAATTAAATAAAAAAATAAGAATTTGAACACACAGAAAAGGTATTAGAAGACTAAATTACCACTAGGTAGAGTTGGCTTGGCCTTTTTAGCTGGAGTGATGTCCTCTTGTCTGGATTCGGAGAATGATGCCGTTCTGCTGGGTGCAGGAGTCTACAAGACAAAAAAACTTAGCTTTCAGAAGAATACCTAGACAAAATCAACAGCTGCTTAGGGAGTCCAGACAACTGCCTTTTTTCAGAGACAGGAAGGCAAATATAGTATGCACTTCAGGTGCAGTTGCTCTAGGTATGAAATGGAGAAGCTTTGCTGATTTCTATCATCCCATCAGGTGCCAGCAAAAATTGGGATTTTTGACTTATCGTAAAATCCATTTCTCTGATGTTTATTGACAGACACAGCTCCTTATCTTCTTGACTAGGCAGGAAAAAAAAACTTGAAAAGAACGCAATGGTACTGGCGCAAAAGGAAGGGTTTTGGGACTCATTCATTCTGCAGGCGGACAATTAAAAGACAAAAAAGGACATCATCTCCACATGCAATGTAAAGTCCATAAATGTGTCCATAAGAGAATGTCCATAGTAAGCAAAGTCCATGCACAGCTCACTTGGAATGCAGTTCTGTATAAAAGCAAAAAGGAGCTTGGAGCTGTCAGATATACATATCTCTATAAATATGTATTCCAATTGTATCTCATATGTCCAGTACATCATTAGGGTGTATGATTAGATCACTGCAGTTCAGAGGAACCGCAGGGCTTTAGGACCCAGCAACTCCCCCCTAATCTTATAAATTCCCTCATCCAAGATGGCATTGTCTAGGTCTGAAGAAGGAGCGCATGCTCCACAAATGGGTCCCCTCCAGCATCCCATCACTTCTAGGAAGTGACGTCAGGAGAAGGCACCCGTGCGTTCCATGGCCAGAGGAAGTGCCGCAAACCACCGTCAGCGTCCCCAGAAGCCATGATCGCCATCCTGAACTCTCACTCCATTGATGGGGATGATTTCTTACTATGCCTACCATGTTTTTATGCCCTGCTGTTTCCAATGATTGGGAGTACCATCACTTCTGTTTTTATTAATAAAGCCCTTCATGCTGCACTTAGTTTGGCACCTGTGCTCTCTCCCTAGGAAAAAAAACTTGACTACGCCTATGGGGCAGTCCCAGGGAGTGGGTGCTGTGTCCATCAATGAACATCAGAGAAATGGATTTTACGGTAAGTCAAAAATCCCATTTTCTCTTTTGTTCATTGACGGACACAGCTCCTTATCTTCTTGATGGTTGGGATGTCCCAAAGCAGTGTCAAACATGAGGGGTGGGAACAGCAAGAAAAAATTCCCAAGGCTAAATCCTAGCCAACCAGGTAACATGGAGCTCAACCATAAACAACTGGAGCTCCCCTGAACAAAACAATACACCCTCAAAAAGGACCAGATCCTCTAAACATTAGCCTGCAAAACCTTGCAGCCAAAGCAAGCATCCGCCGATGCCAACACATCCACATTATAAAACTTTGCGAAACTGTGCACAGGCGACCAGATGGCTGCTTTGCAAACCTGCATCACTGACGCCTGATGATGGAAGGCTCAAGAGGCACTAAGCGTCCGAGTAGAGTGCGCCTCAACAGGGAAAGGAGGAACCTGACCCTTAAGTAAATAGGCCTGAATCACTGGCTGTGTGATCCATCTGGAAATGGTCGCAGCAGAAGCAGCCAATCCTTTGAGGTCCATCTGTAAGTACAAATAATGAGTGACTTCCTAAAAGACTCAGTAGCTGCCAGGTACACCCTGATTGCCCGAACCACATCCAGAGAATGCAAGGCAATCTCCTTAGGATGTTAAGGCCTGGGACATAGAGAAGGCACCACAATGTCTTCATTCAAATGGAAATCAGAGACGACCTTCGGAACGAATGATGGACAGCGACGAAGAACCACCTTATCTCTGTGAACCAGCAGGTAAGATGAATGACAAGACAACACTACCAGCTCTGACACCCTGCGCGCAGAAGTAATAGCCACCAAAAAGACCACCTTCTGGAACAACGTAAGCAGGGGAACCTCCTGAAGACGTTAGAAAGGAGGTTTCTGAAGAACCGACAGCACCAAATTGAGGTCCCACGGCGGCAATGGAGACTGCACTGGAGGAGCCAAGTGTCGAATTCCCTCTATAAAAAGGTACGCACTGAAGAATGTGTGGCCAATGGGCGCTGAAAGAAAACAGCTAAGGCCGAGACCTGGCCATAGATGGTACTCAAGGCCAGGCGCTGCTCAAACCCCCATTGCAGGGAAGCCAATATCCGAGCCACCGAAAAAGAGCAAGGATGAACCCAAATAGACTTACACCACGCAATGTACATCTTCCAAGTACGATGGTAGATCTTCCTAGAAGTATATTTTCTAGCCTTTAACAGCGAAGGAATCACCAATTCAGACAAACCTCTATCCTTCAGCACCTGGCTTTCAACGGTCAAGCCGTTAAAGCCAGCGACTGTAAAGCAGGATGGAAGATTGGCCCTTGGGACAGCAGATTCCCTGCGAGGAAGTCACCAAAGAGCATCAGCGACCAGCCATACCAGATTGGCGTACCAAGAACGGAGAGGCCAGTCCAGAGCCACTAGAATGACCATAATCCCTTCTGCCTTGATTCTGCGCAGGAGTCTTGGCAGAAGGTTGGGGGGGGGGGGGAGGCGTAAATCAGATGACACAGACTCCAAGGAGCCACTAAGGCGTCTGTGGCATTAGCTAGAGGATCCCGATACAAACCTCTGTACCTTCCTTTTGAGGCGAGAGGCCAACAGGTCCACCTCGGGAGTACCCCACTGGAGACACAACTAATGAAACACCTCCAGATGAAGCAAGCATTCCCCCTGGTCCAACGCCTGTCAACTGCGGCAATCCGTTTACCAATTTTCCACCCCTAGAATGTGTACAGCAGAGAGGGCTGGAAGAAATCGTTCTGCCCACTTTAGAAAACCGGCTACTTCCCGAGCCACCAGGACACTTCTTGTGCCCCTTTGGTGATTGACATAGACCACGGCCGTGGCATTTTCCAATTAAACGCTTACCGGACACCCCTGAAGACGAATTGTCCAATGATCCAGACAAAGTCTGATCGATCAGGGTTTTTTGTACATTGATCGTCAGTCTGGACTCTTCCACAGTCCAGACCCCCTGAACACAATCTGTTGCCGAGGACGCCACTCCACCTGGACAGGCTAGCATCCGTGGTGACAACCGTCTAGTACAGGGGGAGAAAGGATCTTCCCTGTCGAAGTGCCGGAGAACAAAGCCACCATATCAGGGACCCTCTTGTCCCCCGGTTAAACAGGATCAGATTGTCTAGACTTTAGAGACTAAGGATTCTTGTCCCATTTCACCAGGATCTCTTTTTGCAGAGATCTCGTGTGGAACTGTGCAAATGGAACCGCCTCGAAAGTAGACACCATCAGGCCCAGTACCCGAATGCAAGCCCGAGGGATGACCGTCTGCTGGACGGCAGAAGCTGGATTGCCTCCTGCAATTTCTGGAGTTTCTCCAGAGGAAGAAACACTCTGGCTGAAGCAGAGTCCAGACAGAGGCGAGAACAAAAAGGTAAACGCCACAAACTGATAATGCTCCTCGCCCAAGGCCAAGCCGAGGAAGGAGGAAGCGTCGATGATCGACACATATTGGAATGTGAAGGTAGGCGTCCTTTATGTCGATAGAAGTGAGATAATCCCCCTGATGGAGAGACGTCACTACCATGCGAATGGTCTCCAATTTAAACTTCTGTACCCGCACAAAGCAGTTTAGCGCCTTGAGGTCCAGAATTGGACGTACCTTGCTTATCTTTCTGGGAACTGTGAACAGGTGTGAGTAAAACCCCTGAAAACGTTCCAAAGTCGGAACCGGGACAATCACCCCTTGAAGGAACAAGACTTGCACAAGCGCAGGTTGGAAGGGAAGAACTTTTCTGGAGAAAAAGACAAACTCGATCTTGTAACCGGACCGAATGACTTCGTGGACCCACTTGTCCTGTACCAGGGAGGTCCACGGATCCGGAAACCGGCGAAGATGTCCCCCCCACCCCAGATATGGGTAAAGACGCCCCTTTTTGCAGAGGAAGAGCCCGCTCCTGGCTTGCCAGACCAGGTCCGCTTGGAACCTCTAGTGGATGCCCTGAAGGGTTTAGATCCCTTGTTTTGAGACGCTGATGGACGAAAAAGCCTATTATGAGCCGAGAAGAATGGTCCCATCTACAACTGGGCTCCTTGCTTTTGGAAGCCTGTGGAAGAAGAGTACTCTTCCCACCTGTGAGGCCCTTAATGATGTCATCCAAGGAAGTTCCAAACAAGCAATTCCCCACAAATGGGAGATCAGATAAGGCCAACTTAGAAGTCTAGTCTGCAGAACAGCATTTGACCCAGATAATACTCCCAAGGACCACAGCTGAGCAGACAGTCTAGAAATCAATGGAGCCGCATCCAAAGAGGCATCCCAGACAAACTGTAGCCCCTGAACCAACTGATCCGCCAGCTCCACAAAGGCAAGGGGAGCTGTTCGCCCTCCAGTCGCCGGCGTAAAAATTTAACCCACTCGGTCAGAGCTTGCGACATCAGGGCAATAGAAAATAGCAGCCTAATAGCCATACCAGGCCCAGACAAACATATGGTGGGCCAGAGCCTCCAACCTCCAGTCGGATCCTTAAAGGCCAGGGACTCCTCAACCGGAAATAATGTGGCTTTATTTAACTTGGAAACCGGCGAGTCCACTACAGGTGGGACCGTCCAATTTTTAAGCAGGGTATTCTCATAAGGATACCGCATCGCAAAACGCTTAGGGATCGCAAAAGTGCGTTTTTGACAACCCCACCGTTTTGTGACAATATTATTAAAGTAAGCGGGGAAGTGGAACACCCTCGCCGCCTTGGATGGCTTGTAAGTGCCAAAAGAGAGCAGGGCCTCCGACGCATCCTCC
Source organism: Pelophylax lessonae (assembly GCF_965119305.1). NCBI lineage: Eukaryota > Metazoa > Chordata > Amphibia > Anura > Ranidae > Pelophylax > Pelophylax lessonae. The sequence goes on from NC_138778.1 coordinate 115,143,919, forward strand.
ATCTTTAAAGTTTCACGCACTGACACAATCAGCACATCCTCCAGCGCCTTTTCATATGCGGCTAGAGGAGTAGAGGAATCATTCTCACTATCTGAGCACGCATGGTGCGTGGACACCGACCCAGTAGGGTGACTCGGGTCCGCATCGGCCAAATCAGATCCAGGATCTGATGAGTCACATGAAACAGGTGAAGGCGGGGGACGCTTTTTGCTATTCCGTTTTCCCAAGACCAAATCCACCTTGGACACCAAGGACTCAAGGACCGCCGTCAGTGCAGTCAGGGATTGTTGGGACTCCGAGGGCCAGGAGGAACGCTGCGGCTCATGCCGAGGCCAGGTCGTATGCGCACTCGCGAGACATTTATCTTGTAGGCCAGCCCCCGTAAAGTGGGGCTATGTCACGGACGACCTAGTGCGGAGCTGAGGCCTGAGCACGCTCGCTGGCCAGACTGAGGAGACCCCCTGAATCTAGATTATCCAGCTTGTCGCCCAGTCCGGCAGTTGATAGTAGATTCTCACATGAACAAAACAACAAGTAAGGAACTAGGTCCTTACTATAAACCAGAATGCCTATAGCGTAGAGTGGGAGTATATTCCCTGGGGCTGCCCCATAGACTTAGTCAGGTTTTTTCCTGCCTAGTGTCCTACTCCTGTAGGGGGCAGTATAACCCAACGGTCAAGATGATAAGATAAGGAGCTGTGTCGGTCAATGAACGAAAGAGAAAAGGTGTTTTTTATTTTTATGTTCCTTGCAAAGGATTGGGTGATCTTGGCAAAGTGAGGCTTTACCTCAACTACTAAGCTCTGGGGCAAGTGCACTTGCAGTGCACACTAGATTTGCCTTTAGTAAATCAATATCTACCAAAGCATGATACATACTAATCACATAACATGGGCACATATTACTATTTGGGCTACAATAACTTTAGTCTTGACACTTGTAAATGCACTTTTAAAAATTTATGAAGAGTTCAGTTTACTTCTAATTTGTGAGAAAACCTGTCAATTTTCACCCATCTATCTTCTATCTTCAACAGAAAATCTAAGCTGACCCAAGCAATTGTCAATAGACGCATAGTCTATTGACACACATAGGCAGCTCGACCCCAACCCTATATTCCCTCATGAACAGTTTTAATTGACAGCAGCATGAGTCAATGGCTACCACAGCTCTCACTGAGTCCTGTGCGGAGGGAGAGAGAAGGTGCCACTGCTCTCATGCACGGGGCTGGATCAAGATCAGGCTCTAGTAAGTATTTAGGGGGGCTGTCGGGGAAAAATGCACCTACGAGTTTTTTTACTATAATGCAGAGAATGCATTAAGGTAAAAAAAAAAAAAAAAAAAAAAAACCTTTATCTCTTACAACCATTTTAAGTAAGAAGTCTTTGTTTAGATAAACTAAGGAAACTGCTAGAGAGCATCATAGATCATACCTTTAAGAATACAGCAAGAAGTCCTGAATCCAAAAATGCCTGGGCAAGTTATTTTATAGTAATATATTAAAAAGGAAATCACATTTTTTTTAAACTTGCCAAATGCTTTAGTTGCTTGTGAGCCACTAAAAAATAAAAAAAAATAATAAAGTTCACTTGAAGCAATGCAGTACTACCGATGGCTGCTGGTTCAGTAATGTAATAAACTACCAGAGCAAATTATTTCAGCCTAAAGGATTTAGGGAAGTGATGTTTCAGTAAAACTATGACTGAACATTGATCCTTCCATTCGGCAGAGATTAAATAACCACTTAATAAATGAATCCTTATATGGGCAAAGACTGGCATTGGAACAACAAATAATTCAAGAAATCTTAAGAGTAAAAGGCAATTCTGACCTGCATGTAACTTATGGAATTTACATATTTGTCATCAAAATAGATTTATTGGTTGTAGGGTATCGGCCCTATTACTTGCCTAGGCAGATTCCACGTTATTGTTGTGGCGGTGTATATATGGAGAAAACCTTGACTAACTTCACGCAGTTTCTGAGTTGCCCAACTAGAGAGAATGGGACCCTGGATCTGCTGTATGCCAATGAAGAGAATGCACACATCTCTTCTCCTCTTCCACCATTGGGCAGATCAGATCATAATTTGGTCTACCTCAATCCTTGTTATGTGCCCGTGGTTAATAGAAATCCTGTGACCACCGTATTAGTGAAGAGTCTGAGAAGTCCTTTGAATTATTGCAGGAGTGTTTTGAGGGAATGGATGGAATGCACTCTGTGAACCACATGGAAGGGACATCGATTGGTGTGTAGATTCTATTGTTAGTTGTTATTCAAATAATAATACCCTGGGTTACTAGGGATATGAAGGATATTCTAAAATCCAAGAAGATGGCTTTTAGAGCGGGTAATATGTTATGTTATATGGTAATATGAAGTTAAGAATGATTCAGAGGGACCCAAGGATAAAGATTAGAGAGGCCAAGGAGAAAAATAGGAGATAGCTGGAGGGGAAACTCCAGCAAAACAAAGTCAAAGTGGGGGTCCAGAGGGGAGATCAGGATATTTGGAGTTAGTTTACCTTTCCATATTTCATTAAATGAACCTACCTTTTAATGGAACCCTAGATGTAAGGCAGTGGTCAGAGTCCAATATAGATCTGATCTTCAAAATATTTAAGCAAATGTATGCATCTAACATGTAAAACACTGGTTTCGCTACTTTCATCTGTGAACTTTTGTATAGAAACCAAATTTTACGCCCCTTGCACACTACTGCCTGAAAAAAACTGCTGTTTTCAGGCATATAATTTTACTGATCTAAAATACAGCTTATTGTTTACAATGTGCTTGTACACACACAGTCGCTTAAACAAGCGTTGTTCAGATCAGTAGAAAAAATACAAAAATCTTTCGCGGACAATATTTTGTGCCAATCTGAGCAAATATGAAGCCGCAAAAATGCGCAAAAACTCCTAACAAGTGCTGATGCTCAAATACCCTCACGCATGTTCACTTCATGAAATTTGGACCTCTTTGAAAAAAGTTTGGACACCCCTGATCTATGGGCAGGCTGGTTGTACTGAAATCAGTCTATCTAGTATGATTACTGATGCTGGCTAGAAGGAAAAGAAAATGGCTTTATGTACAGTATAGCCAGCCTTAGCCATATTTTTCACATAGCCAACAGCCCCTGCAGGTGTATTAAACTGTATTTGTAGCAGCGGTTTATCTCTCACTTACTGAAGAGCTGCCACTGGCATTCAGCAGAAAGTTTGCAGTATGTGCCGCAGTGGGAGGCTGGTTTGGTATTGGTCGGTGGCCCAGTGCCATGCCCACAATAGCTGTCATGTGAGTCTCTGTGCCAAACACATGGATGGGAATTCCTGTGGTTTTGCCTGTGGGAGGGAAAAAGATATTAGCAAAAAGGATAAATTAAGCCAAATTTCCATCAGTGTATGGCCAAGCTTTATATACTTTTAACTGAGGAGGTGAATTGTGCTTGGTTCCATTAAACTGTAAAGGAAACAGGCACGTAACGTGTAGAATCTAAGGGTATTGGTGGTACTATAGGTAGAATATTACCCACTCACCTACTTCACCCATAACACGAAGTCCCTCCTGATAGTTTGGACCTCCTCGTCTCACAAATATTGTGACTTCATGTTCCTTCAATGGTCCCTGGAAATCTTTAATAGCTCTTACAATACCCTGAGGTTAAAAAAAAAAAACAAGATTAATATTGGTCAAAATTTGTCTATTTTTTTTTTTTTTTTGTAAATCTCACCTCCCACACCTCACCTTAAAGGTTGCAGCAACATTAGTGAAATTTGCAATACTGCCCCCTATAATCAGAATTTTACCTAGAGAGAAAAATCAACACAATTACATGAATAAATCAATATGAGGAAGCAGAAACATTTGCTAAAATTACATTGTGTGCTCTTTAAAATATGAACTCTCAGGAACTAAAATAATTAGAGTCTTCATCAAGTCCTGAAATTGCATGAATCATCTGCGGAAAATCAAACTCAAAGAAGGTGTCATTTTTAATTGCAGGTTAAAAAAAATGAAAAGCACAAAAGGGATAAAATTGGTGTTTATTTGCAACATACAAATTTTAGTCTGCTCCAAATTTAGGGCCTTGATCAGTCCATTTACATGCAAAACTATAGATGGCTAAGGCTGCGCATAGATAGCTAGAATTTCAGCACCTGTGGCTACCTGAATACAATAGCACTGTCAAAAAGCGGACTCCATCTGTTCAGCCAATCATTTTACACTCAGCTCCTTAAACTTGATCAAACTGGGCAGCGCTTGCAGGGCCATACTTGGCTCATATTATAGACAGTTAGGCAGGAATCAAACAAAATTCAAGCCCTCCATAACCACCTTAAGAAGTCTATTTAAAGTAACAAGATGCCTATAATAACAGTTAGAAGTTTAAAGGCCAACTCCACTTTTAGTAACCGGCTACACCTAGATTTAGGTTGTAACATGTTGCTAAGCACCAACTGCTCAGAGTGCGTAGAGGTTCATCTACCCCGCAGCCACTGTCACCTTTAAAATTGGTGCAGCTGCGCTGGGCTCCACCCACAGAGCTCCATCATGCATGTATAAACTGCACGTCCCGTCTGCCACCATGGCAGACAAACTTGTAGTTATTAAAACCACTTGAGCCCCGGAGGATTTGGCTGCCAAAAGACCAGGCCCTATTTTGCGATTCGGCACTGCGTGACTTTAACGGACAATTGCGCGGTCGTACGACGCTGTACCCAAATAAAATTGACGTCCTTTTTTTCCCACAAACAGATCACCTGTGCGATTTTTACTTTTTGCGCTATAAACAAAAAAAAGAGCAACAATTTTGAAAAAATAACAATATTTTTCACAGTTTTTTTATATGAAATTCCCCCCAAAAAAAATGTAAAAATCTAAATTTTTTAACATTTTAAGCCAATTTGTTTTCTGCTACATGTTTGGTAAAAAAAAAAAAAAAAAAAAAAAAAAAAAAACGCAATAAGCGTAATTTGATTGGTTTGCGCAAAGTTATTGCGTTTACCAACTAAGGGAAAGATTTTTGTCATTTTTATTGTTTTTTTTTTTTTTTACGAGTAATGGTGGTGATCTGCGATTTTTTTTTTTGCAGGACTGCGACATTGCGGCGGACAGATTGGACCCTTGACTGACATTTTTGACACTTTTGGGGGTACCAGTGACATTACTCAGGGTTCATACACATTTTCACCAATAAAATTCCATGACTTTTCCATGACTTCACGTAAATATTCATGACCTAATGTTTCATGAAATGTCTATGTATACATGTTAAATAACAAGAAAATCCATGTCACACCCAGCATATTTTTACTAAAATAAATGACAATCTTTGTAGTGTATAGTACCTCTGCAGTTAGGGTTTAGTTTCTGGATACAGCGTGACTCAAAATGGTCCCTTGTTTTACAGTGGATGAGATGGAAGCACCGCTGCGCAGCTGGGAGCCGGTGTCACTTCAGGCGCACGGGTGAAAAAGCCAGCGATCGGATTGGAAGTTGTCAAGCACGCAGCTGCAGACTGGTGCATTGCACCTTTAGCGTGGCTAGACAGCGCTGCCTCTCCCATGTTCGAAATGTCAAATGTTTTATGACACACACTGTACATTTAACGGACATGATACAGGAGGCGGTCAGAGGCTGCGGACATGATACAGGAGGCGGTCAGAGGCTGCGGACATGATACAGGAGGTGGTCAGAGGCTGCGGACATGATACAGGAGGCGGTCAGAGGCTGCGGACATGATACAGGAGGCGGTCAGAGGCTGCGGACATGATACAGGAGGGGGCCTCTGGCTACCTCCCGTATCATGACTGGGGGGGGGCTAAAGAACACTGGGGGGGCTAAAGAACACTGAGGGGGGTGCTAAAAAACACTGGGGGGGGCGCTAAAGAACACTGGGGGGGGGGGCGCTAAAGAACACTGGGGGGGGCGCTAAAGAACACTGGGGGGGGGCGCTAAAGAACACTGGGGGGGGGCGCTAAAGAACACTGGGGGGGGGCGCTAAAGAACACTGGGGGGGGCGCTAAAGAACACTGGGGGGGCGCTAAAGAACACTGGGGGGGCGCTAAAGAACACTGGGGGGGCGCTAAAGAACACTGGGGGGGCGCTAAAGAACACTGGGGGGGCGCTAAAGAACACTGGGGGGGGCGCTAAAGAACACTGGGGGGGGCGCTAAAGAACACTGGGGGGGCGCTAAAGAACACTGGGGGGGCGCTAAAGAACACTGGGGGGGCGCTAAAGAACACTGGGGGGGCGCTAAAGAACACTGGGGGGGGCGCTAAAGAACACTGGGGGGGGGCGCTAAAGAACACGGGGGGGGGCTAAAGAACACTGGGGGGGCGCTAAAGAACACTGGGGGGGCGCTAAAGAACACTGGGGGGGGCGCTAAAGAACCCTGGGGGGGCGCTAAAGAACACTGGGGGGGCGCTAAAGAACCCTGGGGGGGCGCTAAAGAACACTGGGGGGGCGCTAAAGAACACTGGGGGGGGGCGCTAAAGAACACTGGGGGGGGCTAAAGAACACTGGGGGGGGCTAAAGAACACTGGGGGGGCGCTAAAGAACACTGGGGGGCTAAAGAACACTGGGGGGGGCGCTAAAGAACACTGGGGGGGCGCTAAAGAACACTGGGGGGGCGCTAAAGAACACTGGGGGGGCGCTAAAGAACACTGGGGGGGCGCTAAAGAACACTGGGGGGGCGCTAAAGAACACTGGGGGGGCGCTAAAGAACACTGGGGGGGCGCTAAAGAACACTGGGGGGGCGCTAAAGAACCCCGGGGGGTAAAGAACACTGGGGGGGGCTAAAGAACAATGGGGGGGGCTAAAGAACAATGGGGGGGCTAAAGAACAATGGGGGGGCTAAAGAACAATGGGGGGGCTAAAGAACAATGGGGGGGGGCTAAAGAACACTGGGGGGGGGCTAAAGAACACTGGGGGGGGGGCTAAAGAACACTGGGGGGGGGCTAAAGAACACCGGGGGGGCTAAAAAGCATTTTTACATTCAGCGTATAGCACTAGTACAGGTAGGTGTCCTTCCGGGTCCGCAGTTTGCCCTTACTGTCAGTCACTGGCCAGCAGCAGCCGAGGAGATGATCGTGAACCAATCAGGCAGCGGGGAGGGCCGGCCGCGGTTTGCCAAGAGACACTGTGACTGGCCAGCAGCGGCAATAACAGCCGGGAGATAACAAACCAATCACAGGCAGCGGAAGCGTCACTGGAGGGCGGGCCGGCCGCACGAACGTGATGATGACATGGAAGGGGGCAGTAACCGTTTCATCACGTTCATGCGGCCGGCCCGCCCTCCAGTGATGCTTCCGCTGCCTGTGATTGGTTTGTTACCTCCCAGCTGTTATTGCTGCTGCTGGCCAGTCACAGTGTCTCCAGACAAACCACGGCCGGCCCTCCCCGCTGCCTGATTGGTTCACGATCATCTCCTCAGCTGCTGCTGGCCAGTGACAGCACAAGCGCATACCGCGGACCCGGAAGGCGAAGTAAATGTAAATAGTATTTGGCACTGGCAATACAATATCATTAGGGAATAAAATAATAAATTAAAATAATTAAGCATCAGCTCCCCGCTCCTCCACAGTAAATAATTCCATGACTTTTCCAAAACCTTTGTGTGTTTCCTAAGTTTCCATGACCTTTCCAGGCCTGGAAAGTGTCATCTACAAATTCCAAAACTTTTCCAGGATTTCCAGGACCGTATGAACCCTGATTACTACAGTAATCAGTGCTATACATATGCACGGTTACTGTAAAAATGACACTGGCAGGGAAGGGGTTAACTTTATTGGTGATGCAGGGGTTAAGTGTGTCCCTAGGGGCGTGCTTCTAACTGTAAAGGGGTGTGGCTAGTGATGTAACCACAGAGATATACGATCCTACATACATACTATCCTACATAGCAGGATCGTATGATCTCTGCAGTTACACCAGGGAGAATGACAGGCGGCTTTGTTTACATCAGCCACCTGCCTTTCTCCCTCTCCACGGGGAGATCGCGAGTGACCGACGGACATCGGGTCCGCCGGTCACACGCGCGGACATGTCAGGGCCGGAGCGCGCCTCCGGCAGCGCGCGCTTGCCCTCTTGAGGCTCTCAGGCTAGCGACGTAGTACTACGTCACTTTGCCTGTACGGGGCTGACTGCCGCAGTAAATATACTGTGGGCAGTCGGCAAGTGGTTAACAGAAAACAAGTAAGGTAATCCGCATACTTGTAGTCCACTGACACTTCCTTTAGCTCTCTAACTAAAAGCTGTACATGGGTACAAGCAGAGAGCTGGAAAGGTTTGCAGGCGACTGGCATTGCATCCATGATTCATAGATTGCGGGTGCAATTCTTTGCAGGCTCCTTTGAATAAAGGAATAAATTCTCATTTTTTTCCTGCAAAAATGTATGCATTTATATTTTCTCTTTGCCTTTAAAATATGCTTCAGAAAAACATAGGTCTATAAAACAATATAAGAAAAAAAAACACACATAAAGAACAAAAAAAAGAAGGGCAGACTCAAAAGACTACTTGGTATTTTTTGCCAGCTGTCTTCTATGTTTTTAAGTTTTTAAAACTTTTTTACCATCAAGATGCTTTTCCCTGGTCATAAGGGAGAGGATGGTCTTAGCGTAGTCGTAGGTTTGCTGCTCACTGGGTGCTCCAGAATACTCCCCATAGTTGGCCAGCTCGTCTACTCCGCCCAGGTCACAAATGGTGTCACTAGGAAAAAAGAATAATCTTCTAGTCACTTTAAAAAGGAAAAATCGCATAAATATACCAGTGCGGTCACTAGAGAGAGAGTGTTTCTGAAGAGAAAATAATGCAATACTAACTCTTGTTTAAATAGTGTGCTACTTCAGCCTGTAGATCAGTCTCTACCTTGCTAACCACATACTAGCAATAAACAATTCAGACTTGAGACTTAACTTCCTTTATAGTTCCTGACTACAAGCTTACAAAATACATAATGTATAGATAACATCAAGTCATGTCTTAACAAAAAAAAAAAAAAAATGCGCTTTTGCAAGCCTGTGATGTAGCCCAATAAGTGGATCATTCTGTAAAGTTTATTATAATCATTTATACAGCGTCAGTAATTTGCGCAGCATTTCACATACTGTACATCCACTTCAATCCCTGCATGCATACACAAACTCATACCAGAGCCAATGTAGGCAGGAGCCAATTAACCTACCAGCATGTCTTTACAATGAGGAACCCAGACAAGCACAGGGAGAACATGCAAAGAGTATACTGTCTGGGACAGAGGACCCTAGTGTTGCAAGGCTGACGTGCTAACCACTAAGCCTTTGGTGTTGCCCACATACATGTTGTGAACCCCAGCATAACCGGTTGGCTCCAGCAGGAATTTAGTGCTCAGGAACTTGGTATATAACTAATCAAAGACCACAAATTGGGTAATTCTAGGCAAAACAGATCTTTTCAGTTTTGATGGAGTGTGATAGTTTGGTGTCTCACTTATGCCTCGTACACACGCATCGATTATTGGCTGGGAATTTTTGGCCAACGTCCGATCGGCCGATTTTCGGCTTGTTAGTATGATGCTTTCGACAACCGACTCCGACTTTTCGGCCGAATAAAATCTGGTGTGGAGGCTATAAAATTTTTGTTGGCCGTCAACACAACGGCCGATTTTCCGTCAGTCAGTACTGATTTCGGCAGACAAAAATCAGATGAGCAAGACTGGGCATGCTCAGAAAAGAAAAACACACGGAAAGTAAACCAGCACATGACATCACTTCTGAAGTCGATTTTTCTTGGCCGAGAAAATTCGTGTGCAGTCTAGGCACATTCCAACCAACAAAAGACAACTCTGGACAAAAGTCGGACGATCGGTCGGCCGATAATCGTTGCGTGTGTACGAGGCATTAGGCTGGATACACATGATCCGAATATTCAGCTGTGTACAGCTGCCTGTCCAACAGAAGGTGATCTCACGCCCGGCTCCTGTCATACGGGCATGCTGCAAAACCAGCATCCAAACAGCAGCTCTAATCAAAGTCTTCTGGAGGGGGGGCAGTCAGTCCCCCTGTAAGAACAAAATAGCACAGAAGGGGTGATTGATGCACTAACATCGCTTAGCCAGTGCAGTGACCTCAGTTTTTTGGGGGTTTTTTTCAGCCCGCTGGGTTGAACGGAAAAAAAAAAAAAACACAACTTAACATGTGTAACTTAGCCTCAGCCTATCCATTTCCCAAGCTTCACAGACAAGCTTGTTAAAGCGGAATTCCGGGCAGAGAAACGATTTTTTGCTGAACATACCCCCGGGACAGTCAGGGCTAGCACATTCCACAATGGCTAGCCTCTGATCTGTCCCGGTTCGCACTTACCTTTTAGAAGAAATACTTCTTCCACGTGTCTTCTTCCACGTCTTCGTGTCCCAGAATGCACTGCACCGGCCCCTCTCGTCACTTCCGGTGCGGCGCCGCATTCCTAAACAGCTTCTGGGCATGCCCAGAAGCTGTTTAGCAGGGGAATGCGGCGTCGCCCGGAAATGACGAGCGGGGCCGGTGCCGTCGCATTGATTCCTGGGAGCTATGACGTTTAGCTCCCAGGAATCATCGCGAGGAAGGAAGTGACGGGGTGAGCCGCGGCTCCGAGGGAGGAAGCAGTCAGAGGTGAGTATTTACGATCTTCAATAAAAAGGGGAGTAAACAAAAAAAATAAAACTAACTATCCAATTACTTTTCAGGTGAGCTCTACCTAGCGGAGGGGCAAAAAAAAAAAAAAATTGTTTTTGTGCCCGGAACTCCGCTTTAAGTCACTCGCTGAAGTGAATTTCCCATTCTAGCAGTCTGCTAGAGTGTGAATGACAAAGCAATTCCGCAGTCTCTAGTGGTTTCCATAAATAAATGGGGGCTATTTTCAAGTCAGCAGAATGAGAAGCTTGAGCTTTACCTGTCATTGGCAAAGAAAGGGTAAGGAGAGAACTCCCCTCTGGGGACTCAGAGAGAAAGAGCTGGAACAGACTGATCATATGGGCATCTAAAAAGGTTTAGAAAAAACATTTATATATAATACTCGTCTACAAACCTGTAAACAACAGATGCTCCTCCACCAGCAACCATGGTCCAGATCCTGCCACGTGGGTTTAGGATGGTAAGTTTTAAACTTGCACCACTCTTGGCATCCAAGTCTGCAATATAGGCCTCCTGCAATAGCAAGGAACAGAGAGGTTTAAATGATACAAAACATAACCCTAACCTTAACCCGAACAACTAGTAACAACAGTTTAGAAAAAATGAAACCTTTTCAAATAATGTGCATACTGTTTAAGCAAAGATAGCATGTTCCCAAAGTTTGAACTACACTGCATCTGAGCACCACAAACTGAAAATGCTATTTAATTAATTTTTAATTTTCCAAGCAAACTCCAACATACATCCAGGTCTTCATTTTGCTAAAAAAACACTTTGAAAAACACTCCCCTAGAACTTATGGGCATCTTTGGTAAGGGCAGATGATTCATGTAGCATTTACTTCCTGAAATCAATGTGCCCTTAGCTCAGGCATGCACACAGGAGGGTGTGCGTTCCTAAGAAAACCTCTCCTCACCTCCTGAAGACTCCTGGGATGCATGACTCAGTTGCCTAGCCTTAGAACCAGGAAGTATTGAAGAAATGAAAAAAAAAAAAAAAAAAAAAAAACACAAAAAAAAAAAAAAACTGAAAATATAATATAATATACTTTCCTATCCATTTACTAATGCTAGCAGCATAAATATAAAAAAAAAAATTGTCAAAGTTGATTTTGAGAGTGAGGTACTGCTTTAACATGGTAAACATTTAGCTGGTGGCCTAGTAGACCTAGTAAGTGTCACCAGCTGACTCCGAAAGGCACAGTTTAAAAAAAAAAATTGTGTTGCACTGTCAGCCATAGGAGCTTCATATATAAAGTCAATGACAGATGTGCTGGGATTGGACTATAGGCCTGCAAGATTACGAAGAACCGCCTGCTTGGGACAACTACAAAGATGACCGCAATTGACCGACTTCTTCAGTTTCCAATCGGAAAACACATAGGCCCTGAAACTTTTTGTGGAAGGAGAAATTGCAACTGGAAAATGTAATTGCGAAATTGTTCCAAAAAAGTTGCAAAATCCTGTGCCACCTACTGCTTTGGTGCACTTATGCACTAACTCTATGTGCCCAAAATACATGCAGCTTTTTCATTTGTATGTCACACTAATTGCAACATTTCTGTATAATGTTGCAAAGAGGAATTTTCCTATTCCCGACACACATCGCACTCAGCAGGAACATGCATCTAAGGATTTATTTATTTTTTGAACGAGGAAAAATGTTGCACTATTTTAAAGCGCTTTTTAACTTTTACCTACAGGTAAGCCTTACCTTTAGGTAAAATTAATATCTCCTAAACCTGCATGGTTTAGGAGAGATTCACCCTGCATGCAGCCGCTGACACCAGCGGCGCATGCGCTCTGAAGGTCTGGCGAACCTTCAGAGCTCCTTGCCGGAAAGTGAACTCCCACGCATGCGGAGCCGCCGAACCCAGAAGAGACCCAGAGGGAGCATGACAGCTTCCTTAGCGGTGTTCGGGCAACCGTTTGGGGACTTCGATCTAAGGTAAGTATTTCACAATGTGCTATTATGTGATGAATACTAGCACATTATGCCATGGTCTTGCAGGGTTTTTCTTTTTTCTGTACGGGGATACTACAGCTGTAATGTTGAATCACTGACACATATTCAAACTTCAATTCCAACTGCCACGAATCTGATTCTCTTCCTGCCTATCCAGGATTTTTGTTTGTTCCCAACCACCATGTGTTTCAGTATCTCCTGTTGCACTCGCCACAAAAAATATTAGAGCTGCACGATTCTGGATAAAACGAGAATCACAATTTATTTGCTTAAAATAAAGATCACGATTCTCTCACAATTCTGAAGATCTTTTTTATTTTAAAGATTTAAAACCCCTTAACTGTGTAACTATCAGAGAAAGGGAATACAATAAGACACGTGGCCACTCACTAAAACTAGAGGAAAGGCGGTTTAACCTTAAAATATGCAGGGGGTTCTTCACTGTAAGAGCGGTAAGGATGTGGAATTCTCTTCCGCTAGCAGTCGTATCAGCAGGGAGCATCGATAGTTTCAAAAAACTATTAGATGGGCACCTTAAAGACCACAACATACAGGGGTATACAATGTACGGTTAACAGCAAACACACACACATCATAGGTTGAACTGGATGGACTGAGGTCTTTTTTTCAACCTAACTATGTAAAAAAAAAAATTAGGTTATCATACAAGATGGCAAAAAAAAAAAAGAAAATATATTACTCTTTGCTTCAATCAAACAAGATGACTCAAAAGATAATAATGTAGCAGCTAGCACACACAAAAGGTGAATATGCAACCTCCAATAGACTATATGATAAAAAAAAATTTGGTGCAGCGCTTTATATAAATGAAAAAAGTTCATGTGTTAGATAAACAAAATCCTATTAGGCAGATCCCTGGAGAACGTACAGGTGCACAAAACGCGTCAGTAGGGGCCTACACTTTTGACATCATTGCCGCCGCGACCTTGTGGTAGGAGCGGCAGCCATCTATTAGCCGGTTCCTCATGATGTCCTCTTAACCCCCTTCAGTTCTGGATATGAGGTCACCAGGTTCTATGGCAAAGACTTACCATCTGGTGAGCGTAAAGAATGGTGGAGGGTTATCATGGGATAAGGAGCACTGTGCAACACTTTGGGCGCAAGTGTTTATAATTGAATGTTGGATATTACTCACTCTCTGGAGAGTGTTTTGACACATCACACGGTCACAGTGGGCTTTTGAACCAAGAAAGGATTGTCAGTTCACGGCAGTTGGTTGCACATAGGACTACGTTTATTTATTTAACACATTTATGAAAAGCACTGCACCAAAATTTGTTTATCATATGCTTTTCTGCGGTCCTTGAAAATATAATTGGCTGAATTGTAGAAATGCTGGATTAAGATCGTGTGGGGGGGTCAAATCGAGATCAGGATCTTTTAATGATTAAGTGTAAAGCTCTAAAAAATATTTAAAAAATATATAAGAAGTGTCATTAAAAGCCCTCCTAATGGTTTTAGACATACAAAATTGCCAGATGGTTTAACTCTCCAGCATTCATCAAAAACTAAAATGTTAGTTGTTGGTGGACAAACCCTTTAAATCACATAATGTGGTATCAGATGCATACCAACTCATGTCCTATAAAACTGTGTCATGTTTTTTGCCCGGTACGTATTATGCAGCTGCACATTGGTATTGATCTGCAGTCAAGGCAAAGCTAAAACGCACCCATGACTGAGAAAAAATGCTTTAAGGTGAATATACACAAAGCTTTCAGCTCCAACTATAAATCATATCTAGTAGAAGACACATTTCACATTTTGGTGTCATTTGATTTAGGTGTGGGCTGCAAATGACTTGTACGTGGACGTCATCACATTATAAACAATTTATAGAAGAGTTCATTCTACTCCATTCTACTCATAAATCACCTTGAAGCGACCTTGAAGAGTTCTGATCTTCAAGGAAAATCTTGTTAGGGTGATTTATTAAAACAAGGAAATTGAGTTACAGCAATGAGATGGGGGATGGAGATACAAGCTTCTACAGAATCTCTGAGCTAATGGAATGACTGCAGTATACTGAGAAAGCTTGTGGAATGCATGAAGACAAGAAATGCTTGGATTTACCAGTTAACCACTTCAATACCGGGCACCTTCACCCCATTCATTCCCAGGCCAATTTTCAGCTTTCAGCACTGTCACACTTTGAATGACAATTGCACATTCATGCAACACTGTACTCAATTTTTTTTTGAAACCATCTCCTTCCTAAGCCAATTCTGACACTTTGCTCCTACATAAAAAAAAAAATTGGATTTTTGACTTATCAAAATCCATTTCTCTGATGTTTGACTGACACAGCTTCAGATCTTCATAACCGTTGGGTTATAATGCCCCCTACAGGAGTAGGACACTAGGCAGTAAAAAAAAAAAAAAAAAATCTGGCTACACCTATGGGCAGTCTCAGGGGGTATACTCCCTCTCTGCTATAGGTTCAGTTTAGTTACAAGCAGTGTCAGAAGAATTACATCGCCACAGCGGTGTGGATGCTGTGTCCGTCAATGAACATCAGAAAAGTGGATTTTACGGTAAGTCAAAAATCCAATTTTCTCTTTCGTTCATTGATGGGCACAGCTTCAGATCTTTTTAACCACTAGGACGTCCCAAAGCAGTGTTAAACATGAGGGGTTGGAACAGCAAAAAAATTCCCAAGGCTAAAACAGTAGCCAAACAGGCTATAGGAGCTCAACCAAAACAACTGGAGCTCACCTGAAAAAAACAATACACCCTCGAAGAGGATCAGGTCCCCTCAACAGCAATCTGCAAAACCTTGCAGCCAAAGGAAGCAAAATTTCCCACTCAATGGAGCACAAAACGAATTCCTGTTAGAAATTCTGGAATTCGCGCTCGGAAATAATTATTTCCAATTCTTGGGCCAATTCTACCAACAGGTCAGGGGCACAGCCATGGGAGCACCATGGGCCCCCTCCTATGCCTGTCTCCACCTGGGCATGTGGGAGGAAGAGATAGTCAGTGCCTCATCTATGTACCACAGCCATGCCTTGACGTGGCTGAGGTATATAGATGACGTACTGATGGTCTGGAGAGGCACGGAACTGCACCTTGAAGAGTTCATGGACGAGCTAAACACCAACAATCGTAATATTCGCCTGACATAGTAGATAACAGTAGACACAGTAGATAAAAAGCAGATTTCATTTCTCGACCTTAACATCCGTCTACATGACGGCAGACTATTGACATCCACATTCAGGAAAACCACGGCAGCAAATACCCTACTAAGAGCTGATAGTTCTCACCCCGAGCCCCTGAAAAGAGGTATCCCGGTGGGACAATTCATTAGACTTAAGTGGAACTGCTCGGAACACAGTGACTACATAGCGGAATCTCGTGAACTTTACAACAGGTTTAGGGAACGTGGGTACTCCCACAGGACACTTCGGAACGCCAAAAGAAAGGCAGGTTTGAAAACTAGAGAACAACTCTTAAAACCAAAGGACACTAATACTACAGACCAGAACCCGGCAACACAGCCTCGACTGATCACAAGGTTTGGTAGTCAGTGGCAAGAGGTTCGACAGTATTGGAGAGACACTGGCATGTCTTGCAAAAAACCGATAGGTTGAAAGATATAGTGGGCCCAAGACCATTAATGGTTGCAAGAAGGGCAAAAAACTTAGGGGACCATCTAGTGCAATCAGAGTTTACTAAGGACAATACACAGAGAAGCTGGCTCACTGATCTCCCCAAAATGACGGGCATGTTTCCGTGTGGACACTGTCATATCTGCCGATATGTTGAGAAAACGGATGTTTTTACGGATGCATATAGCTCTAAGGAGTATAACATCACCTCCTTCATTAATTGCAGTACCTCACGAGTACTGTACCAAATCACATGCCCCTGCAAGAAAATGTATGTAGGGAAGACTAAAAAAACTCTCTGGATACGAATAGGTGAACACCTTAAGAGTATTAGGCTCAAAGAGGAAACCCCCATTGCCCAGCATTTCCTTGAGGAACATGGAGGTGACCCAAAGGGGCTCCAGGTCAAAGGGTTTTGGACTCTGAATATCTCAGCACGTAGAGGTGACTTTGATAGAATACTCCTACCTGAAGAGAAAGCCTGGATCTTTAGGCTAGGTACCCTGGCACCGTCTGGACTCAATAACGAGCTTAGTCTCAAGGTATTCCTAGATCCTTAAAATGTACCTTTATCTGAATAGCCCCCTCCTCCTGACTACACACTACCCAAACACCTTCCCTTACCACTTGGAGTAGTCAGATGGCGTAATTATTAGGACTCCATCTACCACTAAGAGGAGGATCATTAATCTAATCTAATTCAATATAATATCTTACACAATAAAATGACACCAAAAAAGGCGGTGATATGCTAACCTTAACCTGGCCCTCAGTGTATTCACTGAATACATCCAATAATTCCCTCCCAATTATCCATGGATTCTACCCTCCATGGTATTCTAACTCCTGTTTGTTTCCTCTGCACTATGAGTGCTCTCCAGAGGTAGTATTCGAAATTTCGCAACTAAAAAACTCTGGCTCCATCCACCGATCCTCTGCGTCAATATCCAGCATCTGATCTCCTCTGGGGCACTGCTCTTTATCTGCTTACTAATGACAGTATATATAGCACATAAATAGCTACGTTAGTACCTTTAAACTTGACAAGTCACAGTGTCAGAATACATACATAGAGATATGTGTATATGCTTTTAATATGTTCACTCTGTTTTTAAACTTTTTTTTCTGCAATTGAGCACTTAACAAATGTGATACCCTTCGTTGACCACAAGATGGCGTCAGTCTGTGTAATGGGACAGCTGGAATCAATCATTATAAAATTCGGATTACTATTTATACTGGCCCATAAGACTACGCCTCTACGTTCTGAAGAAGCATGCGCGGCCACGCGAAACGCGTCAACGGTCGACGCTAGCACCTGACAGGCACTGTAGGAAGCTTACCTACCTCCCAGAGGACCAGCACGGCACAGTCACGTGGGACGCCAGAGCAAGCGGCGCCGCAGGAGCGGCGGCATCTCGCACTCTGAGATGGAGCGCCGCAGAAGAGTGCACACTGGCTGCACCTTGTGAGGTCCGAGCACCGGCCAAGAAGAGGACTTTACCACAGGGGACAAGAGGAGCCGAACCATCCACTGTGAGTATAATCTGATCAGAGGTACTGGACTTCTCCTCCTCACACCGGAACAATCAGAGAGGTAAGGCGAGCGGCACGATCCCCCTTCACTGACATTACATGTGATATATCCTTGCTGCACTTACCCAGGATCCTGGATGGATCACCGCCACTAAGCCTTTTACCTCTGATTAGGTGGGCCGTTTTCCTGATCAGTACCACAGCACATACAAACAGGACAGGTACACCCTGGATCTTCATTGGATGTGGCAATATCTCCCCTGATACTGGACTGGTTTGCTCCCTCCGTGCACCATTTGCTGCAATTGGAGTCCCCCACACGTCTCACCGTCCCCACATACTGTGGATCCAGTGGGATCCTATCCGTGCCTCATATCCTTTTGGTGGTTCAACACCACTCCCACCATTTTGATGGACTGACTTTCCCTATCCTTACGGACGTGCTGAACGGTCCTTGAAATCACCACAGGGTACCAGCTATTTTTTGTATGTCGGGTGGCCACCCTTTCTACTGTACGTATCTATGTGATATATTATATACATTTTGATTTATTTTTGGTTGCACCCTGTGCATTAAATATCACCCAGACATTGACAGTCCTCGTACACCTAGAGTAGGTCTTGTCCTCTGCCGGTCATTATATTTATTATACATATTGAGAGCCACACAGGCACACACCACTTCTACATGAATTTGACACAGATCAGAAGACACTCCTAATCACAGGGTTGACGAAGCAGTGACGCAAATGACGCTATTCATATGTCACTCTCTCCCCATCATAAGCTCCCTCTCTCCCCATCATAAGCTCCTAAGACAGAACCCCAGCAGGTGCCACTGGTGCTAGGCTAGGTTAGTGCATCCGCACTTCGTGCACAACCCATACCGACCCCAGGGGTCGGCCATTCGCTACCGAGTTTCACCTTGTAACTAGGTAGTTTTTCTCCATGAATTAATCTATAATTATCTGTATTTTTTCGTTTGTTTTGCACCAAATTCTTCAATAAAGGTTATTTTTTTTCGCACAATTCAATCCCTGCGAGCTCCTTTTTGCAACCTTCCAGAGAGGGTTCTCTCCCTCTCTTCATCCTCGTGTTCATTGACTACATGCCTGGTTGCGTAGGGTTCCCGGATTTAACCGTCTGCATGGGTATGTTCTACTAAGGTCAGTTTTGACCGACCCAGGTTTACTGGATCCCATCCACAGCACAGCTTTTTATTTCTATGTCAACACATCCACTTTATAAAATTTAGTAAAAAGTGTGCACAGACGACCAAGTGGCCGCCTTACAAACCTGCGTCACTGACGCTTGATGACAGAATGACAGTGCGCCTTAACAGGGAAAGGAGGACGCTGACCTTTGATGGAATAGGCATGAATCACTGTCGGTCTGATCCATCTGGAAATGGTCGCAGAGGAAGTGGACAACCCTTTACGAGGTACATCCTTGAGCACAAACTGAGTCTGACTTCATGAAAGACTTCGTAGCTGCCAGGTATACCCTGATTGCCCGGACCACATCCAGGGCATGCAAGGCAAAATCCTTTGGATGTTTAGGCCTGGGACACAGGAAAGGCAACATAAGGTCTTCATTCAAATGAAAATCAGAAACAACCTTTGAAAGGAACGACGGACAGGGGCGACAAACCACCTTATCTCTGTGAATCACCAGGTAAGGTGAACGACAGGGATAACGCCGCCAGTTCTGACACCCTGCGCACAGAGGTGATAGCCACCAAAGAGGCCAGCTTCTGGGACAGCGCTGGAAGAAGACTGCCAAAGCAGGCACCTGGCACATGATGGTACTCAAGGCCAATTTCTGTTCAACAACCCCCCCCCCCCCCATTGAAGGAAGATCTAGATCCGAGCCACCGAGATGGAGCGAGGATGAACCCCAAGAGACTCACAACACACAATGTACGTCTTCCACGTACAAAAGTAGATCCTCCTAAAAGTAGATTTCCTAGCTTTTAACAGTGTAGGAATCACCGACTCAGATCAACCTCTATCCATCTGCACCTGGCGTTCAACAACAAAGCAGTCAAAGCCAGCGGCTGTAAAGCAGGATGGAAGAAGATCGGTCCTTGGGACAGCAGATCCTCCCTAAGAGGAAGCTTTCAAGGAACGTCAGCAGCAGTGTTGGCAGAAGCTTGAGAGGAGGGAAGGCGTAAATCAGATGATACTGACCCCACGGGGCCAACAGCGAGTCTGTGGCATCCGCCAGAGAATCCCCAGAGAATCCCCTGACCGAGCACATCGCACAGTCACAAACCTCTGCACCTTTCTGTTGAGCCGAGATGCCAACAGATCCACCTCGGGGGTGCCCCACCAGACACCTAGCTAATGAAACGCCTTCGGATGAAGGGACCACTTCCCTTGGTCCAACGCCTGCCGATAGAGGGAATCCTTCTGCCAATTTTTCACCCTAGGAATGTGTACGGCGGAGAGGGCTGGAATGAACTGTTCTGCCCACCTTAGAATGCCGGCTACCTCCAGAGCCGCCAGGACACTTCTTATACCCCCTTAGTGATTGACATAAGCCACGGTCGTGGCATTGTCCAATTGAATGCGCACTGGGCATCCCTGAAGACGACGCATCCAATGATGCAGACACATTTGATCGCTCGGAGTTCCAAGACATTGATTAGTAGTCTGGATTCTTCCAGCGTCCAGATCCCCAGAGCAGAATGCTTGCCAAGGACACCTCCAGAGACTGACAGGCTGGCATCTGTGGTGACCACTGTCAAACATAAGGGGAGGAAGGATCTGCCCAGCCGAAGCACCGGAGAACGAAGCCACCATATCAGCCACCGTTCCGCCGAATCCGATTGTCTTGTCCCATTTGGTTAGAGACTCCCTTTGAAGAGACTTCGTATGGAACTGTGCAAATAGAACCACGCAAACGGAACCGCCTCGAAAAGAAACACCATCAGGCCTAGCACCCACATGCAAGTCCGGAGGGATGACCATCTGTTGGACAGCAGGAGACGAATTGCAGCCTGCAATTTCTGGAGTTTGTCCAGAGGAAGGAGCGCTCTGGCTAAGGACGAGTTCAGAGTCAGGCCCAGATAGTCCAGCCTTGTAGACGGAACCAGGGTAGACTTCTGAAAATTCTGAATCCAGCCGAACTCCCACATAGTTCGTATGGTGATTTTCAGGTTTTCCACCAGAGCAGTAGGAGACTCCGCTCGCAGAAGGAGGTAGTCCAAGTACCCCAGTTCAATAGTGGCAAGAAAAATCCATCTGATGCAGGGATGCCACCACCGTGCGAATGGACTCCATCCTGAACTTCTGCACCCGCACTGTGATCTCCAGGTTTTCCACCAGAGCAGAAGGAGACTCTGCTCGCAGGAGATCGTCCAAGCAGCCCAGTACCGCGATTCCCCCGTCGGCTTAACAAGGCTAGCACCGGGGCTAACACTTTTGTGAAAACACAAGGAGCAGAGGTGAGACCAAAGGGTAACGCCACAAACTGATAATTCTCCTCTCCCACAGCAAAGCGGAGAAAATGCTGGTGACTGGCACATATTGGAATGTGAAGGGAGGCATGCTTGATGTCGACAGAGGCGAGGAAATCCCAGATGCAAGGATGCCGCCAGCCTTCGAATGAACTCAGAGAGGGTGAGAACCCCACCAGACTCCCCACCCACAGAAACAAGCACCTGCAGCCACCAGGATAATGCTCTACACATGCGGCGATTAGGAAGTAAAATCATCCAGGAGTCAGCATCAGGGGATGAGGAGGCCCACAGGGCTCCACTGTAATGGCTGTCGCTATTTTCAATGGCAAACCCCAGCAAAATGGCTGCCATGTATAGGAATACACAGGCTACAACAAAATGGCGGCTCTGCTCGGCATCAGGAGGCATACAGGGACCCAGGAGGGAGACCAAGCCTCAGGAACAAACCCAGGCAGGATGGGGGGGCCCTGGCAGGAGCCTCCACCAGGTACAATCCCCCCCCCTCTACACAGTCAATCGCCCGCCCGGTCGCCGGAAGCGCACCCCAGCCCCCATCACTAGTAAGCACCCTGCCTCCACTCCAGGAACAGGGGCCAGACCACCCAAACAGCCCCAGAATATGGGGGGAGGGGGCAGGTGAGGGACTCGGCCCAGGAGGGCATCTGCAGGAAGGGGGGAGGAACCCGGGGCCCATGTCCCTCCCAAAACTCTCCAGGGGGAGAGGGGGGATAGTTACTCACTATACCAGGAACCAGGCAGGCACCGCTCCAGACAGAACCCCTCTCCATCGAAATGGAGAGCTGTCAGCCAGGAGGAACGTTGCGACTCGGACCAAGACCGGTCGTATGCGATCTCGCGGCCGACCTAGCGCAGAGCTGAGGTCTGTGTGTGCTCACTGGCCAGACTTGGGCGACCACTGGATTTAGATTATTCAGCCCGTCGCCCAGTCCAGCAGTTGATTGTAGCTCTCACAGGAAAAACGCAGACCCATTTTTTTTTTTTCATCTAAAAAGAAAAAATTTGCCAGGACCAAAGATCCCAGCAAGGAACTAGGTCCTTACTCATGACTAGGCAGAAAAAAAAAAACTGAGGGGCTATAGCTGAGAGAGGGAGTATACCCCCTGGGACTGCCCATGGGTGTATCCAGAATTCTTCTCTGCCTAGTGTCCTACTCCTGTAGGGGGCAGTATAACCCAATGGTTATAAATACCAGGAGCTGTGTTCATCAATGAACAAAAGCAAAATCACATTTTTTTTACAATATTTTTGTCTTTTTCCAAAGCTTTGGAAGTGTACCACGGATTTTCCTCAGTCACACTAAGTGAAGGAATGTAGGACTAAAGCTGGGTACACACTATGAGAATATAGGAAAAAAAAAAAATCTGTACGAGGTTCAATCATTTGATTTTCGTATCGTGTGTACACAACTTTCGACATCCAATTCAGACACTATAACAACATATGGAACATTGAACTATGTCCACCCTTTCCACTGAGTTAATTTACTAAGGGCCTGCAGAAAGCCATGCTGAAGTGCACTGCAAAGCTGGCCTAGGGAAACCAATATGTAGTAAATTTTTTTTGATCCAACTACAGTAATTCAAACTATTTGATTTCTGTGCATTCCTACACTTTTCAAGCACCCCTTTTTGCTCTGCCACACTGCTTATTGTATATGTTCTCTGGACCAGCTCTTACCTCTGGATAAGCTTCTCTTCCAAAGGGAGGTGGGAAGTCCACATCACCCCATTTAGATTTGCATACGTAGTCAGCAGTGGCATCTATCTTCGCTGCCATATCCAAAACATACACGCCATCCTTGGTCACAACTAGAGAGGGAAAAAAACATAAAATCAAATTTTCTTGTTAATTTGGATATGTTCAGAAAATAATTTAATAAACTCATCTATACAAGCCCACAGTTCAGGCCCCCTCAATGAAGCTTAATATTAGAGATGCGCACTGGCATATTATAATACACCCATTTACATTTATGCTTTATTGGTCTGCCAGGAGCTGGCAAAAAAAAACAATCAAGCTTTAGAAAATGCTCAGTCTGGTGCGTATTTAAACGAGTTACAGTGGGTATGTATGTGCATAAGGTGTATACACGTAAATTTCATTTTATTAGCTAGAACAATAATTTGTTCTAGCTATTAAGACTGGAATTACGTGTACATGTGCATTTATGTGCACATACGCGTAAATCACACAAAAAACATTTCTCTCTGAAAAAGGATTCTAAAAGCAGCATTTTCCTGCCTGTGTGCATGTAGCCTAAAAAGACGAAAAAGTTCCCAATAGACAAAATTTAGCTGGCATGCATATTCTAATGGCTGTCATCTATTACTTGACAAAGCACGGCTCTGTGGAAGAGTATGCTTACATTTCTGGAGACTGCCAGGACACTAGAGGGAGTACAGAGATAAACTGCAGACCTTAACTTGTGCCCAGATCATGAACGCTAAAGTATTTACAGATTCGGAACAAGCAGCAAAAGCACTTTAAAACACCCTCATTCATCTCTGTATTTATTACCAATGTGGAAAAATACATTTTCAAAGTTCACAACAGATGTTTGTAAAACTGAAAAGCCCACTATATACATTACATTCTGACTATACAATCACTGTAAAATTAAATTAATTTACAAAATATGAGGAATTCCCTAAAATATTTATACAGGCAGGATCTTGCACTACATACTAGTTGGTGGATTGTACAATCAGATTGTAATGTCTGGTAAACTTTAGAAACCAACTGAAGCCTGACTTCAGTCTTTGTTGTAATCTTTGAGGATAATAAAGAGATTGTAAACCCCACATTTTTTTTTTCAACCTGCAAGAGAAACACATAATGAGCTAGTATGCATCGCATACTAGCTCATTATGAAATACTTACCTCAGAACGAGCCCCCGCCATGCCGCCCGCTTACCTCTATGACGGGCGACATGTCCAGTCGTCCGTCTTCCGGGATCCCAGCATCCGGCCATCAGATTGGCTGGAGCCGCGGTGACGTCACTCCCGCGCACGGGAGCCGACGGTCACGGCACGGGCCTCTGAAGGAATGGCACCAGCGGCCGTTCCTTCAGAGCGCATGCGCCAGTGACGTCACTGGCTGCATGTAAGGTAAATATCTCCTAAACGGTGCATGTTTAGAAGATATTTACAGTACCTATAGGTAAGCCTTATCATAGGCTTACCTATAGGTAAAAGTGTCAGAGGAGGGTTTACTTCCTCTTTAAAGAATGAATAACTTCACATTATCATCAGCTAGAGAGGTGAGTAATGATTTGTTGTAAAGCTGTTTTACTGCTCAGTTTAATGTCCACAGTCTGGCATAGGCGAACCCGTACTTTGCCTATAACTGGTAAACTACCTTCTGTTTGCTCAGTATTAGTATTTGCTAATGTACTTCTGGTATAGGGGAATATGGAATATTCTCCTCCATCTCCCAGAAAGTAGTGCTTGGTGCCTGGGCCGTAACTCAATAGGCCAAAGTACTGTCATTCAGTCTGAGGAAAGTGCTCGCAGTCCTCTAGTCAGACAGACTTGGAGCTTACACTGGACTTTTTCTTTGGCTCAAATTGGTAAAACCATAGAGCACATAAAAGGCAGTTTTGGCAATGTACAGGTTCACTCTAAAGGCTCATTCACACAGGCAGAAAACATTCCCCGAGGACGCCAGGTCGGCAAAACATGTACTGGTAGATTCTTCAGCCGTCACTTCCGGTTGCAAAGATGTCACAAGTTGGCTGCTACTGTATGACTGGTAATTAGAACACACATAGCTCAGCTGATAGCAGAGCTGTGCCGTTTCCTTGTGTTATAGGCCGTTTGTGTTGGTCCCCACTATAGGTACTTTAGGGAGTGATATTCCTACTTCTTGCGCAATTTGGTAGTACAATAAATACTACACTATATAGTTTTTTTTTTTTTCTATAGCTCATGTGTACTTAGCGTTATGACATGGGGGAGAGTTACAAGTGAACTTTAGGACCCTTTTGATGTTCCTGGGGGACCAGACACTTGCAGGGCAGGAGAGGAGAGACCTAGTCCAAAGCGCAAATTTAACTGGTGAGTGAGCACTTAAACCACGGGGGGGGGGATTATTTTGGCTTGGCGGTGATCAAGGGGACCCAGTCGTGGCTGGGCACTACAGATGGTTTTCATCATTTGACAGTCACGTGGACGTTTCTTCTGATACTGAACATTTTTTCTAACATATGGCATTATTGTTATTTATGTGGACTTTTTGGGCTGAATTATTTAAGGAGTTACACATTGTATTTCATTTTGTGAACACATGGTGTAAGTGCCACTTTTTATTTTATTTTTAAGAAAATAGAATTTTTGTAAGAACTTACCGTAAAATTATTTTCTCCGAGTCCTCTGACAGACGCAGCCTCTTCCAAGTTTCATCACTCCCAATAGTGATGAAACTTGGAATTGACTGCGTCTGTCAGAGGACGTAAGAGAAAACACCATTTAGATAAGCTTAACATTTCGTTTTGTGTGCATTTAAATATGGCACTATACTGTAGTAATACATGTGTGTACGAAAGCTGTGTCTACATGCAAAAATCAGCGCAGCGTTTAGTCAAAAAAAGCAGGACACAGCTGTGTAAAGGGCCTCAAAGGCCTGCAGATGTTTCATGCGTATAAACGTATATGCGCATATATACCGGTATGTAGTCATTCACTGTCACTGGAATTAAAGAAGAATTGTATGCATCTAAAAAGGCACCTAAATGTGAGTACTTTAGGTGCATATTTTACACATCTTCTGCTAGCACTGCCAGCAAGAATCTGCATTTCATGCAGAAAAAAAAAATTAAATAAATAATACACGTGTGAATGAGCACTTGATGTCGAAGATCGATGCTGAAAAGACATGATGTATATCTGACAATTCATTTATTTATTTACACCAGACAGAGATTAGCTACCCTTCTCCTTTATGCAGAGAATAGAGAGAGACTATCCTCCATTCTCTGAACAAATGTTGCTCAAATTATGCGTAGGGATGGTGGTGTGAAAACTAGGAAAGTTTGGAACTTATCTGGCACCAGACTATTGGCCACCAAGATCCTATAATTAAAAGCACATACCCAATGGGTTAATCTCCAGGTAGGTGAAGAACAGGTCCTCATACAGGTTGAAGAGTCCAGTTATGAAGCTGGCAAGGACACTGCAAACATTATTGAAAATTGGTCAGAAGTAGGTTACACAATACAGAAAATATTTAAAACATTTCCAAAAGTAGGAATTATTAAATAAACTATTAAACAATCTACGGTAATAAAAAAAAGAAAAAATAAAAAAAAGAGAAAGAAAAAGAAAAAAGCTCAGCCATTTTATTAATACTTGCTTTCAAATATTATCATGAAATTATCATCACATGATTATTAATAATCCACACCTATCTTTTAAATTGAAGCAGTGACCGGGCTTTGGACATCCAAATAGTTAGACAATTTTTCTTATCAAACAACAAAGGAGCTTTAAAACAAGTATGCAATAACTGCTGTATCTGCAGGCACTGTGAATCAATTCATCCTCAAAGTTCACAGAGAAAACACTAAAGTCCTTCAAGGCCTGCTCTCAGGATTTCTACTTCCCCACTCAGCAGTGACAGATCAGCCCTCTAATTTCCAATGCATTTTTATAAAATAACAAAAACGTTATACTTACCGACTGTACAATGGTTTTGCACAAAGCAGCCCCAATCCTCTTCTGAGGTCCCCCGAAAAACACTCCTGGCTCCCCCTCCCTTCCATCCGAGTACCCCCCTCTCTTCAGTAAGCCACGTGCTAAGAGGGGTACTTGTCCAGCCTTGCTCCTGAGCCCCGTTACTTGTGTCAATTGGCACAGACAACAGGGCTTTGCCCTACCCCCACTCCCTCTTCATAGGCTTTGATTGGCAGCAGGTGATACCAAAGCGGGAGAGCGGAGAGAACTGCGGCTCTCAGGCACAGTGCTGGATTCAGATTGGACTCACGTAAGTATAAATGGGGTGGGAGGTTCCAGCAGCACAAAAGGTTTATCTTAATGCAGAGATTGTATTAAAGCAGAGTTCAACCCAAAAGTAGAACTTTTGTTTTAAGGCATCCTGACCCTCTGACATGCCACATTTGGCATGTCATTTTCTGGGGGGGAGCGGGCACCTAGTTTTGTCAGGTACCCGCTCCCACTTCCGCTCGGGCCGCCTAGGCGGGTCGAGCTGAAGTTCTCCTCTCCTGCTCTGCAATCTTCTGGGACACGTCACAGGTCCCAGAAGATTGCCCGTCCACTAAGGGGCCACACAATGCGCACCCAGCTGTGAAGCATCAAGCCGTCACAGCTGGGTCCCCACACTAGTGATGCCGGTGCATGGGAAAAGAGGGAGAGAACCGAGGCTCCCGCCGGCCAGATCGCTGGACCGTGGGGCAGGCGAGTGTGTGTTTATTAAAAGTCAGCAGCTATACTTTTTTGTAGCTGCTGACTTTTAATAAACACAAAAAAGGCTGGAACTCTGCTTTAAGGCAAAAAAAAAAAAACATTAAGGCTTTTAGAACCACTTTAACCACTTGACGACAACCCACAGTACATTTTAGGTCATTACTTTGATCAGTGGCGGTTGGTGCTCAACATTTTTTCGGGGGGGGGGGGGGGGGCGCAAACAGAAAAATGTTCTAGGCATCGCTTTGCGGCAAAAAATTGCATGACTTTGAGGTCACAAAAGTGTAAAAGGGGCATTCAGCAATCAAGGTATAGTGTGCCCTCTTCAATGCAGATTGACCACAGCGTGCCCCCTTCAATGCAGAGTGACCAGCGTGCCCCTTTCAATGCAGAGTGACCAGCGTGCCCCCTTCAATGCAGAGTGACCACAGCGTGCTCCCTTCAATGCACAGTGACCACAGCGTGCCCCCATCAATGCACAGTGACCACAGCGTGCCCCCATCAATGCACAGTGACCACAGCGTGCCCCCATCAATGCCCAGTGACCACAGCGTGCCCCCATCAATGCCCAGTGACCACAGCGTGCCCCCATCAATGCCCAGTGATCACAGTGTGCCCCCTTTAATGCACAGTGACCACAGCGTGCCCCCTTCAATGCATAGTGACCAGCGTGCAGAGAGACCAGTGCACTTACCTGATGCAGCGGCGGCTTCTCAGTCCTCCACGTCTCCCGAGTCCTCCTCCTTGGCCAATGGCAAAGGTTCGCCTTTCGGCCAATCAGGAAACGGGTCTCGGGCCCACTTCCTGATTGGCCAGGAGGAGGATCCGTGTGACAATAGTTAATATTCATTCGCTAATGTCACACAATGGGTGTGCTCATGGCGCACTGCTCTTCACCCCGGGTCCACCCTTTTCTGAAGCCTATTAGAGACTCTGGTTCGAATCACATGCTTTAGAAGAAAAAAAAACCCCATTGAACGCCCTGCGTCCGGCGTCGCGCATGTAGTTTAGGGGGCCGGACGCATGGATAGGGGGGGGTGGTGCCCCTGCGCCCCCAACGCACCAGCCGCCACTGACTTTGATGCTAAAAACTGTTGTGACAACAGCTAGCTGCCACAACCCTGGTATCTTCTTGTTCTGTGGGCGACTGCCTACAAAATAAAAATGGTCTCAGTGGTGGAGGTGAAACCACCCCCTCCCCCCACCGCTTCCCGCCCATTTCCACGTTTACCGAAGAGATCGGTAAAGGCAGAAGTGATCTGATCTGCTTGAGGGATGGGTAGGAAGTCTATGCCGTTCCAGACTTCATGAAAGGCACTTCCCCGAAATTCTCCCACCTACCCACACAGGCCATAAACCCCCAAAAATGTTGTGCATGTTCAAGTAGAGGAATTCGTTGTGCATGTTCAAGTAGAGGAATTCGCCATGAAACCCAATATTACTGTCCCCAATGTCCCTCCCAGCCAGGCCTCTGTATTGGAGAGTGCTATCGAATTTATCTCACTTCACTACACTATTAGTGAAGTTAAGACATTTTTCCAGTTTCCACTATCTGCCATTTCTGTGTTTGACCCGGACTGTTTATCGACTATGATGTAAAGAAAATTTACCAGTTTCCGCTATTTCTGTGTATGACCTGGACCATGCTTTGCCTGCCTCCTAAACTGATCGTTTGCCCTGCCACTGTATTAGTGGGCTTCAAACAGCACAGGGATCTCACATATGTGAGGGGCTCCAGAATAGAATTTCCGAGTGAAGAAAACATTTTTTCTCCGGGCTTTCTCGGATTAGGGTCTGAAGACTCAGAGGGTTCAAAAGAGATTTAGGTGGGAGAAGACTCTACCTCTGTCCTCAGGTGTAAGAGAACGTTTGCTGTGCAAAGACGTGTTTCCGTCAGAAACCTGACAATCGCCAATGCGCATGCGCGAACTCGCGCAACCGCGCACGCACGTTCGCGTATACGCAACGTGCGTTAGACATTGGCGCCAAAGGGACTATTTAAACCCAGCCCTTACACTGCTCTAGTGCTGCTTTGTCTTCATAATAGAAAAATAGTGCAGCGCAATCCTAGTGGTAAAATTATAAAATCATGCAGAGTCCCAGTGTTAATAGGTGTCCATATAAACAGATAAAAGTCTCCAGTGTAAAGTGGTCCTAGGGCAATTCCATAAGGTGCTTGTCTCCACGAGTGCTCATGCAATCCCACCACCTGTTCACACTGCCGCCCACCTTAACAAAGAGACCCTACAGGGTCAACCAGCATTTCATCTCAAAATCAAAGCATCCTCACACTTTCTTCCTTAAGCGTAGTAAATGATTACACCTCCGATGCACTGTCAGCTCCTCAAACAATGTTACCAATATGTGTAGGAGACAAGAAAAAACGATCTAATGCTCTCTGTATGCAATCAAGCACTCTTTAATTTTACCACTAGGATTGTGCTGCACTATTTTTCTATTATGTATTCAGATGGTGTTTTGGAGATATTGCCCTTGAGTGCTTAGCTGCTGGTCCATTTATTAGTGGTGTGTACAAGAGTCCAGCGCTGAATATTTCTTTTTATTTGATTCTGCTTTGTCTTCAGCCTTGGATACCTGTTTACCTGCATCTTGTTCCTAGTTCCAGACCCGGCTTGTCCTGACGATTCTCTGCTCTCCGCCGTCACCGACCTTGGCTTGTCCTGTGACCTCTCTTCCTGTCTGCTCCTACTGGCTTCTACGTTACCGATTGGCTTCTGACCCGGCTTGTCTTACCATGCTTCTGTCATTCCCAGATCCGTCTATCCTGCCCAGGAGGCTCATCAGGCTACTCCTGTTACCCAGGAACTCCTGCTTCCAGCACCTGCTGCCTGCTTATCACCCTGCTCACCGGACTTCCCTGGCGACCATCACCAGTGGCCATCGTCCGCTTCAAGCAAACCTCCAGGTGCTCATGCTACTCTATACTCCGGTGCCCCCTGTCTGCACTACCAGGGGTCCCGAGTCGGAGACGCAAGAGAGACCTTCCTCACAGTATCAGGCTCATCTCCAGGTACGGGATATCAGGTCTTACTGACCAAGTCCTGAGTCTTATAGTGCTGCCTGCTGCCACCTGAACTGGCCATGCCTCTGCCTGCCACCTGAACTGGCCATGCCTATGCCTGCCACCTGAACTACTGCTAGGAACAATAGTTTGGCATATCTCTGCATGCAGCCTGGACAGTTCCTGGACATTTCCATTGGCTGTCTGGACCAATGCTTTTCCTATGCTGGGACAGTATTCCTGCCTGCTGAATCCACAGGTAATCGTTTTTTTTACCCTTTGCTCAGCAGAATGTATTTTGGGGTGTAACTCTTGGTATGTACATGCTATGTGTTAGAAGCCTGAAGATTCTATTTGCATGTCGAGCCTATGTATGTGGCCAATCTGGAAAAGTCTCACACATGTGGTAACATGTTGGTATGTAAATGCTATGTGTTAGAAATATTTTGAAAAATGACAACTTGGTCTTAAAAAAAAAAAAAAAACACGTTTTACAGCCTTTGTTAATACTCTACTAGTAATGACAGAGTCAGAAAAGATAGTTTAAGAATGAAATTACAAAGAAACCCTGATGATAAATGATGTCACCGTACAGGTAAAGGTTAGTGGTTATGATTACTCACATGTTTCCTAAGTAAATTCAGGATATTGCAAAACAATCATTTACAAACATTTGTGCCATGCAAAGAACATGGTGACTACAGTATACATTGCAAGAGGGGACACCTTCCATCACTCAGACATCCAGTAATGAACAACAAATAGGTTCCATTACTACAAAAGGAACAGTACAGCTACAGACTAAAAGCAATGCACATTACTGCATTAATAAAGCTTGGCCTAACTTTCAGCCATAGCAAAACTAGTGTAACCACTGTGCATTTTATTTCCATTATATATTTTCACTATCTTTAGAACAACCTAATTTTACAACTAAACATCTAATATTTTGTGCAGACTTTATTAATGTGCTGGGTGGTTAGA